>NW_027185755.1:1530231-1578880 GCF_028583685.1 Petaurus breviceps papuanus | reverse complement strand
CTCTCTCTCTCTCTCTCTCTCTCTCTCTCTCTCTCTCTCTCTCTCTCTCCTTCCCCCCTCCCCCCCTGCCATGGCAGCATGCAATCAAGTATAGGATATGCAAATACTTCCACATTAGACATTAGGTTGTAAAGAAGGATTATAACCGATGGAATGAACAAGGGGAAAGAGGAAACAAAACCAAACAAGAAAAAGAAAGAGAGCAAGTAGTTTGCTTCAATCTGCATTCGAGCTCCGTAGTTCTTTCTCTGAATGTAGACATCTCTTTCCATCATGAGTCTTTTTGAATTGTCTTAAAATGTTGCATTGCTGAGAAGAGCCCAGTCTATCAAAGTTAGTTGTCACACATACGTTGTGTCTGTAATTGTGTACAAATTCCTCCTTGTTCTGCTCTTCTCATTCAACATCAGTTTGTATAAGACTCTCCAGGTAAATATGAAGTCCATCTGCTCCTCATTTCTTATTGCACAATAGTATTCCATTATATTCATATACCACAACTTGTTTAGCCATTCCCCAATTGATGGGCACCCCCTTAATTTCCAATTCTTTGCCACCACAAAAAGAGCTGCTACAAATATTTTTGCACATACGGGTCTTTCTCCCTCTTCTATGATCTTTTTGGGATATACCCCTAGAAGTGGTATTGCTGAGTCAAAGGGTCACTTATATATAGCCCTTTGGACATAGTTCCAGATTGCTCTCCAGAATGGTTAAATCAGTTCACAACTCTACCAACAATACATTAGTGTTCCAATTTTTCCACATCCTCTCCAGCATTTGTCACTTCCCTGTTTTGTCATCTTAACCAATCTGACCAGTGAGATGTGGTACCTCAGAGTTGTTTTGATTTGTATTTCTCTAATCAATAGTGATTTAGAGCATTTTTTCATATGCTTATAGATATCTTTAATTTTTTCCTCTGAAACTGCCTGTCCATATCCTTTGACCATTTATCAATTGGGGAATGACTTGTATTCTTATAGATTTGACTCAGAAATGAGGCCTTTATCAGAAACACTGGTTGTAAAAATTCTTTCCCAATTTTCTACTTCCTTCTTAATCTTGGTTACATTGGCTTTGTTTGTACAGAAACTTTTCAATTTAATGTAATCAAAATTATCCATTTTGCATTTTATAATGCTCTCTAACTCTTGTTTGGTCATAAAATCTTGCCTTCTCCATAAATCCGACAGGTAAACTATTCCTTGTTTTCCCAGATTGCTCACAGTATTAGCCTTTATACCTAGATCATGCACCCCTTTAGACTTGATTTTGGTATACGGTGTTATATATATTACTCAGACAGTAAGTGGTCATGTGCTTTAAAAGGAATTTAATATAGCATAAAAACAGAAACAAGTATGAAAGTATAGTGAGACATGATATGACTTGCAGTTGAGGGAGGAGTTGAATTTCTCCCTCCCTTCCCCCACATACAATTCTCCTTCTCCTAGGTCAGAGAAGGAACTTGGATGGATGCAAGAAGAAAGGTGCTGTGTGCAAATCTAGTAGTTGCATCAAACCCACATCTACTCTTTACCCTGGTCTATTTCCACTGGTCTAACTGTGTCTTCTCCAGTTTGGTTATTTCTTTGCTTCTGGTCTGATCATTTGCACTGTTTCTTCCTTTCTGTTTCAGGGAGGGAATGGGGAGAAATACCCCATTTTATTTCTCCAACCAGCTTAGCAGGAGGAGCAAGGACCAATCTACAGGTAGTACTTTACCTTCTCTCCATTTCAGCTGAGTGGCATCTTTCCCTGAAGAGTCCACCAGAAAACAGAAGAACCTGAGATTTTCCTATGCAGTCAAAAAAATTTTTATTAAGCATCTGCTATTTGTCAATGTGTTACAATTGTATCTTGTTCTGGGCTCCCTGACCAGCCTCTGCCCTTCTAGTCAGTGTATTAAGTTTATAAGTATCCAGTATAAAGAAATACTAGCAGGCAGTAGGCTTGCAAAGGGGAACCTGGAAGTCATGTGTAAACCATCCCAAAGATCAGAGGAGCATAAGTTACAAATTGTATCATGTATTAAACAAAACTCACATCATGGTAATATGTGCTGAATCAGGTGAAACCATCTCGGCACGCTTTGTCAGGATTCTGGTCCTATGGTATGTAAATTCCAGACAAAATCCAGTCCTCCCCAGCTCTAGACCAGCAGAACATCAAAAAGGGGTTGAGAACTTCAAAGTGACAATTTAAAATGTTACCAATACCTTTGAGCTGACCTAGGTATGGTAATGAACCAACCCCAAGGTGGCACAGATAGTATGGTCTATTTCCCCCCCCCAAAAAAAAAGCTATAAAAATGAAACCTCAAACTTCTGTTCCCCTCCATAGGGTCCATGCTGCCTAGTGCTCCCAACTCTAATCCATGGTTACCTGACTGTTGTCTGCCTCTCTGCCTCGCCATCCTCTTTCTGTTGCTGTCTGCCTGAACCCACACACTGTAGCCCCGGTCCCCAAGCTGTCTGCCTCAGTATCCCTCCTCGCTTATTGCCTCTTGTCTCTGCATTTTCCGTGCTGCTTGACCTCTCACCCTTTGTGGTTATTAAAGTATGATTGTCACTCTGGTTCCTACTACCAATTATGGACTTTCCCATACAGTACTCAAAGAACAAGGCATGCTTGCCCCTATTTCATAATGTCATAAATTCATCAATTCAGCCAGGCACCATGCTAAGATCTGGAGTTACAAAGAAAGGCTAAAGACAGTCCCCACTCTCGAGGTGCTCAGTCCTAATGGGAAAGGCAGCATGCAAGCAACTAAGCGATATAAATTGGAAATAAATAACAAAGGGAAAGCACTAGCACTGATGGAGGATCAGGAAAGGCTTCTTCCACAATCAGCCCTTGGAAGCCAGCACACCCCTGCTCCTGTGGCTCCCCTTTGCCCCATTCTTTCAACTGAGAACTTCATATTTTACTGATAAAATTAAGGCCATTAACTGTGAGTTCTTTACTTTCCCTTCCTCCTTATCCATATCACCCAGATGCCCTTTGCCACTATCTTTTCCTTCATCCCTATCTCATATAATGAGGTGTCTCCTTGACAAGACAAACTCCTCTATGTGCTCATGCAATCCCATTACATACCATTTTCTCCAGAAGATTGCTTCCTCCCATCATCCCCCCTCACATTTATCTTCAATCTCTCCCTGTCTAGTGACTGCTTCCCTGCTGCCTTATCTCCCACATATTCAAAAAACTCTGAATCATCCACCCCCACTAGCTATCACCCCAAACCTCTCTTCCCTTTTTTGACTAAGTCCCTAGAGAAAGCTATCTCCAATAGATGACTCCACTTCCTTTTTTTCTCATTCTCTTTTTAACACTTTATAGACTGGATTGCAACCTCATCATTCATCCAAAACTGTTCTCTCCAAAGTTACTAATGATCCCTTACCTGCCCAATCTAAAGGCCTTTTTTCTCAATCCTCATCTTTCTTGACCACTCTGCAGACCAACACTGTCAATCACCCTCTTATCCTTGATACTTTCTTCTTTCTAGGTTTTCGTGACCCTCCTTTCTTCTGATTTTCCTCCTATCAGTCTCCTTTGCTGAATCTTCATCCAGGTTATCCCTATGAAACTTGGGTGTCCCATAGAACTCTGTCCTGGGTCCTCTTCCCTTTTTTCTCTTTGATTTGCTGATATCATCAGCTCTCATGGATTCAATTATCATCTCTATATTAATGATTCTTAAAACTACCTATCCAGCCCTAATCTCTCTGCTGGCCTCCAGTCTCATATCTCCAACTACCTAACTGGGCATCTCAAACTGGATATGCTGCAGATTGACTAAAACCAACATATCCAAAGCTAAACTCATTATCTTCCCTGCAATACTCCCCTATTGAGGGGACCACCATTCTCCCAGTCACCCTGACTCACCAGCTCTGCATCATACTCAACTCATCACTCTCTCAACCCTCATATCCAATCTATTGTCAAGTCCTGTAGACTTTACCTTCATAAAAACTCTTCCATACAACCCCTTCTCTCCTCTGACAATGCCACCACCCTCATGCAGAACTTCATCATCCCAGACCTATACAATTGCAATAATTTGCTGGTGGATCTCCCTGCCACAAGTCCCTCCTTATTCTAGTCCATTTTCCACTCAGCTGTCAAGAGTGATCTTCCTAAAGCACAGATCTGATCATGTCACCACTGTTCCTACTCAATAAACTCCAGTGGCTCCCTATTACCTTCCATATTAAATATAAAATCATGGTTGGCATTCAAAACCCTTTATAACCTACCCACATACATCTTCCAAGTGTACATCTTAGACTGCTTCACACACACACACACACACACACACACACACTGCCATTCCTTGAACATAATGCTCAATCTCCCAACTTCAGGCATTTTCACCTGGAATACTCTTCCTCTGCCCCTACTTCTCTCACCTTCTTTCAAATCCCCACCTCTTCAGGAAATCTTCCCTCTGTTTATTTATTCTGAGTATAGCTTGTTTGTACAAAGCTGCTTGCATGTTGCCTCCACCCATTAGATGTGAGTTCCTTGAGAGCAGGGACTATTTTCTCATACCCAGACAAGTCAACACACATTTGTTAAGTGCTTACTATGTGTGAAGCACTGTAATAATCATTGAAAACACAAATATAAGCTAAAGAAGGACAAGCCCTGTCCTCAAGGAGTTTAAATTCTTTTTCTTTTTTGCTTTTTTTTTTTTTTGGAGAGCAATTGGGGTTAAGTGACTTGCCCAAGATCACAAGCTAATTTTTGTTTTAAGTGTCTGAGGCCAGTTTTGAACTCAGGTCCTCCTGACTCCAGGGCCAGTGCTCCATTCACTTGGCCACCTAGCCACCCCTGAGGAGTTTACATTCTAACAGGGGAGACAATACATAAAAGGAAAAGAGGGGGAGGGGAGAAGTACCAGTGAAGAGGCATGGTGAAGTCTGAAGGAGTGTTCCTGGTGGGAAGTGAAGAGATGATTTTCTTTGCATCCCCAGTATTTAGCACAATGCCCAGCACATGTTGTTGTTGCTGTTGTTGAATCTTTTCAGTCATGTCTGACTCTTTATGACCCCATTTGGAGTTTTCTTGGCAAAGATACTGGAGTAGTTTGCTATTTCCTTCTTTTTTTTTAAAGCAATCTTTAAATAATTTAATTAAGTTACCTGCTCAAGGTTATACAGCCAGGTGTTTCTGGGTGGATGCTAAGTGTCTGAGCCCGGGATTCGATCTCCAGGTCGTACTGACACTGGAGCCGGTGCTCTCACTCACTGTGCTACCTGGCCACCCATTTCCTTCTGCAACTCATTTTACAGATGAGGAAACTGAGGCAAACAGGGTTAAGTGACTTGTCCAAGGTCACATAGTGTCTGAAGCTGAGGATTTGAACTCAGGTTTTTCAGACTCCAGATGTGGAATCTACTGTGCTATCTGAATGTCCCTCCTGGTACACAGTACAGCTTAATAAATGGCTGACTCTCATGATACTTCTGTTTCATATGCATTTTCTACAGTAGATTAAATAATGGGTTTCCCATACCTATTACCCATATTGTATAACATCAAGTTGGACAAGAGTTGGAAGATCCTATTATCCACCTTTAGGCAAGCCTAGACACACATTGTTTTAGAGATTTTATTTTTTCTGAAGAACTCCGATGGAGGCAGGAGTCAATGAGAAGAAAGGATCCAATCCATGTGAGCACAGTGTCTCTGGAGGTCTCTGGACCACAGGCAACACAAAGAAATCTTGAAAGACCATCATGAAATAATACAAAGTAAGAAAAAAAACAGAGATGAAAGAACAGAATCTACATTAACTGGCATCATGTAAGAGGAAAAGTGAATGAGAACAGTTAGGCAATCCATCAAGAAATAAGCATTTTACTATGCACCTACTATGTGCCAGGCAAGAAGGATAGCAACACAAAAGTGACACAGTAACTGCCCTCAGATAGCTTCCATTCTACTAGGTATTCAACATGTGCACAGATAAGTATACATAGGTTATATACAAAATAAATACACATTGATTAAGGGGCAGGAGATCCTTGACAACTATGGAAATCAACAAAGGCCTCTAGAAAGAGGATGAGCATTACTGGGTACAGAGTCCAGCCTATGCAAATGCTGAGGAGATGGAATGGTGTGTACAAGGAAGAGAAGGTAGGCTGATACAACTGAAATGTACATTGTGTATGAGGGATGAGGAAGTATGTGAAATCCGTCTGGACAAGTAGGTTGGAGCCAGACTGTAATGGGCTTTAAATGCCAGACCTCGGAGATTGCATTTTATCTTAGAGGTAAAAGGTAGTCATTTGAAGCTTCCCAAGCAGGCAGCAAGATGGTCGGGCTTTCATTTTAGGGATATCAATTTGACGGTTATGTAGAGGATAGATTACAGGGGTGAGTGAGACCCTGTAAGCAGAAAGTGACTGAAAAATTATTCTGGTATTTTATAGGTTGAAATTAATTCATTTAAATGTAAATAGTTACAAAGCAAGTTCGGTTGGTTGTTTTGATGTTGAATGATTTTTCAACAAAATGTTATAAAACTCTAACACAAAAAAATGAAAACAACATAATTATGAAACAACCCCTCCAAGTAACTCTCCCAACTTTCTCTTCCACTCAAGGGCTGGAACCCCCAAGAGGAACTGCTACCTTGGCTTCTAGGGGTAATCTTGTGGGTCTGTGCTTATAATACTATAACTACAAGACCCCATTAATGTGCTTCCCATTAATGATCAGTCAGTAGATTAAAATCAGCTCTTAATAGTTCCATATTCTCTCCCTCTTTCATATCCCCTCCCTCACCCACTGAGAAGCAAACAATATATCAACTATACATGTGAAATCATGCAAAACATATTTCTGTATTAGTCACATCACAACAAAAAAGTTTTAAAATTTTTTAAGCGAGAAAATTATACTTCAGCCTATGCTCAGAGTTCATCACTTGTCTCTTTGGAGATGAATAGCATTTCTTCACTTGGGTCTTTGAGATTGTCTTGGGTCACTGTATTGATCAAAGGACCAAGTCTTTCACAGTTGATCATCCTTACAACATTGCTGTTACTGTGCACAATGATCTCCTGGTTCTTCTCACTTCACTCTGTATCAGTTCATATAGGTCTTGCCATGTTTCTTCTGAAACCACCCCCTTATCATTTTTTATCTTTTTTTTTTTGGAGGGGGGAAAGCAGGGCAATTGGGGTTAAGTGATTTGCCCAAGGTCACACAGCTAGCAAGTGTATCAAATGTCTGAGTCTGGATTTGAACTCAAGTCCTCTTGACTCCAGAGCCAGTGTTCTACTCAAGGCACCACCTAGCTGACCCCCTCATCATTTCTTATAGCACAATAGTATTCAATCACAATCATATGCCATGATTTGCTTAGCATTGATGAGCATCCCCTCAATTTCCAATTCCATGCCACAACTAAAAAAAACTGCTGTAAATATTTTTGTATATCTAGATCCCTTTCCTTTTTCTTTGATCTCTTTGGGGTACTGACTAATAGTGGTATTGCTGGATCAAAGGACATGCACAGTTTTATAGCCCTTTGGGAATAGTTCCAGCTTATTCTCCAGAATGGTTGGATAACTTCACAACTCTACCAACAATGCGATAGTGTCCACAATTTTTTGTTTTGTTATTGCTCCCTCTTTGGATCTTCTCTTTGAACCTGGAATAATTCAGATCAGCAAAAGACAAAGCAAAATTCTGAGATCCACCCCTAGAAATGGAGTTTCTATGAGAGATAGAGGAGACTATGAGGCAGAAATGCTCCAAGGTAGCAAAATTTTTTCCACATCCCCTCCAATATTTATTATTTTTTCCTTTTCTGTAATATTGGCCAATCTGATAGGTGTTTGGTGGTACCTCAGAATTATTTTAATTGCATTTCTCTAATCAATAATGATTTAGAGTATTTTTAAATGACTCTAGAGAGCTTTGATCTCATCTCCTAAAAAGGAGATATCCTTGTTCATATCCTCTGACCTTTTATCAATTTGAGAACGACACTTATTTTTTTACAAATTTGACTCAGTTCCCCATATATTTGAGAAATGAGGCCTTTATCAGAGAAATTTGCTATAAAAATTTTTGCTATTCATTTTCCAGCAAAATGTGATTTCCCTGATTATCTCTTCCAATTAAACCTATTTTTTGCTTTTGCTTTTGTCTGAGATTATGATTGCCACCACAGCCCTCTTCAGTTCAGCTGAAGTGTGATAGATTCTGCTCTAGTCCATCATATCAACTTTTCAGAAAAACATGTGACTTTCTGTCCCAAGAGGGTCTCTTGTACACAACATATTGTCAAAATCTGTCCAATATGCATTTTAGAAAATCTGGCAGGGGCGGCCAGGTAGCACAGCGAGTAAGAGCACCGGCTCCAGTGTTGAGAAGACCTGGAGATCGAATCCTGGGCTCAGACACTTAGCATCCACCCAGAAACACCTGGCCATGTAACCTTGAGCAAGTGACTTAACCCCAATTGCTTAGGGGCGGCCAGGTGGCTCAGCGAGTAAGAGCACCGGCTCCAGTGTCAGGATGACCTGGATCAAATCCGGGCTCAGATACTCAGCACCACACCCAGAAATAACTGGCTGTGTAACCTTGAGCAAGTTACTTAACCCCAATTGCTTAAGAAAAAAAAAAAAAGAAAATCTGGCAAATGTGTGAAAAAATGCATTAGAGAAGGGTAGGGCTCGAGGTGCAGAAGCCAATGACAAGGCTATTAGTAAGAGATGAGAACTTGTACATGTCTAAATAAAGTGGTGACTGTGTTGTTGAAGAAAAAGGGACATATTTGATATATTTTCTGGAAGTGGAAATGACAAGATTTGGCAATTTCAAAAGCTTCCAAGAAAAATATGAATTGGTTACAGGCCATAGAGGAGCTTAAGAAGGATTTTGAAAACCAAATAAGAGAAGTAGAGGAAAAATTGGGAAGAGAAATAAGAATGATGCAAGAATGTGGGATATAAGAGTAGAAAGGAGGAATTGAGAATGAACTAAAGTCACCAACTTGAGGGACTGGAAGATTGGTAATGCTGTCTCTCAGGGAAGAGACTTGAGAGAGTAAAATATTTCATGGGGTGGACACAATGAGCCAAAAATACAAATAGCAAACTTTATAGTTTAGCATTTGACAAAATATTTTATTTCCTAGACCTGTATGGAACCCAGGACAAGGGTTCTTGTTTTGTTTTGCTTTGTTTTTTAAACTGCTTCCAAGTTGAGTACTAGGCAATTGTTGATGTTGTTATTGTCTGTCCATTCTCAAAGAGGACCATGCCATCAGGAAGGTGGCTTGCAAGTAAATTGGATTTAAATGAAGGAGGGCTTGCAAAATCATCAGCCTCACTCCTACAGGGTCATCTGGGTTCAGTGGCATGATATAGATCAACACAACTAGAGATGGCCCCAGATACAGTGGGAGACCTTGGACTTTTAAGCTAAGGTCTTTCCCAGGTCTCAGTTTGACTGAGGCAATGCCCAGTGATTAAGAGTAACTAGGTAAGATTGGCTGTTCTTGTTCTCTAAGAGAAACAAAATGACATCACTATGCTAGAGTCAAGTTTCTGTGTGTTTGACTGTGGCTGATCAGAGCACCATGAGCTCCAAATGTTCTATCACAGGTCTAGCACAAAGAGTCTGTGTGAACATTTGGCATGGATTCTCCAAATTTGTGCATCTTACTGGGTGAGAAATGAGGCAAAGAATGACCTCTTTTACCTAGTACAAAAAAAATCAATTTGGGAGAGGAAGACCCTCAGAGTTTCTGACCAAAACAGAAACAATTGCTATTTACACTCACTCTGAGCATCCTGGCCCAAACAATGACCAAGTGAGGTTTGGCCTGACACCTATTGTTGACCAATCAATGAGAGGCAGAGTGATTCGGGTTTAAGGTATCGTCCTTAAGAAAGAAATCTAGACCATAAATCTCAAGTATCTAGCAAGATTATAGCAATCAAAATTTATATTCTTTTGGGCAGAGCACCAGCAGGTAAAGTTATGATTCCCTGTGTGGAGAGAGGGAGAGGAAGGAATGAAAAGAGGGAGAGAAAGAAGAAGAGAGGGAAGGAAGGAAGGAAGGAAGGAAGGAAGGAAGGAAGGAAGGAAGGAAGGAAGGAAGGAAGGAAAGAAGGAAGGAAGGAAGGGAGGGAGGGAGAAAGGGAGGAAGGGAGGAAGGAAGGAAGGGAGGAAGGAAGGAAGGAAGGAAGGAAAGAAGGAAGGAAGGAAGGAAGGAAGGAAGGAAGGAAGGAAGGAAGGAAGGAAGGAAGGAAGGAAGGAAGGAAGGAAGGAAGGAAGGAAGGAAGGAACTGTGGTGCCCAACTGGAACTGGCCAGTTGAGTCCTCATTGGGGCAGCTACTACTACTCCCAAGTTGTCGCTTGTCATTTGTTCTTGAAGGAGACTATGATGTCAGGAAATGACTTGCAAGTGAATTGAATTTAAGTGAGGGAGGGCTGTGCAAAGTCACCTGCCTTCCTCTCTTCTCCAGAGCCATCTGGTCCAGTGTCAAGATATGGATCAGGACAACTGGAGATGGCCCCTAAGAAACAGCAATGCCCCGATAGAGTAACCCAAGCATATATTGGCTAAACCACATTCTAGTGGCCAGAGGGGATATTGCCGCCTCTTAATAAGTGGCACAATTGTTCAGTCATGTCAAGAGTGTCAGACAATTCATGACGCCATTTTAGGTTTTCTTGGCAAAAAATACTAGAGTGGTTTGCCACTTCCTTCTCAAGCTCATTTTAGAGAGGAGGAAATGGCAGCAGAGTTAAGTGACTTGCCCAGGGTCACACAGCTAGTAAGTGTCTGAGGCCAGATTGGAACTCAGGAAAGTAAGTCTTCCTGACTCCATCCGCTGCACCACCTACTTGCCCAAGTGGTACAGTAACTACTGTAATTCAAAGGTTACCTGGTGATTAGTTGATTTTATTCCATTTTAACTAATTTGAGTTTCTTGGTTGACTTTTTATGTGACAGCACATGTTGTTGTGTTTGTCCATTTTTGAAGAGGACAATGACATCAGGGAAATGATGACATGACTTGCAATTGACTTTGATTTCAGTGAGGGAGGGCTGTGCAAGGCCACCAGCCTCACTTTCTTCTCCAGAGTCATCTGGGTCTCCCATTGAATCCTGGGCCATCTCCAGTTGTACTGATGAATATCTGGTCACTGATACATGTAAGTCAATGCTCTACACCACAATTATTTTACCTACCCAATGAACATATCATACTTTCAATGGAAAAACACTTGAAGCTTTCACAATGAATACAGCATAAAATAAAGACATCTATCTCCCCACTATCATTTGGCATAGTGCTGGAAATGTTAGAATAGCAAAAAGATGAGAGAGAAATTAAAGTTATAAAAATAGCAGTGTAGATGAGACTAAATTATCTTATTTATAGAAGGCATGCTAGTTTACTTAGAAAAGTCCAAATAATAAACAAAGAAACTAAATGAGACAACTAATGACTTTTGGAACTTCACAGAATACAAAATAAATCAGTAGAAATGAATAGCATTTCTATATAATGCTTTAAAAAAAAAGCTCAGGAAGAAACAACAGAAAGAGAGATTCCATTAAATAGCATTACAAAATGTGTGAAGGGTTCAGCGTTTAACCTACCTTAAATTGCAACTACAAAACATTCTTCGTAAAAGCAAAGAAAGATTTAAATTATTGGAGAGATATCCATTGCTCATGGTTGGACTGAACTATTACAATAAAAATGATACTACCCAAATTAATTTACATATTTAGTGCACTACTCATCAAACTATCAAGGGATCATTTTATAGAACTAGACAAAATAATATTAAAATTCATTTGGAGAAGTTCCAGTATCTCAAGGGAAAGAATGAAAAAAGCCTAGCCTTACCAGCTTTCAAATTACATCATATAAGAATAATCACCAAAACTGCTTGGTACTAGTTTGAAAATATAAAAATAGAACAGCAGAACAAGCTAGATAAATAAAACCCAGAGGCAAGAAAAGAGGGCAAAACCAGAACAAAAGGTTCTCTATATCCAGCAATATTTATAGCACCACTTTTTGTAGAAGCAAAGGACTGGAAACAAAATAGATGTGGGGATAGCCAAATTGTGGTCCATGAATAGAATGTTATTGCATTATAAAAAACAATTAATGTGAATCCAGAAATGCATGAGAAAATCTTAATGAACTGATGCAAAGTGAAATGAACAGAAACAAGAAAACTCTACATATAAATGGCTACAATACTATAAATAAAACCCCCAAAATCCTGAACGCTATGTAAGTATAAAAACCAAGCTTAGCCCTAAAGAAGAGTTGAGAAAATGTACTTCTCCCCCTTCTGTAGCGATAACAAATAATAGCTAATATTTCTATGGAGGCAGCAGATGGCTTAGTGGATAGAGCACTGGGCCTAGAGTCAGGAAGATCTAAATTCAAATCCAGCCTCAGACATTTCCTAGCTGTATGACCCTAGGCAAGTCACTTAACCTCTTGATTGCCTGACAAAATGGATCCACCAGAGAAGGGCATAGCAAACCACTCCAGTGTCCTGTGTCAAAAAATCCGCAAACGAGATCATGAAGGCTCAGACATTACTGAACAACAACAAAAAAAAAAACCCCACATTTATATTGTACTTAATATGTGCCACATCCTTTACCATCTGATTTTCACAACAATCCTGGGAGGTAAGTTCTGTTATTATCCCCATTTTACAGATGATGAAACTTAGTCAAATAGAGATTAACTAAGTGACTTGCCCAAGGTCACATAGCTAGTGTCTGAAGCTGGATTTGAACTCAGATCTTCCTGACTCTAGGTTCAGGGTTCCAAGAGTAATTGAAATATCTCTGGGCTGGAAACACAAGCATCACCTCTATAAGTCTCAACCACAGAAGAGAGTGAGTGCCAAACCTTTCATATATGGTCAGATATAATCAATGTGTTGGTTGGTTTGGTTGAATTGCTTTTTTTTTTCTCTTTAAAGCTTTATCATAAGGCACACTTCACTGAGAAGAGGAAGAGGAGGAGGACTATATTTGGAAAGGAAAGTGATCTCAAAACAAAAGCTCTCGATAAAATGAGCTTTGTTTCATGAAACAAAAACAAATTGCACATTCGGAGGCAAAATCTAAAGAAAACAAGCACAGTTTTTAAAGCCCTAAATGGGGGAGCCCTGGACCTCCCAAGGAAGGTCAAAATTTTCACCTTACAGGGGACTGGGTGGTGATTGGTAGCCATGAGCCAAGTAAATTACGGCTTTCACTTGGCCTGCCGCCAGAGCCTCCCACTTGGTCTTCCTGTCGTGAGCTCTCCTTCCCAGTCACATTTTCACGCAGCCACCAAACTCGCTCCTCCCCTGCCACCCTGGGAATCCCCGGTTTCCTGCAAGACCTAGCTGAAAAGTTCTACACGAAGCCTCTCCCGGTCCTCGGCACCACCAGTGCCCTCGTTCCCAAAGGATCTCCTATTTATTTTGCATTTATTCTGCATCTGCATATATTTACATGCATACAACAAAGGGTCTCTATCCTTAGAATGTAAACTCCTTAAAGCCGGGGGTGGTTTCACTTCTGTGTCTCCATTAAGCACAAAGTACTTAAGAAAAGCTCGTGGATTGTTTTGCCTCTATCTAGATTTTAGATAAAAGCCCAGGATTTGGGCGGGGAGGTTCTGCATCGAGCCCGTTTGCTTGACTTCGTTCACAGCTCAAGCTTAGAGTATCCCCCCCACCCCCACCCCGCCCCGGTGACTCACCAGCTGTGGCCTTCCAAGAAGCTATTCCAGCCACATAGCCATAAAGGTGAAATAACGTGTGTGGAGGGGGCGGGGAGGAAAGAGAGGAAGGAGATATAAGTGATTCGCTTTCAAAGGAAGGCTAAATGGTCGGGAGTGTATTAGGAAATGATTGTGGTGTAAAAAAGGAAAGGAATAAATAAATAAAAAAGAAAAGAAAAAACATTCTATGTTCTAATGTACCTTTCATCCTTGATATTCTGTTTTTCTAAAGATCTCTCCCAGGTTTGGTATTCTGTGTTCTGTGTTCTAATTCAATTCCATGAGTATTTATTAATCACCGACTATGTATGTGCCAGGCATCATCCTAGACCCTAAAGACACAAAGACAAGCATGAAATCTTTCCTGCCCTCAAGGAACTTACATTCTGCAGAGAAACCGCATATACAAAGACATGTGAATAAAGTCGTTCGGAAAGGTCTCTTCCTGGAGGTTGCTCTTGGATGCCTGCCTTCAAGCTTGCTGGCATTATTTCTGAGTTAAAGTGGCCTTAAGTGCTTTAGATGCTATATCTGTACGAGCCACCAGATGGCACTCCAAGGTCTGACCTGCCAGTGCGAGCAATGACACGGGCTTGTATGGTAGGACCCAGCTGCGGTAAAGTGCCTAAGTAAAATGGTAGGCAGGATTCAGCTGGTCCCCAGAGCACTCGGCCTTTTAGTGCCTCCGTCCACGTTTCTGTCTAGGGATTGGAATAACCAGAATAATTCAAATCTATCTTGACTTGGCCCCTATCCAGCGGTTGCTGGTTGTGGTTGTTTGTCCTTGGTGAACTCATGGGGTGATGTCCTGACTTGGCCCGAAGTGAGGTCAAAGTCATCAGTCTCAGTCTCTCTTCCAGAGTCATCAAGGTCCAGTGTCAGGGAGACCCGCAGTAGGCCAGGCTGGGGCAGACTACCTTGGTGTCTGACCAAGCTCCAATCACTCCAAAGTGCCTGCTTCAGCTGCCCTCCTGGCCTTTGGAACAAGTCATTCTCATCTACCCATTCCCCCCGGGGCCCCTAACTCATGGAAGAGTTTGAAGCCTGCTGTGTTGCTTATCCTCAACCTGGTTTAGCCGGTCTGCCCAGATGCTTTTGCCGGGCTGTGGCCAATGTGCACAGTACAACTTCTCCAAGCCTTGGGTGAGAGTTGGGTGACTGCTGGACACCAAAGGTGTTTGAGTAGCCCTGAAAGAGGCTTGGCAAGCCCTCACAGAAGTGCTAGCTCTCCCTGAACACCCATACACCATGCTAGTAAATGTTTAACAACCAGCTCTCCAGAAGGGGGGAAAACTGTACTATGACAAACTTTTACATTTAATCTGCATTATTAACATTTTCTATATCACTTTCTTGAATTTAGACAGTCTTCAAAACAGTAAATAAAGCCCTGATTTGTAGCATTTGCCAATTTACATTTGAGTTGTAAATGTTTACACTGAAAATTTAACAATCAGCTCTATTCAAACTTATTCCAATATACTCCTCTCCTCATTCCAATGAGATTCTAATTGGTTTCCCAATTTCATGTGAAACCAAAATTAGAGTATGTCTTACTAAAAGAGAATGCACATTAACTATCGAGTAAAGGGTAAGAAATACAGAGTAGAATCTCACCAGGCTGCACTACTCTGGAATCTCTCTGACTTCTCCCCCCATACCCCAGGAAGCTCATTTGGGAAAACCTCATTACACTACAAGACCCCATCACCACCCTCTGGCCCTATGATTGGAGGGTAGAGCCATGACCTCTAAACCTCCATTTAAGGAGGGAGCCCAGCTCAGACCATCTCATTTCTCCCCTGATTGGTACCTGACCCAGGGTCATTTCTGGGGGATTTCTAATTCCTCCCACCCACCCTTTTTGGCTTCCTTTAGTGTACTGTCTTTCCCATTCAATTTAAAGTCCCTTGAGAGCAGGAACTTTCTTTTTTTTGTCTGTATCCCAAGTGCTTGTTAGGTGGCACAGTGGATAAAATGCCAGGCCTAGAGTCAGGAAGACTCATCACCCTGCCTTCAAATCTGGCCTCAGATGCTTACTAGCTGTGTAACCCTGGGCATGTCACTAAACCCTATTTGCCTCAATTTCCTCCTCTGTAAAATGAACTGGAGAAGGAAATGGCCAACTCCTGTGTCTTTGCCAAGAAAACTCCAAATAGGGTCATGAAGAGTCAGCTACAACTGAAAAAAATACACAATACTCCTAAGAGCACAATGCCAGACACATAGTAGGTGCTTAATAAATGTTTATTGACTATTGGCAGTAGAGCTATTCCTGGGCAGAATCTGAAACCTCAACTTCCCCACCCATTCTTCTGTTTATGTTTTGGTTTTTTCTTTTTTCTTTTTTTTTCACAGATGCACCCACGAACCATATTGGCGAGAGATCCCCCTTCAAGCATTTTGTTCTCAATGGTGACGGATACATACAAGGAAGTTTTCAGCTTGACTCACCCCATTCTTCTCCCTGGATGGTCCTATAACCACTGCCTCCTTCATGAACTAGCTCTTCAATGCCCTCCCTCTTGGGCTTCAGCTAGGCAAAGTCCTACCAGATACCTTCTCAGCTGGCCACCAGGGACATAGATTAAGGGTCATCCCTCTGTTTCCCTTCTTTGTCTCTTAAATGTTTCTCATACATTTTCCTGAGACATCTTCCAGGACCATTTCCACAAAGAAGAGTGATTCTTTTCAAATGTCTGTGAGACATTAGAATAACAGTAAGCAATTGCTTTTACATGAAATAACCAGGGCAATTCACCTCCTCCGTGCCTTCTTTTCTCCAACCCCAGGGGTAACATGAAAATGCAGAGGAAAAGAAAAACCAGACCAATCAATCAGAGGTTACTGACCCCAGAGATTCCAAAAAGCAAATGTGACCAGACAGTGTGTGTTCTAGGTATGAGGGAACAAACCGTGCAGAGTTACAAAGTCCAGAGATGGAATGTGGTTGAACCATGTAGTACATTGGGAGGGGGGTGGAGGAAAGTAATGTGAAATCAGTCTGGAGAAAGGAATGAGAAACAGCAGAGATTAATTTGTCCTATAGGCAATAGGGAGCTACCAAAATTTCTTTGAGGAGTAGTGCAATGAGACCAGTGCTCCAAGGCTATCAATGTGGTAGTTGTATAGCATATAAATGGGAGAGGGAGAAATTTAGATGCTGAGATCAGCTCAGATGATATGAATCTAATGAGGGAAGGAAAGGCTGAGGTTCTATCTCCTAGGTAGGAGACTTTGAGGCAAAGTAGCAAAAGCAGAAGACCTGATTTCAAATCCTGGTTCTCTTATTTACTGTCTTCATTACTTTAGACAAGACCTTTGACCTCTCTGATCCTCAGTTTCCCCATCTGTAAGATAACGGGATCGGACTCAATCTGTGATTGATGACATTTTTCAGTATGGGGACCCCCTTCAGATGTGTTTCAGTTACAAGGTGATTTAAATGTGGAGGCTAAGTGGAGAGGAGCTATATTGGGAAATTACTTTGGTGTAAAATAAAAGACATTAATTAAACCTAAAAAACCTTTATTTGTTCTAAGGTTCCTTCTATCTCTAATAGTCTAAGTTCTCTCTTCTACAGGTCTTTTCAGCTCCTAGAATCTATGAAGACACCCAATTGAAACCATTCATACATGTGAACATATCTACAATTTCTCCCTATAGGCAGTATTAGCATTTTTTTTTTCTTTTTGGAAGGGGGAAGGCAGGGCAATTTGGGTTAAGTGACTTGCCCAAGGTCACACGGCTAGTAAGTATTAAGTGTCTGAGGCCAGATTTGACCTCATGTCCTCCTGACTCCAGGGCCAGTGCTCTATTCACTATACCACCCTGCGACCCTGAATTTTTTTTTTAAAGGAGTTTGAAGACACTGCTTAACTCAAAGGAATAAAGCCTAAATGGTGTCATTTCAGCCAAGATTTTTCAGCTGTTGTCTGTCTCCAGGATTTTTGTTGTCATTGGGTCATTTCAGTGGTGTCTGACACTTTTTGATACCTTTTGGGGTTTCCTTGGCAAGGGTACTAGAATGGTTTTCCATTTCCTTCTCCAGCCCATTTTACAAAGGAGGAACTGAGGCAAACAAGGTTAAGTGACTTACCCAAGGTCCCACAAGTGTTTGAGTAAGTGTCTGAAGCTAGATTTGAGCTCAGGAAGATGAGTCTTCCTGATTTCAAACCCAGTGATCTATCCACTGAACCACCTAGCTACTCTCTCTCTCTCCAGGAAACATCCCCTCTTTCTTCAATGAGCTCAGTACATAGCTCACAGTCTCTCTCCTCCCCAAGTCCTGACCTCATACTAAGGAACTTCAACATACATATTGATACTGCTACAAACACTCTAATCTCCCAGTTCCCCAACCTACTCATTTCCCATGACCTATTCCTCCACCTCCCCTCAGTCACACATAGAGATAGTCATATCCTTGATCTTGCCATCACCCACAAATGCTTTACTCTCATGTTCATGAACTCAAAATTCCCTTATCAGACCATAATCTGTTGCTATTCCACCTTTTCCTCTGCCTTACAACCCTAAATCCTGTTGTTCATCCATGCTATGGGACTTCCAATTCCTTCACCCCCTCGGTTCTCTCACAGGCTTTACTACTAGTTACACTTTCCTCTATTTCCCAGCTCAATCCCTTTGTAAATGATTTAATATTAAACTATACTCTTATGAGTCCCTTGCCCCCTTACTGGATCATTGATTTTCCCCTGCCAAGCCTCAGCCCTGAATCACTCCCACCATCTACTATCTTCTCTCCTTCACAAATGCTGTTGAATGAAGGTGGAGAAAATAAGGAAATGGTGCTGATTGGATCTGCTCCAAAATTATGCCATCTAACTTCAACTAAGCCCTCACTACTACTGCAAGGCAAACTTTTTATACTTTGCTAATTAACCCACTAATCAACTCACCAAGGAGATTCTTCCAAATCTCATCTTTCCTCAAACCTCCCTTGTTGTCCCTCTTCCCATCTTCTTTCAGTTGAGAATCTTACCTCACATTTATTCTGAAAAAAACTGAGGGTATCGTTAAACACATTTATAATGAGTTTTTTTTTCTTGTCTTCTCAATGAATAGAGAGAGAATTCGGAAATGAAAATACAATAAAATTGAATTTAAAAAAAAAAGAAAAAAATTGAGGTCATTCACTAAAAGCTCCCTCTTCTCCCCTCTTCCCATTTCATATCACCCAGTTGCCCACTGCCAATTTCTCCTCCTTCATCCCTGTTTTACATTTAGAGGCTCGCCAAGGCTAACCCCTTGACATGTGTAAGTAATCCCATTCTATTCCATCTTCTCCAGCATTTTGCCCCCCCTCCCATCATCCCTATTCTCTCATTCATCTTCTGTATTTCTCTGTCTATTGGATGCTTTCCAACTACTTACAAGTATGCCAATGTGCCCCTACTACTTACAAGTATGTCTATGTCTCCCCTATCCTCAAAAAAAAGCCTCTCACTTCCTCATCCATCCCTGATAACTCTCTTCCTTTTTGTGACTAAAGCCCTTGAGAAAGCTTTCTACAATCAATGCCTCCATTTCCTTTCCTCTCACTCTCTTCTTAACTCACTACAATCTGGCTTTCAACCAAAACTGCTCTCTCCAAAATTACCAGTGATCTCCTAGGTGCCAGATCCAATGCCCTTTTCTTAATCTTCATTCTTCTTGGCCTCTTTGCCACCTCTGACCCTGTTGATCCCCCTCTTTTCCTTGATATTCTCTCCTCTCTGTTTTTGAGATACCAGTCTTTCTTGGTTCTCCTTCTACCTATCTGACCACTCTTTCTCTGTCATCTTTGCTGGGTCTTCTTCATCTAGGTCACACCTGCTAACTATGGGTGCCCCACAGAGCTCTGTATTGGATCCTCTTCTCTTCTCCCTCTACACTATATCACTTGATGACCTCATCAGCTCCCATAGATTCAAATGTCATGTCTATACTGATGATTCTTAAAACTACTGATCAAGGGGCGACTAGGTGGTGCAGTGAATAAAGCACCGACCCTGGAGTCAGGAGGACCTGAGTTCAAGTCTGGCCTCAGACACTCAACACAAAACTAGCTGTGCGACCTTGGGCAAGTCACTTAACCCCAATTGCCCTACCTCCCCCCTCCAAAAAGCAACAACAACAAAAAAAACTTGTGAACTTAATGTTGTAAACAAATAATAAATAAAATTTTTTTAAAGGGGGGGAGGGGTGGCTAGGTGGCACAGTGAATAGAGCATGGGCCCTGAAGTCAGGAGGACCTGAGTTCAAATCCAGCCTCAGACCCTTGACATACTTGACTAACCATGTGACTTTGGGCAAGTCACTTAACCCCAATTGCCCTCCAAAAAGCAAAAAAAAAAAAACTACTGATCGAGCCCTAACCTTTCTGCTGACTTCCAGTCCTGCATCTCCAGGTTAACAAATGACTACTCTGCCTAAATGTCTGGCCAGCCCTAGGCAAGTGGGCTATGATGAGAATGAGAACTGGAAGCTAAGGAAAGGGTCACATAAACCTGGGACCCAGCTTGAATCCAAATCAGTAGCCACAAGACAATTTCCTTCCTTTCTGCCAACAGTACCCTCCCTCCTTCATGCATTTAAAGCCCAGATCGGAAGCCATTTTTTTTCTAGGAAGCTGGCTCTGATTGAAACAATCTAAGATGGCTCAGGGATATCCTTTTGTCCATTCCACAGTTACAGACTAGGTTTTGACAATAATGTTTCTTTTTATGGGTTCATAAGACCATAGAATTTAGAGCTGGAAGAAACCTTCATAGTTATCTGGCTTAATGGTTCCCAATCTATGGGTCACAGAGGCCCACAAGGGTCATATGCTATTACAATGGGTCCATGAATCCATATGTATATCTATAACTAACAGAGATGCATGTGGTATAATGCAAAAACAATAAAAAAAAAAATTGACTCTGGAGTCAAAGGATCCAGCCTCATGTTACCTTAGCCAAGTCACTTTACCTCTCTGGGCCTCAGTTTCCCCAACTATACAATGAGAAAGTTGGACTAGATGACCTCTAAGGTCCTTATCAGTTTAAGATCTATGATCCTAAACATACCTTCTGTAGGTTAAATGTCTCACACATATATGTTTTTTTCAAATGACACAGATATGGTAGTCACATATATATATTTAAAAGCATTACTAAATTCATACTAGGTTTGTATGCTCATATATGCTCTCAAACAATAAATTCTAACAATACAATTACCATTATAGTGAGTTCTGGACATATTTTTGATATCTTTAAAAAAATTGCCAATAGGAAAACAGTCTCAGAGAAGTCAATTAGTCACCCAACTACTAAATAAGAAAACCAAGATTTCAAACCCCCAAAATAATACCTCTCACCACTCAATCATGCTCTCTCCTGCCCAGGAGTAAAAGTTGTCAGGAAATACCCACTCACACATTTATTCATTCAACAAACATTTAGCAAGTAACTACTAGATAAGACACAGTCCTTAACTTTGGGGTACTTTGTTTGACACCTGACAGGTCAAGTCAACAAGGATTCATCAAGCATTGACTCTGCTAGGCATTGCTCTAAGCACTAGGCTCAAAAAGAAAGGCAGTCTCTGCTCTGTCCCAGAGGAACTTATATTCTAACAAAAGAGACAAAAGGAAACCAAAAAAATTGGGGGTTGTAAAGGGAAGGGAGACAAAGTTCCCCAGAAGAATCGTGGAGAAAGAGATCCAAAGAGTGAAGAAGTAACATGGCTGGCCTGGGCGCTTCCTTAAAATGGAGGCTCTGACACACTTTTTTTTTTTCCTCACACACTTATCATGTAATTATTTTGCATATTTTTAAAAAATCAATGTTATAATTTTTTTTTGAACAGGTTTCAAAGTTTAGATAAAACTTTACCCATGTGTAACTCAAGGTCCAACAACTTCACCCAACATTCTGCACATGTTAGATACTTAATAAATATTTGTGAATGAATAAATGAAGACAGAAAGAAAAGAAGTAAGCCCTCCAGGAGGCTAATAAATAGTCTGCTTCTGTTGTTGTTTATTAATGTCCTCTTATCATTATCCTATTTGGGGTTTTCTTGGCAAAGATACTGGAGTGCTTTTCCGTTTCCTTCTCCAGCTCATTTTACAGATGAGGAAACTGAGGCAAACAAAATTAAGTGGCTTGTTCAGGGTCACCTAGCTAGTAAGTGTCTGAGGCTAGATTTGAATTCAGGAAGATGAGTCTTCCTGACTCCAGATATGGTAGCTCTATCCACTGAACTACCTAACTGCCTTAACAGCCTGCTAGAGGAGCCAACTAGCATACTAAGGGTTGGATTATATGTCTTTTCTCCTAACAACCAAAGCATGCTAGAAAGGGAGAATTCTGTGTAGGCTGGAGTAATCATGGAAAGCTTCCAAGGGGAAGAGAGACTCGATCTTAGCCCTAAAGGCTGAAGAACAATTATTTGGGGGAGGGAAAGGACTCAGTTCTCCAAATAGGACAGAAACTCCTTCGTCACCATAAATCAGAATGCCTTCCTCTTCCAGTAGCCCCAAGCAAAAATTTCAAAAACCACATATCTATTTTAAAACTAACTCAGGATATGACCTCTCTCTCCATGAAGTGAGCTATACATTAACAACTTATCCCATGGCCAAAAAACCATCTCCTCCCTCCTGCCTGTCTTGACACATCCCTTTTCTACCCTAAACACAAAACTCAAGGCCCACCTCCTCCAGAGAAACCTCCCTGATTAACTGGATCTGCTTCCCAACCTGCCCCGTACCCGTTTTGGAAGAGGTTGGCTCAAGAGCAGTCAATTTGAGAAACATCAAGCAAGACCCAAGGATTGTAAGTTCAATGAGAGTCAGCGGTGTGATACGGTGGTCAGAAATGGTGATTCAAGCTTGAGTTTCATTGAGTCACATAATATCCAGGACTAGATAAATCTAACTCTACTGTGCCCTGGTTGGACCACATTCGAAGTATTATATCCCCATGGCCACATTTGGGGAAGGATATGGGAAGGACATTGAAAACCAGTGAAAGCATTCAGAAAAGGCTGACAAGGATATTCACCTGAATTCATGCCTGAAATGCATGCCATACTTAGTGCTGTTAAGGGAACTGGGGATATTTAGCCTGGAAAAGAGAAGTCTTGGGGGCAGCTAGGTGGTGCAGTGAATAGAGCACCAGCCCTGGAGTCAGGAGGACCTGAGTTCAAATCCAACCTCAGACACTTAACACAAAAACTAGCTGTTTGACCTTGGGCAAGTCATTTAACCTCAGTTGCCTTCCAAAAAGCAAAAAAAAAAGAGAGAGAGAAGTCTTGAGAGGGAAGGGGAGGAGGGAGGAATGATAGTTATCTTCAAAAAGGTAAAGAACTGCCATCTAAAGGAGAGATAAAACTTCTATTTTGTCAGTCCTTAGACATTTGTTGTTATTTAGTCATGTCCAGTTCTTTATGACCCTATTTGGGGTTTTCTTGGCAAAAATACTGGAGTGGTTAGCCATTTCCTTCTCCAGCTCATTTTACAGATGAGGAAACTGGGTAAGTAGTTACCCAGGGTCACATAGCTTGTAAAAGTCTGAGGGTGGATTTGAACTCAGGAAGATAAGTCTTCTTGACTCTTGGCCCTCCGATCTATACACTGCACCATGTTTATTAAGTGCTTATAAGTCAGGCACTGTGCAAAATGCTGAGGGTACAAAAAAAAAAAAAAGACAAACGTTCCTTCCCCCAAGGGGCTCACAATCTGCTGAGGGAAACAACATACAAACAATTGCATAGCAATGAGCTATACACAGAATAAGTAGAAATATCAACAAAGTAAAGATGATATCATTCAGGAGGATCAGGAAAGGTTTCCTGCTAAAGGGGGGATTTGAGGTGGGACTTGAAGGAAGCCAGGGAAGACAGGAGGGAGATAGGGAGGGAGAACCTTCCAGGCTTGGCCAGAGAAAATGCCTGGAGTTAAGAATTAGGAGCAGAATGGAGAAGCTGCAAGGAGACAGAGCAGAAAAACTGCCTATAAGCAGAGCTATCCACAAGTAGGCTGAGCAGCCTCAGGCATTAGTGGGCTCCCTTTCACTATATGACTATTTGGTGTATTACAGAAATGTCTAGTTCTGGTACAGGTTGGACTAAACCCATTCCAAGATAACCTCCAATGCTAGAAGTCTCTGAGTCTACGGGCCTCTGTATTTCCCTCAGATCTATTTCAGCCTCTGCTATTGCCTCCTGAATGAGCAACCAGGATTATAAGAGGAGAGGGGACCCAGAACAGTTTGCAGTGTGGAACCCTCTTTGCTAGAGGATCAATGCCATAGAACTATCAGCTTGAAACAGTCGTGTCTCCCATGCAACACTGATCATGGTGTGAATCCCCACAGGTCAACATTCTTGTTGGTGCCCAGAAGTATGGCCCCATGGACCATGAAGGGAGACGTGACTTTGGATAGGGAGAGAGATTTCTGAGAAGAAAAGAAGGAAGAGAGAGATAAGGTGCAAAGAGAGGCAAGGTGTGACTTTTGGATGGCAAGCAGGAGCTGCAACTCTCCCTACACCAGAGCTGGTTAGTTGTTGGCCTTCATTCTTGAAGAGGACAAAAATGGTATCACTATGCTAGAGTCAAGTTTTGGTGTGTCCAGCTGTGACTGATCAGGTCAGTATGAGCTCAGAATGTTCTACCACAAGTTGGGCACAAATAGTCCATGTGCACATTTGGGATGGATTCTCTGAATTTGTACATCTTGCATTCCTTTTGAGCTATTTCAGTTCTGCTTTGCTCATAAAGCATAGTACCTTCTCTGATGTGGGTATGTCATGCTGAGCTACAAATGTAGGGAAGAGCTAATATTCCAACTCAACTGATTCCCAAATTCTACAACCCCAGAGACTAAGGGTGGATTCAGGGTGAAATAGGTTTGCCTCTCTGTCACCCCCAAACTCCCCTCCATGCCACTCCCAGCTATGTTTGGGCTGAGATTTCATTTCCCTCCTGGGCATTTTCTAACACCTAAACTAATTTGTATGACTTCCCACCACCTACTTATTACATACTCAGCCTTTTAAAAACCCAGATGTTAGTGCTTCTCTCTCTGGTAACTATGTATGTACTGCCTTGGTCAGACAGTTGGATCTGTCTGTTGATCTACACTAATTTCTCAGACAGTTAGAAGCCCTGTCTATTGATCTTTATTTCTCTGCTTGTATTTTCTCTGAAGTTCAGGGTGCTGACTTTTCCCCTGAACTAGTGAACGTAACTGAAAAGATTGTTTATTCCTTAAACAGCTATCTTTCCTAGTAAAGCAGATCCAAGAGCCTGTGCTAGCAACGATCTGGGGTATGCCAGTGTGGTTGCCACTACATGGTCCTAAAGGGTTGAACTAAACCAACTCAAACTGAGCATTCGAAATAGCCTGGCAAGTCTTCAGTTTTTTCTTAGGATCCTAAGCTCTGTGTTCCATTCTAAGGGAATAGAGTCATGTCTACTCAGCCAAAGTCAAAACTCTCTTTGGCTCATATTGCCAACTTTCCAATTGACTGTCCCTTCACCCTCTTTTCTGCATTGGACTCCCTTACTTTGGGCATTGACACACTCAGAGGTCATTTTGGAGGAGGGCTGGTGGAGGGCTACCATCAAGCATCCTAGATCTCAAGGACAACAAGGAATGTAGAAATGTCAATTCAGCTTGCTCATCTCACTGCATCTTGCTGATCCTATAAAGGCTTGTACCCGACTTCTGGCCACCCACCAACTAAATCCAGTTTTATCATAAGTCAACAGCTTGGTACCGGGAAGTCTGAACTGTCTGCCAGGGCACTAGCCCTTGCTCTGTGTCTCTCTACAAGGAAAGTAGCAACTACATGAACAACTGAATAGAGTTGGAGTCTATTCAAGTCACTCCAAGGACATTTATTATTTAACCCTTGGCAGTCATTTAACCTCTATGCCTCAGTTTCCTCCTTTGTAAAATAGAGATAATAATAGCACTTACCTTCCAGGATTGTTGTGAAGATAACTTCACAACTAGTGGTGAAGTTCTTTGTAAACCTTAAAGCACTATATAAATGCTAGCTATTATTTTTTTATTATTATCTGTGCCACCAGCTAGTTCTGTGTAGGGCCTTTTAAAAGAGTTCCATAGCATACATCCTTTAATAATGGTACTTTCCAATAGGGGTCCTAATTTTATGTCCTGTACTTCCATCTCATAAACTCAGGAAATTTCAGGGAAAAACAGATTCAGGATTTGAAGCAGAGGTTTAAACAGGGCTGTTTAGTTATGCCCCTTACTACCTCCTGCAATCATAGGCAAATCATTTAATTTCCCAGGGCCTCAGTTTTCATATCTATAAAATGAGAGGGTTGGAAATTGAAGGGATGCCCATTAATTGGGGAATGGCTGAACAATTTGTGGTTTATGGTTGTGGTATACGATTGTGATAGAATAGTGTTGTGCTATAAGAAATGATGAGCAGGATGCTCTCCGAAAAACTTGGACTTACATGAACTGATGTAAAGTGAAATTAGCAGAACCAAGAGAAGAATATACATAGTAGCAGCAATATTGTACAACATTCAGCTGCGAATGACTTAGCTATGCTCAGCAATATAATGATCCAAGACAGTTCTTAAGGACTTATGAGGAAAAATGCTATCCATCTCCGGAGGAAGAACTGGTAGAGTCTGAACACAGATCAAAGCATCCTTTTTTTTAACTTTATTTTTCTTGGGTTATTATTTTTTTTGGTATGTGTTTTCTTTCACAACATGACTAATATGGAAATATGTCTTGCATGACTGCACATGTATAACCTATGTCTAATTGTATGCCTTTTCAGTGCAGGGGATGAGAAAGGAGGAAGGGAGACAATTTGGAACTCAAAGTTTTAAGAAACGATGTTAAAAATTGTTTTTTACATGTAATTGGAGGAAATAAAATTTTTTAAAAAGAATTCTATATGGTACCCAGAAAAAAAGATACACTATATTTAAGGACTTGAAGACCTCTCCCTTCAAAGGACTTCTAAGAGCTATGAATTATTGCCACATGTGCACAAAACTTGAGCCCACTTCTCCTGAAATTTATATGTACTAATGAGAGAGTATGTCACAGATTTTATTGGGGGGGGGGAGGACATTTTGTACCAACTGCTCTTATAATACTACCTTAGTAAAATATCCTTTTAAAAAAACACCTACTATGTGTCGGGAGCTCAGCAAAGCCCTGGGAAAACTAATAAAGCAAAAGTCAATCCCTTCATTCAAGGACCTCGCAGTCTAATGGAGGTAATAGTGATTACAATAATAGTTATTACAGTAACCTCACAGGCTGTTGTAAGGAAAGTGGTTTATAAAGCTCTTTATAAACATGCTTTGCTATTATTAAACCAAGACTATAGGCAAAGACCTCTTGAAACCAGCTGCAAAGCTGGTACAGAGGGCAGCTAGTTATACAGCTGTGATATGTATGAAAGCAAGAAAGGAGGATGGTTTTCAGTTTCCCACATACCAGCAGACGGTTTTATTCTACTAAAAGTTAACTGTCAGACACAATCTTAATGTACCTTAATAATCATTTAATCTCTGAGAAGACGGAGGAAGTGATAAGGAGAACCGCTATCCTGGGCCGAAAACTGACCCACAAGGAAGAAATGGTTGAGTCTGTAAAAGTAAGGGGAACTCTGGGAGAAAGTGATAGCCTCATCAGGGCAATCACACTAGCCATAGAGGAATAAGTCAAGTGTCTCTCTTAGACAGAAAGAGATTTTTTTTTTTAATTCAGAGGGGAAAAAAGGTAGAATTCTATGACCTGAGAGTCTAAAAGGAAAGAAGGATGGGAGATTCTCAAATATGATGATGTTCCAATGAGGAAGAGTGATGTAGCTCTTTGATGTGCTTGGATATTTAAAGGGCACATTCAATGTATAAAAGGAGGGGCAAAAAACCAAACATTAATATAAAAGTGCCGCAGAGTGCTGAAGAATGTCAGGAAAGCAAAACAAACAAACAAGCAAACACAAAAAAAACACTTAATAGGGATAGACTAGTCCTGGGATTTCATTGATATATGGAATTTCCAGGTGAAGAAACTCCTTCTACCAATGAAAGTTTGTCACTTTCTCTGCAATTTATAATCTTAATGATGAGGTTCAGGGTATACCCCACAATGTTGGGGTGCAAGTTTGTCCTAAAAGAATTCACTTAGGCTGTCTCCAAATCAAGTATGGGCATTTATTGGGGGTAACACAACACACCAAACATAACACAACAAAGGATTACTCAAGGCAGATGGGGAAAACAGGCTATAGGATGTGACCAGCCAGAAAATGTTCTTCGATCACAATACAACCTCAACAAGACTATGTATTGAAGCCCCCAGAGTGGGTTTATCTGTATGCATTCACAAAGCACCTCTGACTACAGGACATGCCTAAGATAATAGGAAATTAAGGGATTGGCCCAGAGTCATGCAGCCTATGCATATCCTAGGCAGGACTTGAACTCAGATGTCTTGGGTTTCAAAGCTGACTCTATCCATGATGCCTCACTGCCCCTCAATGATATGAAGCCATCAAAACTGGACCTGGATTTCACTGGAATGTGGCACTCCCGGATGAGGATATTACCTCTACCCAAGCAGGTCAGCACTTTCTTAGCAACTTATAGAGAATTTCTTAGAGTATTGAAAGATAGCATATATCAGAGTTGGGACTAGAACCTGGAATAAAACCAGGTCTGCCTACTAGGCCACCGGTGCTCAAAATAGAAAATTTTTTAAAATTGATTGTCTCTATTGCCCTGCGGAGATCATGTAAACTAAACAGAAAGAATTATGACTTCCACAAAATATTAGAATTTGATAGAGATGACAGGGCATCTTTCTAGCTCTGTAAGCAACTTAACCCTTTACCATAACATTAACTTCTAATACCGACTCCGATGCTCACTTCATGATCTCCCCAACCCTAGCAACATGAGTGGAATGGCTTCTTGCCCTATCAACCCTCTTCCTAGGTGTTTCTCTTAAACTTTGACATGCAGTTCAGGGACAGTCTTCCTCTGAAATATTATCCCCCGCCTCACTAATAAGGTACATATAATAGAAACTCTGAAGGTTCCCCAAACTGATTGGGGCTGTACCCCTCCAGGTTTCCCTGGCTCCCCAAGCAAACACACCGTGGCCTAGAGGATGACTTACAGGGATGCTCCTCTATTTCCCTGGGCCTTGGACAGATCTCTTCCCCATGGTCAGCTGTGGCCAATGCAATGAGGTCTGCTTATCATCAAGCTCTCTTAACAAAAGCACTAGTCCTTATGAGCCCGTTCTATATGCCCTGAGAGATGTATCACTCCAGCTTTCCTCTTCAGATACATCTCAGAATTCCCCTGCCTTGCTTAGATCCCAGATTTATAACACTGTCACACCAGATAATGAAGGGTTGGATGTAAAATATAGTGATCAGGCCTATACCACAAAGAGATCAAAGAAATAGGAAAAGGACCTATATGCACAAAAATGCTTATATCTGCCCTTTTTGTAGTGTCAAGGAACTGAAAACTAAGAAAGTGCCTATTAAATGGGTTATGACTGAACAAACTCCACTATATGAATGTAATGGAATACTATTGTGCCATAAGAAATGATGAAGGGGACAGCTTCAATGGAATCTAGGAAAACTTATATGAACTGATGCAGAGTAAAATGAGCAGAACCAGGAGAACAATTTATGCAATAACAACATTGTAAAAGAAAATGACTTTGAAACACTTAAAAACTCTAATCAATACAACCATCAAGCATGCTACCCACCTCCTACGGGAGTTATGATCAACACAGGGAGCCAATTAAGACCTCCTTTTTTGATATGGCTAATCCTGAAATTTGTTTTGTTTGACTAAATATATTTGTTACAGGAGGTTTTTTGTTTTCTTCTACCTACCCCCATAGTGTAGGGGAAGGTGAGAAAAAAAGAAAATAGATTTTTGCTCAATTGAAAAAGGTTAATTAAATTTTTAAAAAATATGGCAAACCCTTAAGGAACCAACATCTCTGTTCCATAGCTATATTGTTTTGGGGCTCTCCTGTGGCTTTGGGGCTCCCCAATAGCTAGGAATATTCTTCTTGGTTCTTATCCAGCTTCTTTTCCCCATCTTTTAGGGAACCACCTAGTTGGTTCAACACATCCATCAGAATTGTCTGGTATCTGGAGGAAATATTATATTTGCCAGTCCTTAAACTCACTGCTTAAATATTTCCAATAATTCTACTTCTTCCTACTCAAAGATGATTTTTATCTTCTGAAACTCCATGATACAAATGGAGGGAGCCCAGAGAAAAACACTAGGCTATGGTGTGTGGCTGGAGAAAGTTGAATAAAAGTCAACATGCTTTTAGAGCTCTCTATTCATTGGTATTTTTCATAGACTAGAGGAGCTACTGGGGTGAGTTTAACCTGGTTTCCTAACCACTATGTTTCTTGCTCCCCTTGTCTATTTGAAGAAAGAGAACTTCATTTACCTTATCCTGGAGATATTAAGCCCCAGATCAGTTTTTTGTTTGTTTGTTTTTTTTGGAGGGAGGAAGGCAGGGCAATTGGGGTTGACTTGCCCAAGGTCACATGACTAGTAAGTCCAAAATAGTTTTGATCATGGTTTAAGTTACAGTTAAACTGAGAGATGTAGGGGAGGCAGTAGACACCATTCAATTGAAAAAGAATTCAAAAGAAAGGAATTGGTTAAACAATAGGTGGGGAAGAACCTGACTCAGAAAGATTCAGTTCAAATCTTGCCTTTCCTAATGTCACTTAAACTCTGTCTGCTGTGTTGGCCTTCCTTACAGGGGAAGGGTTTACTAACCACAGCATGTCTGGTAGGTGGAGAACTGAGATTAATGAAAAGAGAAGAGGAGAAAAAAGCCAGAGTTGATGAGCAGCTGAAGTTGAAAGCAGTTCCTGGCAGGGAGCAGGCCTCACAGAAAACAGAATAATTACATCAGCAGGAGACAAAGCCTGACCAGCTTTGCCGAGTTTGCAGCCCTATACGTATTTACCTCACATGTGGATGGCCACATGTTCCCCATGTGTGTGTCCCGCACTCTCCTGTAAAGGTACATTCTTCCCACCAAGTACGCATTTATTTGTGAGAAAGTAAAGTTATGGTTTATGGGGCAGAGAAGGGAAATGTTTTGTAGTTACTTTATTTACTTTATTATTTGATTATGATGGCTTTTTAAGGAGCTAAGTTTGTCGTCTAGTTGACTGATAAAAAACATAAAATATGTTAGGGGGGGCTCATGAGTCATGGTTTGGAAAGGATTCTGATCCACAAAGTACTTTAAACATGGGGAACCTAAGTAGAGACCCAAAGTGTATGAAACCCTTTGGGTCACATAAGTAAATGACTTCTTCATCATTTTACTAATATCAAGGCTTCTACATCTTGTTTTTGGCATAGATACCCCTGAAAGTTAGGAATTGACTTAAAAAACTGGCAATTATCCATCCAAAGAGATGCCAAATTCAGAGAGCTCTTGTCTACCTATAATTTCCGATAAAGAAGAGTCTATTGCAAAAGTCCCAGGCTGGGTCTTAAATACTACTTTACACTGACCTCAAAAACCCAAGATCTGTGCCTATTACCCCTGGGATATGGTAAGAATTCCATGCTGGAGCCCAACAATAACAAAGCCACCCAAGCTGGTAGAAGCAGGGAAGCCAGTGAGACAACCAGGGTCTTAGACAAGGTGATACTTAGGGAGGTTGCAGAAGAAGATAACTAGTCCTCCACCATATATACATAATAAAGGAAGGAATGTAGCTAGGCAAGAACACAACCCCTAAATCCCTTGGGTTTAGTATTTTTCACTATGCATTTCCCCATCCCATTCATTTGCATAGAAGACCAAAACTATCTTGGAATCTAAAAACCAGGAGTCCCAGAACCATAAGAGCTTTGACAATTTACTAGAGAGGTAGCCTCTATACTCCATGTTTCCTGGGAGTCATTGAGAAATTGGAAGTTAAGCAGGAGAATTGAGTGGAATTACCTACCCTAAGTCAATTGAGGTCTCAGACAGAGAATCTGCCCTTAGTAAGCAAGAAATGCAGACTTAGAAATATATCTAAGCCTGTAGGCAATCGTTATCTGAGATGTTTCTATGTTTTGAAGAGCTTGTCACCTCTTGGGAGCAATCTTTTTCTGAAGAGGAAATGCCCATTCTTGCCAAGGCTTAAAAAAAAAATCAGAGGGCTTTTTTTTTCTTCCTCTAATCCATGACTGGATTATTGTGAGTATTCTACCTTTCCTAAAAGAACTGTAGCAAAACAAAAATGAAAATGAAAACCTGAAGAGTTTTAAGCCCACGTCCAAGAAAAATTTTATGTCTTACAGAGAAGAGATAATATCTCCATCAAGAACCCCAGCTGATGCCCAAAGGTGGAGGAAGACAAATGTACTATAATCTCATGTTCTAGAAGTGCCCAACATTGGCTATGGGACTGGCAGAGCAACGTCAAGCAGTCTCCTCAAAAAAGGCTATGGAGCATGGCCATGGAACTGGCAGAGGCCACATGCCCTTTAGAGAGGCAGCTAGCTGAAAAATTGAAGTCTCAAAGGAGCAGTGTGATAAGACTAAAAAACATGACTGGCCCTGCAGCATTGGGAGTAAGAGTTGCCCTTCTGTACATCAATTAAGCAATCGGCAAGCATTTATTAAGTGCCTTCTATAGGACAGGCACCTTGTGCTCTAGTCACGTGCTTTTCCACACTACATTTGTCCACTCTTTTTTGTGATAGTGCATTGGTGGGAGAGTGTGGCACAGTTTTATGGGGTAGGGGAGAATGTCCTATTGCAGTTTTCCTTACTATGCTCTTTCATTAAATGCCTTTGCTTTGAACTAATTTATCTACTACCTGACCAGTAAAAGTAAACATATTGGTGGGGGCTTGTGAGCTATGACTCTGAGTTTGTGGAACACATACATAGACTACCTTGAACCTCTGTTGCCTTATCTGAAAGACTCAAATGAGGTGGGGGTTACCCCCAGATGTTACCTCATCAAAGACTCCATTGATATGGACCCTGTTGCATAGAGTCATCATCACCCAAACCCTTCATCTTCTCTGTATCTAAAGAGGATCCTGCCTTAAGCTTTAGCACAAATCTGCTTAGAGTCAGCCCCAAAGACTGCTAGATGACACAGTGATGGCCTTGGAGTCAGGAAAACCAGAGTTAAAAATCTTACTTCAGACATTTACTGGCTGTGTGACCCTGGACAAGTCACTTAACCTCTGCCTGCCTCAGTTTCCTGGCCTGTAAAATGGAATTAATAGTAGCACCTGCTTCCTGGGATGGTTGTGAAGAAAAAGTGAGATATTTGTAAAGTTCTTTGCAAACCTTAAAGCTATAGAATTATGAGCTATCATTATTGCCTTTTGTCCTTTCCAGACCAGCTTTTCTAGAACTGTCTAGAACTCCCAGGTGATGAAACTCCCTCTACCAATGCAAATCAACAACAGTAAGTAACTTTGTTGCCCAGAGTCACAGAGCCAGTATGGGTCAGAAGTGGGACTTCAACACTTGGGAGTCATTCTGACTCCCAAGCTACCCTCTATCCACTACGCCATGTTGCCTCTCCTTTGTTTCTTTCCCAGTCACCCCTGCTCCCTCAAAACCTCCAGCCGCCTGACACTTCCAGGCCCCTGAAGCAGCAGGGCTCTCTAGCTATAGAGATTTGACACATCTGGTGGCTAGTTTCCTATGCTCCTTCTCCTGCCCAGCCATCCCATCTGGGGGGGCAGGATTTCAGAACCACCCACTTCCCTCTTTCCCTTCTGTCTCCTGCCTTCACAACATTGTACACCACAAGAGTTTTTCCTCCTTCCACACCCACCCCAGAGAGAAGAGAATGTATAAATCTAGAAATCCCATGGCAAGGCAAGGTCATTAGTCTATTTAAAAGATGTCCACTTAGTCCCAGACTTGGTGGCACCTGAGCCTGCTTCCTAAATGTTTCTCTCTGGTCATAGCTCCCCAGTCCTAGTTTGGCTCATCGGGAGTCCCCCTTGGCAGTCATCCAGTTACCCCTGGCCACAGACTGGATGGAGCCTGCAATGTGGTATAGAGTTGGAATTGGGGTCAGAATATTTGGATTTGAATCCTGACTCTGATGCTTAGTACTGTGTGACCTTGGACAAGTCACTTAATTACTCTGGGTCACAATTTCCTTATTTGTATTTGTATCTTTTAAGGAACCTTCCATCTCTGAAGTCAATGATGCCATGACCCCAGGGAAGCGGCACAGTGGAAAAAATGCTGGATTTGGAGACAAAATACCTGGGGTTGAATTCTGACTCTTTTACCTCTCTATGAATGTCAGTTTCCTTCTATGTAAAATGAAAGGCATTGGAATAGATGGATGCCTTCCCAGGTCTCTTCCAGTTCTAAATCTCTGGCTTCCAAGATGACCCAGAGACATGACCCCTGGACGTGCTGGATCAAACTGGGCATCTGTCCTTTAATATCTAGCCCTTACCAGCCAATTAAGTTTTTCTAAGACATGGATGGTTTTGGAAAGATGGGTTTGAATCTAGCCTCAGATATTTACTAATCACATGACCTTGTGTGAATCACTTAGCCCTTCTCTTGATTCAGTTTCCTCATTTGTAATAATAGTACCTTCTTCACAGGGTTGTTATGCAGATCAAATGAGTTAACATCTGTCAACCACTTTGCAAACCTTAAAACATGTCATAAATGCAGCTATAATTTTTATTATGACAATGGTTAGTCAATCAGTCCATATTACTAGGAAATCACTCCCTTTCCCTCATCACCAAGGGATCAAAAAATAAATACAGATAAGTAGGTAAGATAGGGTTCCCTTCACTAAAAACAAAATAAAAAAATCAGAATAACTGGACCTAACAAACAGGTGCCAAAGTTCACCCCAAAATTTCATCCCTTTTCCTTATAGCACCCAAGACCATGGACAGTAGAACCTGGTAAATAAGACACACACAGAAAGAGAAAAACCACCTAGAAACATCAGACAAGAGTGCTCCCCCATGAAGAGCACACTCATGCCTCTTCCTCTTCCTCCTCTTCTCTTGTAAGGATCAAGTCTTCAGCTACAGTCGAGTGCAGCATTCAAGTCCAAACAGGTCACAGACACTAACACCCTGCCAGTCTGGAGGAGTCCGTGCCCTCACTAGGGCTTATGGGAGCAACTGCTGCCTTTGGGAAATAGAAGTTCCACTGTTCTCGACCCCAGCCAGCTCCCATCTGGAGCACTGAGTCTAATTCCAGGGTCCACTTTTAAAGCAGGATATTGATAAAAATTTAATGAGTACAAAGGTGGGTAATCTGAGCAATGAAGTGAAACCCAAGCCTACTATGTTCAGTTGCATGATCTGGAATGTTTAGTCTGAAGAATAGTAAGTCTTAGCACATGAATGAGAGTGTTAATGCTCTCTTTTAAACTATATCAACTATTATGTAGAAGAGGAAATAGACATTCTGCTTGGCCCCAGAGGACAAAACTAAAAGCCAAGGACAGAAGAGGAAGGTAGATATTGGCTTAACAGGAACAAGAACTATTTAATTTGAGTATTCCAACAATGGAACAAGATGCCTTCAGAGGTAATGACCTTAATGTTATTCACTCCAGAGAAAGAACTGATGGCATCAGAATATAGATTGAAACATACTTTCTTTTTTAACTTTATTATTCTTGGTTTTTTTGGTCTGTGTTTTATTTTGCAATCTAGTCAATACAAAATGTTTTGTATGACTGCACTTTTATAATCTATATCAAATTGCTTGCCTTCTTTTAAGGACAGGGAAAGGAAAAAAATTGGAACTCAAAATTTTAAAAAACAAACGTTAAAATTTTTTGTTTGCATGAAATTGAGAAAAAAATTAAAATATTTTAAAAATTAAAGGTTAATTTATTAAAAAAAAAAAAAAGAAGTAATGAGCTCTCCCACTGAAAATATCCAAGAATTCAAAGAAGCTAGGAGTTAGAAGTGAATTTAGGATCTATCTAGACCAACCTCCAACACAAATTTTGAAAATCCTTTTCTCCAGAATCTTTACAAATTCTGAAGCCCTCCGTGAGCCTTAGTTTCATTATCAGTGAAATGATGGCATTTTGCCATGAACATTTTATGGTTCTATGGCATACCCTACAAATTAGACAAAAGTCAGCATGTGTGCCCTATGGGGTCAGGAGCACACCAACAATGTCAGGACTGAACTGTGAGCCATCAGCCCACCAGAGGGCAGCATACAGCCCCACCAGGTAGAATGGAATCCCTCCATTGTAAACAAGTCATAAGATCTCATATCATGCCTAGGCTTAGAACTGAAAGGGCTTTAAAAGATCATTTCGAACTTCATATATCCTTCATAATGGACCCTGAAGACTATTCCAATAACATCCTCCCTCCTCAAATCTCTGTCTCTCTCTAGGCCATCTTTCATAGCCCTTAAAAAAAATAAAATAAAAAACACTATCGTATTATTCTACTGCTCAAAATCTTTCCATTAATCCTGGTTGCTTCTTGACTACAGTTCAAAGGCCTTAGTCTGGCATTCAAGGTTCTCTCCACTACCCTACCACCTAGTTTTATCTCATGCTACTCTGTGGGCCATCCCAATTAGACTACTTCCCATGCCTGGAATACCCCACCTTTCCTACCTCCGATACTTTGTTTCAGATATTTCCTATATCTGCCTTGCCCTTTCTCCTCCTCTTTACAAGTTGTATACCCTTGAAAACTCAGCATCAGGATTTTCCACATTAGTTTTTCCTGATCCCTCCAGGGGATAAAAAACTTCTCCTACCTTGGACCAAACATGGCACTCTGAAGTCTGCTGTGCACCTGTCTGATGTACTTTTAAAAGTATTATCGTGCATTACACCATTTTACATCCACCCATTGCACCATCCCATCCCCCACCCCTCCTGCATACAAACTATAAGCTCCAGGAGGGCAAGGGCCATGTTTTATCCCAACTTTTGATCTTTTCCCAGACTGAGCACAACATTCTATACATGAGGAGCCTAATAAATGATGGTTGAATTAAACTGAACTGAATGTCCAGGATTGTGGAGACTGAGACTCAAGGTCATGCAAATACTCCATGTGACTAAACTAATTTATGCCTCCCTTCATGTGGTGCCCCCAAGATCCTGGGGCCCAGGGGAAGGGTAAGAGTAGGCGTAGAGACTCTGGACCCTCAGCAGGGCCCTGCCCAAATTCCTCCACTCCCAACACACACACACACACACACACACACACACACACACCTGTCTGACCCAGTACTCAAAGTCCCAGCAGTAGACATTTGCTCCTATGTGGTGACCCTTTCTCCCAACCCGCCACCATTACCACTCACCATGAAAGCACCAGATCCTGTGTATAACAGAAAGAGCCCAGGGAGCCAGGAGGCTGAGGTTCTAGACCTGGCCCACTCACTAACTAGCTGTATGACCTTGGGCAAGCCTTTTTAACATCTCCAAACTTCTGTTTGTTTACTGATTTGGACCTGGCTGAGATTTCAGAGGACATTTAGCCCAACCCTTTCCTTTTACTGATAAGAAACTTAAACCCAAGAGAGATGACTGGGCCAAAGTCACAGAAGTAATAAGTGGCAGGGCTGAGATTAGAACCGAAACCCTGTGTCCTCAAATCTACCACAATGTCTTTTCCACTAACCCCTGATGTCCCCTAGTAAAAGGGGACTTAGTCTGGCAAATCACATTCTGTGATTTGAGGTCATGGGCCAGGTGTAAAGCAGGTTTGGTCTGGAGAGAAAGGGCATAACCAGGGACAGCAATCCCTCCCTGCCCCAAGAAGAACACCTCTCGTGGGTCCAAATTAGGTATGTTTCCTTCACTTTTTGACAGCCACCAACCATTCCCTCTGGGTCCACTGGGGCAATAGCCCAGGAAATCATTGAGATGGTGTACAACTGTGGGAGGTGGGCCTTCAGTGTGTCTGCTTTTCTTGTGTGAAGTACTGCATATGAGAGCAGGAAAGGTGCCTTAGGGATCTAGCTGACTCATTTTACAAAGGACGGAACTGAGGCCCTGGGAAGGAAGTGATTTACCCAGAATCATGCAGGGATCTTAGTGGCAGAGCTGGAATTAGAGACCAAATGCTCTAATCCCACCACATCACCTGCTCACCCAGCCTTATCGCTCCAGTTTTCAGGTAAGGAAAGAAAGGCCCATGAAATGAAGTCAGTTGGCCAATGTCATACCACTAGTGAGCGGATTTAAGATGAAATTTTCTGGGTCCAAATCTAGTGTTCTTTACACTTCATACCAACAAATGCACCCTCATTTTACAGGTGGGTAAACTGAGTCCCAAAGAAGAGAAGCAACTTATGTAAAGTCTTTATTTGTAGATATGTTACACATGTGATTCTGTATGTCTGAACATATCTCTGCATGTCTGGGATTTTGTGTCTCTATGTCAACCAACGTGTGACTGTGACTTCCAGTGGGGATGTGTGTGTGTGTGTGTGTGAGATCGAGAGACTCTGTGTGTGTGTGTGTGTGTGTGTGTGTGCACCCACATGTGGTGATGGGGGGAGGGAGGAATGATAGTGTGGAGCAGGAAGTGGTAAGGCTGACAGAGAGATAGGGCAGCCCCCCCCAACCTGGGGGCCACCTAGCTTCTGCTAGGCAGATGCAACCCTAGCTCATCTCTCTCTCACCCCCTCACCAAAACTGAAGCTTCCTTTCTTCTTTCTGGCCTCCTGAGAGATGAGCTGTTAGGCTTCTTGTGGGCAAGGAGCCCCCCATCCCCAGGACAGACCTCCCCTCTTCTTTTATATCTTTATTTAAATTGGTTTCCTTCAATCAAGGAGGAAACCAGAGTTTCATAAATTAGCAGTCCCCAGGGTCTGGGTCTGAGACCTGATAAGAGCCCTCCTAGGGAGCCCGAGTGATCCCCCTCAGGCTGGTCTCAGAGGTCCCTGCTTCAGGTAGCGTCACAACTCTGTAGAAACCAGGCTCCCAGCCTCAGCAATACTCAGAATAGTCTTCCTCCACATAGTTGGATGGGAACCAACCAATCTAAAAACAGACAGGAAGAGAGAGAGGGTAAGATTAGAGCTGGCCAGGGGCCCTCCTGGACATGCCCTGCCAGCTCTGCTGGGAATCTTCTTCTGTGACATTGGAAGGAAGGAGGGTCTGGAGCCACCCTCGGCCTGCCTCCAGCAGCTCCCCATGGCCTACAGCTAGGTTTCTTAACCTGGGTCTGTGAACCTGGGTTAATTGGTTTTCTTTGTAATCATGTGTATTAAATAAAATACATTAAATGCATTTGAAAACATTTTTCTAAGAAGGGACTCCATAGATCCATGACATAAAAAAGGTGAAGAATGCCATGCCTATGGGATGAAGCTTGGACTCCCACTCCTCAACTTAATATATGAAGCCAATCCAGGCTGACCTCAGCCTTCTCCCCTCCCCACCTCCTACCCCCACTCCATCTGGACCCCTCCCTGGCATCAGCCCAGGCCCAGCTCACCCGGCCATAGATCTCCCCTCGCCACCAGCCCTGATGTCCCTTCTTGCTGATAATCTTAATGATGTCGCCCTCCTTGAGAGACAGCTCCGTGCGGTCCCGGGCACAGAAGTCATAGCGGGCTTTGGCCGACCCAAAGTATCTGGTGCTCCCTGCAGCTGAAGACAAAAACCACTTCACAGCCTGCTTGGTACCTCAGTGCCAAAGGCCCAGACAAAGCAGTTGGCACAAGCAGAACAAGTGGAGGGTTAGGGGGGAGTGAAGGGGGAAATGTGGACAGCAGTTGGCCCCCATAGAAGAGTCATTCTCAGACAAAGATGCTGCTCAGGAAGACAGGCCCTTCAGAACGTGTCTGCTTGTCCTCCTGAGGGCAGTCCCCTCTGCCACCTAGCCATCACTGACTCCATCTGGCCCTTCCTTTATAGCGGGACTCCACGAAGGAGGATGCCCTCTGGCAAATCCTGCTCCTTACCTCCAAGCACACACATAAGCCCCGGGTCCCAGAGATGGAAGGAACCTCCAAAGTTCTGAGCCCACCAGGAGCCATGCCTGGGAAGAGATAATCCCTCTGCTCTGCGCTCCTGGAGACCCTGAGGTCTTAGCTTCACCCCAGGCTTTCCTCCATGGCCTTTAGTGTCCCCCCATTCTGCATTCCCTCCTCACACTCCACTGCCACCCACAGATGTCTCCACCATCAGAATGGAAGCTCCCTGAGGGCAAGGGTTGTCTCTGCCTTGGTATCAGTATTGTTACTAGCACATAGTAAGAGCTTAATAAATGCCTATTCACCAACCACCCCTGCCTGGTTTCTCTTCTCTGGAGTCAGGGTGTGTGTGTGTGTGTGTGTTTGTGTGTATTGGGGTGGAAGGGATAGAATTAGTATGTGTGCTCTTCTAACATGTGACTAGAATAGTATGTGAGTGTACAAGGGAGAGACAGTGAGACAAAGAGACAGTGACAGAGAGATGCAAAAGAAAAAGAGAGATAAACAGAGACAAGAGCATGGAAGGGCAGGTGTGCATAGACCCACTCTCCTTTGTGTACTGTCTTCTCCCCTCTGTCCCACTTACAAGGAAAGCTCCTTGGGGGCAGACACTGGGTTGGGTTGTTGTTTTTGTATTAAATGCATTTTTGTTCATTCATTTCCCTGGGCTCCAGGTCACAAACTCATAAAAAGTAAAGCTGAAAGAAACCTTAGAAATCAAATGACCAACTTCCACGTTTTACAGATAGGGAAACTGAGATCCAGAAAGGTTAAACGACTAGACTAAGGTCATGAAGAATTGGTGACAGTGGAATTTGAACACAGGACTCAAGACTCCAAACTGCCCTGTGAGAGCTTACCTGGAGCTCTGGCAATGGCCCTCCTCTCTGGTTCCTTAAAGGGGAACTGCAGCGTCAAGTCAAGGGACTTGAAACAATCCTTCAGGGAGTTTTGCCGGTAAAACTCCACCAGTTCCTAGGAAAGAAACACAGTGAGCAGTTAGGAATCCTGGGTCTGGGAGCTGCCCAGCAAACATCACCAATCTGTGCCTGACGCAGAGCTAGGGAGAGCCATCCAGGCCCCTGGGAGCCCTTGAGATTAGGAGAGAAGACAACTGTCTCTGGGAGGAGCCTTACTGAACACTCACACTCCCCTTCACACCCTCCCAGGTGTACATACACCCATGCCTGCACACACACACACACACACACACTCCTTCACATCCTCCCAGGTATACATACATTCATGCCTGCACACACACACTCACACATACACTCACACACCCCTTCACACCCTCCCAGGTACACATACACCCATGCCTGCACACACACACACACACACACACACACACTCCCCTTCACACCCTCCCAGGTACACATACACCCATGCCTGCACACACACACACACACACACACACACACTCCCCTTCACACCCTCCCAGGTACACATACACTCATGCCTGCACATGCACACACACACATGCACACACACCTGTCCAGCCTCCCAGATGTGACTCTAGACACCTTTCCCCCTCCCCCACACTCATCCCACAGGGTCCTCACCACAAGCCCCCTGAAGGCCTTCTTCTCCGTGATCCGGTACAGCCCCTCCCCTGTTGTGATCTTAATATGCTTCACTTCCACATTGAACCTGCCCAGACAGACGGACACAGAGAGAGATGCCAAGCAGGCCTTTTTTTGTAATCCCAGGCAGAGTGCATCTTTCTCCCCACGGTCCCGACCCACCATGGGACAAATGGGAAACATTTGGACTCCAGGGTATCTGACCCATCTTTGGAAGCAGGACTTGTAATGTGCCAGGAGGGAGCATTTGCTGGGCATGCAGCCCGGCCCCCATCAGAGAGCAGGGCACTACCCAGAACCTCTCTCAACAGACATCCCCTGGGGCTCCATTCTACTGTGGCAGGCTGCTGCAAGCTATGGGACAGCAAAGAAAGGGTCTAAGACTAAGACCTTAGGCCAAGGGTCAAGAAATGATCCTTCCAGGCTTTGGGGGGTGGTCATGTGACTAAATCCTACCTTAGCCATGTAAGCTGGTGCTATTGGAGGCTTCATTTAAGAGTAGCATGGCATCCTTAACAAGGAAGGCAATAGACCTGTGGTCGTCTGCCTGGACAGACCCTGTCTGAAAGGCTGTGATTGGTTCTGGGAGCTGAGGCTCAGAGGACAGAGGAGGGCAGCCAGAGTAATAATAGCTGACATTTATATAGCGTCTAGTTTTACAATTATTATTGCATTTGATCTTCACAACAACCCTTGGAGAAATATGCTATTATTATTCCCATTTCACACATGAGGAAACTGAGGCAAGTGACCTGCCCAGGGTCACACAGCTAGTGAATGTCTGAGGCTGGGGACCACCAGGCTATAGGAGGACCAAATGATCAAAGATCAGAGGATCTTTAGGGGGGAAAAGAAACAACTTGGGGGGGATGGGCTGGCCATCCAAGTCTTCAAAGGGCTGTCATGGAGAAGAGGAGTTTTATTGGTTCTACTTGACCCAGGAGAACAGAATTAGGTCCAGAGGGAAAAGGCTGCAGGGGCAGCTGGAGATTTGATGCACAGAAAGATTTTCCTGGCAATTAGAATGGGTTGCTCCCACTCTAGGAGGCCTCCCTGGACGTCTTCCAGTGGACATTGAATGGTGATTTGTCTAGGATGTTATAGGAGGGGTTTCTGGGTATACATTGGCCTCGATGCCCTTTAAGGTTCATTCCAACTCATAGCAAGAATGATACAGTAGAGCCTTGGGTGGAAGTCCAGAGACCAGGTTCAAATTACCTTGGGTCTCAGGTCCTCTTCTGTGAAATGGCAGGGAGAAGGGCACTAAATGGCCTCCAAGGGCCATTCCCTCTCTGAGCCTATGGTCCTCTTGTTCTGAGCACCTATGGGGGGAGTAGGCAGGAGGGCAGGGACAGGTGTATATCTCCCACTCTACAACCCAGGACAGGGGCAAGTTACTTGATACTGATGGCAAACTCTGCACTGTCCTTCACCCTCTGCCGCACCAGGAAGGTCCCATCAGAACGATCGGTAAGGATGTTCTCTGCCTCTGCACGCTCCATGGGGCCTGCATACCTGCCAGACAGATGACCACAAAGGAAGGGGGTGACTGCAGGCCAGGCCAGTCCGGGCCAACAGTGCCTCAAAGCAGACCATCCTGACCTGGGGTAATAAGAGGCACCAGGAAGGAGGGAGGGGAGCATCCACTGCCCCTTCAGAGAGCCAGGCACTCAGCTCCCCAGCACTGCCCAGAACTTCTCTCAATAGACATCCCCTGGGGCTCTATTCTACCAGGTTGGTGAACCTGGGAGGAGGGCCAGGTGCCCAGCAGCACCCAGCACTCCCCACCTGTTCCCCCTCCTCCCCCCAGCCAATCACAGCTGCAGAAACTCTTCATTAGAACTCCTTTTGACTTAAGCAGGGCTCTCCCACAGCTCCTTTAAAAATGCAGCCAAACAGATGGGGTGGGGTGGAGAAAAGGTATTAGAAAAGTGCCTTCAAGCACCTGGGGTCTCCTGACCCCACATACAGTGTTCTCTCCTCTATACCACCACAGGAACACCAATCCCACCTCCAACCCATTAGTCCCATAGTGATAACAGCAGACGTTCTGCATGGTGCTTTAAGGTTTGCTACATGTCTTAAGTCTATTACCTCATTTGCTTCTTTGGCAAAGGCCAGATCTTGACTCCACATCCAGCCCCCTAAAAGCACTGGGCCATGCCACCCCTCTCCCCAACATTTCACAGAAGAGGAGCCTGAGATCCAAGGTCACATGGACAGTATCAGAGCTGGGATTTGAACCTGGTCCCTGGACTTTCAACCCAGGGGGGCCCTGCAGAGTACTCAGTACACACAGGCATAGACAGACTTTGATTTAGACAAGTCTTCTATGCTTCCGTCAATGTTGTTGTTGAACTGTTTCAATTGTGTCTGGCTCTTTCTTTGTGACCTCATTTGGGGTTTTCTTGGCAAAGATACTGGAGTCGTTTGCCATTTCCTTCTCCAACTCATTTTACAGATGAGGAAACTGAGGCAAACAGGGTTAAGTGACTTGTCCAGGGTCACATAGTTAGTATGCTGGATATGAACTCAAGTCTTCCTGACTCCAGGCCTAGCAGGCATTCCACCCACTGTGCCACTGAGCTGCCCCTTTCAACAAGGAGTGTTCATCAAATCTGTATAAACTGAGCCTGTGAGGCACTATGGAAAGGGCAAGGGATTTGGAGCCAGAGGACCTAGCCTCTCATTTCAGCTCCAGCTTTTAGTCTTTGTGACCTTGGGCAAATCACAACTCCTAGGCCTCAATTCCCTCATCTGTAAAAGGAAAGGTCCAGACTCGGTGATCTTTAAGATGCTTCCCAGTCTAAATCTCTGAGCCTCTGAGTCACAATTTAGACGCCCTTGGATGGCTGATGAGTCTTGTCCCCACACCCCTCCCAGTATGACTGAGGGCTCCCCCAGGACAGGGACTGGGCCGGCTCCATCACTCCTGGCCAAGCACAACCCAGCACAAGGGCCTCCTCCCAGGGGTGTGCTGAGGGCAGCATTCCAGGATCAGATAATGGAAAAGAAAGTGCTCAGTGAGAGTAGATGAGAGGCTATTATTACGGTTGTGTTTTTTAATCTGACTATGTCTCTAATTCTGTGTCTTGTATGAAGTAAGAGACTGAAGAAAAGCCAGACTCCACCTCATCGAGGCAGTGAAAAGTATGGAAGATTGGGAGTCAGAGGAGCTGGCAGTACAGCAGAGGCAACATGGCATCCTGGCTGGTCTGGTCTCAGACACTTAACTAGCTGCGTGACCTTGGCCAAAGTACTGGTAACTCTCTGGGCACTAATTTGTCCAGAATAATAATACCTTGTAGAAACTATCTCACAAGGATATAAGAATCAAATAAGATATTGGATGTAAAAAAGACAACTTTATGAGTTTTAAACTCATATGTCAATTATTAATCATTGTTATCCCACTTCTTTCATGTGTGACCTTAAACAGTTCACTTCAACTCAGTCTGCTCATCTGTAAAAAGGGGTTGGACTGGATAGCTAGAAAATCCCTCATTAAGCACCTAAATTATATACTAGACTGTGCTGACCTTCAATGTCCCCTCCATCCCTGTGATTCCAAAATAATCCCAGTATTAATTAACGTTTATACAGGACCTTAAGGTCCACCTTCTACAAGAAGCCTTCCCTAACCCCTCGGGATTCCAGTGCCTTCCCACTTCTGTTTATTTCCTTTTTTTCTATATGTAGTTTGCTTTGTAAATATCTGCTTTCATGCTGTTAGACTGGAAGCTCCTTGAAGGCAGGATTTGACTTTTGTCACTTTTTGTATCCCTAGTGCTTGGCACATAGTAGTTGCTCGAGATGGGTTAATAGGTAAGTTCTTCTCTCACTGTGTACTGAACCAGGCCTCCATATTGCTTCCAGGCCATCTCCACCACCCAATACCTCTCTCAACCCCCCACTTGTCTTCCCCATAAAAATGTAAGCTCCTGGAGGGCGGGGACTGTCTTTCTTTCTCCCTGTATTTGTGACCCCACCTCTTGCTTAGCCCAATGCCTGGCATATATTGTTGTTGTCATTCATTGTGCAGTTGTTTCAGTCCTGTCCAATTCTCCATGACCCCACTTAGGGTTTTCTTGGCAAAGATACTGGAGTGGTTTGCCATTTCCTTCTCCAGTTCATTTTATAGGTGAGGAAACTGAGGCAAACAGGGTTAAGTGACTTGCCCAAGGTCACACAGCTAGTTAGCATCTGAGGTTGGATTTGAACTCAGGTCTTCTGGACTCCAAGCCCAGAGCGCTCTATCTGCTGTACCACCTAGCTGCCTTGTGGCATATAGTAAGCACTAATTAAATACTTTATCTATCTAATTATCTTAGGGTTTATCTCATTTGTTTTTCACAACAAGACAGTGAGGCAAATGCTGGTATTAGCCCCATTTTATAAATGAGGAAATTGAGGGACAGTGAGTTAAAGGACTTGCTTAAGTCACACAGCCAATGAGGATCTAAGGCAAGATTTGAACGTGGGTCACCCTGACACTCAGCCCAATGTTCTGTACAATGCTGAATCTTGTGACCCTGTCCTGACACCTTGGCCTGAAGATATCAGAACACCATCTGAGGGGAGGGAATTGTGTCCTCTCTTCCCAGACTCACCAGAGATGGACAGACAGGTCCTGTGGGGGGCCCTAGGAGAAACACAGAAGAAACAGTAGGGTCAGAAAGAATGTTCCAAGCCCATGGAAGCCTGAGCTCCTCCCGGCCCCTGGAGAGCCTGGGATAGCCACACACCAACCCTGGGACAACCTCCCAAGGGGACTCCCCCTCTCTGGCCCAGCTGGACCTGGGACAGGGGCCCAGGCCACACTCACATGAACATAGGGCTTGACTTTCTTGCAAGGAAACCAGCCTGTCTCGTTGGTAGCCGTATTCCTGCCCTGTGTGTCAGGGGGAGAGGGTTGACATTGATAAAGGGGTATTATGGGGGCAGAGGGGAGCAGAGCAAGCGTGTCTAGCTGCTCCTCCATTGGGCTGCCTGTCAATCTTCTCATCAATCTGCCTCTCTACTTGTCCATGCAAAGTCTCTCTACTCGTAGCCTGACTTTTGTCTTGCCGTTTTGGGTCATCCTAATCTTTGATGCCACGGAGATGCTGGTTCCCATTTCTCCATGCCTTTATGGTTTATGGAGCATTTTCATCACATTTACTTTGGGATGGAGTGAAGCAAGTATTTTTGCTCCCATTTTACAGAGGGGAAAACTGAGGGTCAAAGAAGAAAAGAGATTTTCCCAAGGTCCCAAAGCTATTAAATGTGTGCTGGTACTGCCTCTCTCATTGGCCTGAGTCTGCTGAAAAGGGGGTTAACCTTCTTGGCTGCCCATAGCCCTCCTCCTGAGGCCCAGAGCTCTTCTTCTCCCACCCCAGCTGTCATTCCAGTTCTGAAAAAAACATTTTCCTGGTCTAGGGTTAAAGGGACCTCTGGAGCCCAGGAAGAAGACAGAGTGATTGATGGGCACGGAGGAAAGGAACCAGACTCCCTAAATCCCCTTCCTGATTCTCTCTTCAAAACTTACCCCATATATACTATATACTCTCTCCTATTCCCTCCCAAGAAGGAAGGAAATAAGCATTTATTAAACACCTACTGTATGCCAGACACTGCGAAGTGTTTTACAGCTATTATCTCATTTAATTTTTTTCCCTTTTCTTTTTTTGGGTAGGCAATTAGGGTTAAGCAACTTGCCAAGCCTCACACAGCTAGTAAGTGTTAAATGTCTGGGTAGAATTTGAACTCAGGTCTTCCTGACTCATTTGACCTTTACAATAATCCTGAGAGGTAGGTGGCATTATGATCCCCATTTTACAGATGAGGAAACTGAGGCAGACAGAAATTAAATGACTTGCCCAGGGTCACACAACTAGTAAACATCTGAGGTCAGATTTGAACTCAGGTCTTCCTGACTCCAGGCTCATTGGTCTATCCAGTCTGAGGACTCTGTCCCAACCCTCACCTGCCACCAGTTCTGCTCAGCCTCTGCCTTGGTCAGCTCCACGATGTCTCCTGGGTTCAGCCTCAAGAAAGGGCCAAAGGCTACAGGGGGTGGAGGCAGCCCATAGTATTCCTGGCACACCTCCATCTTGGGCAAGCCTGAGAAGCAAGGTGGAAGAGGGGAAGAGCAAAGGGCAGGTAATCAGGGCTCAGCCTCCAGATGGCTGGGGAGGCTAGGAGCCTGTATGTTGCTCCTAGAAGGAGGATGTGGAGGGCCTCCGGGGCATTTCCTTCCTCTCCCAGACACCTCCCAGCCACCACCCAGCCCCACAGTGGCCAGATGGGACTTCTCCCAGAGGGACTTACCCAGCTCATTCTTCCTCTTGTCCTGGGCCAATCGGTTTGACTTGTGCTAAGAAGAGAAGGCAGGAAGGTGGAGCCTAATTCCTGCTATCTGTGCCCCCCCCCATCCCACCTTCCTCTTCTATATGCCCAGGAAAAATAGGAAGGAAAAGAGTATCAAGATGATTATCCCCATTTTACATAGAGGGAAACTGAGACCCACAGAAGTTAAGGGACTCACTCAATGTCACATAGCTAGGAAGTGTCGGAGGCACGATTTAAATATAGGCCTTCAAGCTCTACGTCTGTGGTTCTGTATATTCCAAATCCTGCTCTCCTTCCCAAACTGTAAATCCTGTCCTACAGTCCCCAGACTCCTCTCCTAAATCCCAAGACCAGCCTCAGCCCCAAGCTGGCCAGTCTCCTGTTTCTGCTTCCCCAACCCCAGTTTCTGACCATTGGTCCTGAGTCTGCTCTCCTGATCCAGATGTCACCATACCCAGAGCTGGAGGACCAGATCTGTGGGTTCCAATCCTGGCCTTGACCACCCCCAGTCCTGGCTTCTGCTACTGCCCTGGGAATGGGGACCTGCCTTACCTTTCTCATGGTAGTCCCATGATCTGTATGGAAACAAGAAAAGAGGGTCATTCTGATGTCAGAGACCCTGGGGAGAAAAGGGGAAGCATATCTCCCCACATACACACACACTCTCCCCCAAATGCCAAAGAGTCAAGCAGTCTGAAGCTCCCCACACACACTTACCATAGTCTTTCATAGTTACCCCTGCTGTGACCTATATCGCCAGTGTGACCCCTCCCCACTTACCTGAGCTATGTCTGCCACAGGGAGGCACCCTCCCCAGACACTCCTTGTGGGCAGGTGCCCTGCAGCGGTGGCAGCGGTATCCTTGGTAGAAGGTGCCTCTGGTGGTAGGGTTGGGGGTACATTAATGAGTCCTGCCCT
>NW_027185755.1:1482745-1530221 GCF_028583685.1 Petaurus breviceps papuanus | reverse complement strand
AAAGTGAAAGAATTTCTCTTAAACTATTTTTTGTACACCACCCCCCCCACACACACACACCCAGTCAAGCCCGTCACTCAGTTGCCCTGAACCACTCAAGCCCATAGAAGCTGAAGTTGTTATGACATCCATCCCCCTCCCCCAGCAAGAGCCACCCCATGGGCTTAGGAAGCTAGAGAACTCACCTGAAGGAGGAGATGGTATTTTAGCACCCGCTGCATGGGCACCATGAGCAGATCTCTCAGGGTGAACCGCCCATTGTTTGCTCTCTGGGAACATTCCTGGGGGGGTGGGAGTGGGAGAGAGAAGCCAGGGAGCCAGGTCAGGTGAGCTCACATCTCACTGTGACTAACCACCCTCTGGGAAAGAAGTCAAGCCCTGGAAGAGGCTCAGAGGCACAGATGCATGCTTCTAGAAAGCAGCAAGTCCATCCCAGGAAGCCACTAAGGAAACAGACCATGTAGGTATGGGAGAAAGAGCACTGGGCTGTCAGGGGACTGAGAGACAAATCCCAGTTCTGATTCCTGAGAGGTGTCCTGGCACAGCAAACAACGCTGGTCTTGCAGGTTCAGGGCTGTGCTAGAGCCAAATCGGACCTATGCCCATTGGGAAGAAGATGTTCAGACTCAGCATTTACATTTGGGAAATTTCACAAATGCTACAAGTCAGGGCTTGATTTATCAATCGATTCTTGATTGTCTAGACCAGAGGTATCGAACTGGGGCCACCAGACGGTAGGTAATGATTGATCCCTGGGGGCAACACATTGATTTAGAAAACCATATATAAACATTATGTTTATTTTCTTAAATATTTCCCAATTACATTTGACTGGTACAGCCCCACTGGGAGGTAGCCCATAGGCAATGTGTTTGACACCTCTGGTCTAGCTTTAAAGTGACAGAAAAAGGGAATAATGCAGATTAAACTCAAGAACAAGATATGGGTCTGGTTGGTTGGGATTTTGTTTTGTTGGAGAGTTGGTTGCTGACCATCTACCAGCACACTGCTGCTGTCTGACTGTAAATATACTGACACTTACCAGCTGTGTGACCATAAGGCGAGTCAGAGTTTCCTCTCTCTGAGTCTCAGTTTTCTCATATGTAACATAAGGAGGCTAAGAATAATGTCTATATACCTAATACCAGTAACCACAGGGCTATTGGGAGGTTCAAGTGAGGATATAGCCTGTCAGTTATTATTCCAGCTGTGTGACCTTAGACAAGTCACTTCTCTTCCTCTGAATTCAGTTCCCACATCTGGAAAATGGAGATTATGATATCTGTCTTCTTCATGGTCTATTGTGAGGACCATGCTTTGTAAACCTGTGAGAACTGGAGAAGTGAGGAATGATGGCAATTATCACCTGGGCTCTTTCTAATACAAAGAGCACTGGCTGAGGAAGCTGGGAAGCTCAGCTATTTACTAACCAGATGACCTTGAGCAAGTTATTTTAATTCTTTGGGCCTCAGTTTCCCTATCTGTAAACTGAAAGGTTTGGACTAGATGGTCCCTCCTAGTTCCAAATCCTATGATTTATCATTCATAGAACTTGGCAACTTAGTCCATTCTGCTGTTTCTTCTGTTCAAAACTGGTGCCAGTTTATTGTCCAATTCAAGTGTCTGAAATATATATATATTATATGCCCACACATGTGTATGTGTACATATATGTATGTGTGTATATATGTGTACATGCACATATGTTGTGAGTGCCTATGTGTGCATACACATATACAGTTCTACTGATAGATGAGTTCAACAGATTTTCCAACCATCAGTCAGTCAACAAGCATTGTTGTTTACTATTTACCAGCCATTGTACTAAGTGGTGCTGATGCAAAGCAAAGCAAAACCAGTCCATGTCCTCTGCATCCATTTAGTTTTTCCAGGTGGATAGTTAGTCCAGGTGGAAAGACAGTAACTTTACTTAATGTAATTAGCAAAAAGTCATCCACAAACAGGAGCATCTGAAGTCTAGCATCCCATAGGGGAGCGTCTCTTCTGCTTGGACTCTGAGCTGGATCTCTTCCATGACAGTAGCAAATCCACTTTCTGAGTGTAGACCTTCCACTTTTAGGTGTTGTCTTATCTTAATGATCACAAGTTGATCAAACAAGGTTATCTGTTGTCATATCTTTACAGGAATCTTGTATCATGTTGACAGATGCATAGGAGACACATTGTTGAAAGAGAGGTCTTAAGTCAGCATTTCACTTTACCAAATCAGATACTTTTTTATAGTCAACAAAAAACATGGGAGATCTCTCTCTTTCGCTTAATTGCTCAATGGAAAAAATGTGGTTTGTCATGAAATTTTGCTCAAAAGTCTACCTGTTCCCTTCTAATAACTTTGCCAAGAACATCCTCGATGAACATGCATATTCATATATGTGTGTTATATATGTGTGTGTAACATGTGTATAAAATGTGTATATATGTAACACATGTGGAATAATGTGTAATAATAAGTGTGTGGGAAAGTAGGTTTCAGTTGTTTATTATTCTCTGTCATCTTTTTTTTAAATAGTAATAAGGTTCAAGTTGTTTGTTTTCTACATCATTGGTATCTTCACTTCCTTCAGAAACCTAAATTAATTAATCCCCCAGTGTCCCCATAATTATAACACCTCCAGCTTGAACCTCCTCTGAGAATACTGGTTTTAGTGCAGCTGATTTGCCCATCTTTGTTTTCTTTAGTGACATTTCTTCCTTCTCTTCAAGCACTTCTGGAAATGTAATGCCAGAGTCATAGTTCTACTGTCCTTGATGTTTATTTAGAGTGTATGTGTTTTTTAAAACACCTCTTCAGATTTTTTCCACCTTCCATGTGTTTGCTGTCTTCTTTCCAGTTTCATTCTTGTGATGACTTTGCTTAGTTTAGTCTCTTATTAAACTTTCTCTCATTGGTTTTGTCCCTGCACTTCCCTCCTTCTGTCCTGAGCCTTCTTCTCTTTTCTCTCTAGGTGTTCTCATCACGGATTCAGCTACCATCTCTATACAAATTATCCTCAGATGTACATCGGCAACCCTCATCTCTTTACTTGAACTCCAGTACTACATCTTCAAGCCCTTGCTGGACATCACTACCTCAGAACTCAGTATCATTCCCCTGAAACTTCCACTCCTCCTGATAGCTCAATGTCTATCAAAGCGCCACCATGCTTTCAGTCACCCAAGTTCACAACTTGGGTGTCATCTTCAACTCTTCTCTGTCACTCACTGCCCCCTCATTTCCATATATCCAATCAGTTGTCAAGTCTTAATAATTCCACTTTCTCGACATCTGTCTTTCATCTACCCCTTTTTTCCTTCTCTCTATTCACACTCAATCACACTAGTGTAAATCCTCATCATGTTTCCCTTGGACTATTATACCGACCTCCTCACCCGTCACACTTTACCCAGGCTCTTCTCTCTTTAACCCATGCTCTACACAGCTGCCACATTGCTATTTAGTGTCCTCTATAAACTGAATTGGCTTATCAGTGAATATTTTGTATGCCCCCAGTAGGATGTAAGCTCATTGCAAGTAGAGATCATTTCATTTTTTGTTCTTGTATCTCCAACACCTACCACAGTGCCTGGAACCCAGTAGGGACTTAATAAATACTTGTTGATCAATTGTCTCTAATTTTTTAGGCACTATTCATAGTCACCCATCATCCTTCTCCATAAGATTCTGCAAATCAGTTTATATCCTGGAGTGGCATAGCCCATGGGTGCCATATCTTTCCTCTTGACAAATTAGTTAATTATTTGTTAAGGCATTTTTCAGACTCCTTTGGTCTCTTTTTCTATGATGGTTGATTGATGTCAGCTAGACATCTATATGAAATTATTATAGTTTGCATCTAGGTCCTTTCTTCCACCCATATCCTATTGATATCATTGACCATTTCTCTGATGTAATATGAAAACAAAAGGCATCAATAAAAATATTATTAAAGGACTTGTTTGACCATATCAAGTTGGAGTTGTTTTAATTGTACAACATATCTTTTCCTCACTTCTTCCTTCTGGATCTGTATGAATTTTGATCTTTGTGTACAGTCAGACTACTAACTTTTTAGAGCAGACAGCTAATAATTCAGAGATAACTGCTTATACTAGCAAAGAACCATTTCTCTCTGTTAAATAAAATAAATTTCCAAAGGAGGGATGGAGAAAAAAATTTCTAATTTTTTCATTATAATCTTATAATTAATAAGTAAATAAATAAATTTTATAATCTTATAAAAGTGAATGTTGAAAACTATCTTTACGTGTAATTGAAAAAAATAAAATGCTATTAAGTGGAAAAAATAAATAAAATAAAATAACTATCCTTTTCTGAGATGCTATTCAGTCTTTTCCATGGCCAAAATTTTTCAATTCTTTTCCAAAAGAAAGTACTTATGATGCATAGATGTGAGGTTTCTATGTAGCTCACCAGGCATTGGCCTTTCTCATTCCTTACTCCTGAATCACATTTCCCATCATAGTTTTCACCATCCTCATCTACTCCTATCTATGTATTGAAGTTACCAAGTATCAAAGTATATGTTGATTTAATTTAGAAAGTTTTAATAGGTTTTTTCCTCTATCTCTTTATTCTCAATATCAGATATTGGTTACAGAGCTATAGTTGTTTTAATGATGGTTCTTTTTGCAAAGTCTTATCACTATTGGTGCAATACCAGATAGCTAAATGTCCCATTAAATGATGCTTCTTGTTTCCTTTCTACACATAGCTAAAACCAACTCCACTAGCTCCTTTATTTGCCTATCTTAATTAAAAACCAAAAACAAGGGGCAGCCAGGTAGCACAGCAAGTAAGAGCACCGGCTCCAGTGTTGAGAAGACCTGGAGATCAAATCCCGGGCTCAGACACTTAGCACCCACCCAGAAACACCTGGCCGTGTAACCTTGAGCAAGTGACTTAACCCCAATTGCTTAGGGGCGGCCAGGTGGCTCAGCGAGTAAGAGCACCCGCTCCAGTGTTGGGATGACCTGGATCAAATCTGGGCTCAGATACTCAGCACCACACCCAGAAATAACTGGCCGTGTAACCTTGAGCAAGTTACTTAACCCCGATTGCTTTAAAAAAAAACAAACATCAGCCATCATTCTGTTCAGAGGCAACTTCCTTCTTTTGTCTGGTTTTCTCTTGGGTGAGAGTATCAGGATGGATATGATTCAGTACCCATCAGCCGTATGTACCCTTGTTCATCATTGCACAAGGATATCACTTTCATTGCACCACTGGCTAAGGGAAAAGTTGATTCAGGGTAGAAAAGACTTTGATTCTTGCCACATCTGCTGCTTTTCTTAATGTGTTGTCACCATCACTGCAGAAGCAGGGGAGAAATGAGGCTATTTGCCATTTTGCATTTTTGTTTCATGGATGGTCATAGCCAAATAATCCATCCCCAATTGTCCAGTCTCTCCAGATTCTTCTAGGCCTGTCTTTAGCAAGCAGGCACAGTCTGAGGTCACCCTCACAGTTTTTCCTGAGTAACAGAACTTGACAGAATTTATTCTTTGCTAGCATCACCTGGAAGGCCCTCAAGTCACTTTCATACTACATTAAGGCATCAGAGGGAAACTTTGAGAAATGGACTTATTCCAGGGGGAAAACAAGGCTATAGTAATATACTCTTCTGGTATTCTTGTACAGCTGTGAGACATAGAATACTGCAGTCTCTGAACATGAGTACCATCACCCAGAAGGCAATGGACAGGCACATGGTGGGTGTGGGCAAACTGTAATACATTACCAACAGAGAATAAAGAAAGAAGAATGGGGTAATAGGAGCCATCACATGTGAGTGAAAAAAAGATGATAGAAGTGAGAGTGAAGGAGAATGAAGTTCTGAATTAAGAGTCAAAGGAACTGAATTCAAAATCTACCTCTTCTACTTATTCCCCAGATGATCATGGACAAATCACTGAACCTATTTGGATCTCAGTTTCTTATCTACAAAACAAGGGGATTGTTTTGTGCCCCGCTGGCATTCTCTTAGTATCAAGGGAAATCAAGAAAGACTTCCAGAACTTTGAATGGTCCTCCTGTGGTGGACCACAGGAAGGGAAGAAAAATGTGAAAAAGAGTTATACAGGATGAACACATATAGATGGGTTGCAATCTGCATCGTGGGAGAGAATACTATACTGATGAAAACACAGAATCATTTAGGTATTTTGAGCTATTGTTGCTGTTATGATTATTGTTAGATGGAGTACATCTCAGCCTAACCTCATGAGACAAGCTCTGGTTGTCTCTTGTTCTACCAGTGCCTCCTTCCCCACTCCACTCCAAGCCCACCAACCTCCAGCTTCATCTGCACGTCCTCCCGCATGCTGGCCACTCGGTCTAGGTGCTTGCTGGCTGACTCCACCTGACTGCAGTAACGGCCATACACAAGGAACCTGCAGTGGGAGAAAACCAGGGATATGCTGGTAAATGTTTAACAACCAGCTCTCTAGGGGAGTGGAAATGTGTCCACAACATATTTTTAAGTTTGATCTGTGTTATTAGCATTTTATCCATCACATTCTTGTCTAGACAATTAACAAAACAATAAATTAATTCCTCATTTGTAATGTTTGCCAATTTTCAATGTAAATGCTCACACTGAAAATTTAACAATTGGCTCTCAAGAGTTGAATTGGCCTTGGCACATCCCTGAGAACCCAAGGGCATAAGGGCATTTCAGTGTCTCAGTCTGAGCATCCCTTCCCCTACCCCAGGAGTGTCATTAAGCTTTGGTGTACCCCCATTTGATTGTAGAGAAAGTTGAAGCCCAGAGAAAGGGAGTGATTTACCCAAAGCCACGAAGCCAATTGTGCTTAAGTCAGAACTGGAACCCAGATCTACAGCCCTCCCCCCCCGCCCCAGTGGCTGGTGAGCAGGGGGCCCTGGAGACTACGTAGCATCTGCTTGGGCAGCAGTAGTTCCTTTAGTCTCCGCTCCCCTTTCCAGCCTCACCTTTCCTTATAGTTGATGAACACCTGATAAAGGTCTGGGGCACCACTGGCCGAAAGTGCTTCCTTCAGGTCCCTCAGAAAGTTACTGTGGACACTGAGAAGGTCCTGAGAAGAAAATACAGAATCAAAGGATCTCGGAGGTGATCCCAGAGGGGTCAAACACAAGGCCTGCAGCACCAGATTAAAATCTACTTGAGAAATATTTATCTAAATAAATAAAAATAAAATAAATAATATTCCATTTGAAAACCAAGTCCATATACAGCAGGCAGGGATCCTTATACACGAGCCCCATTTCTATTAGAGTTTGAGCCCATGGCTCTGGTCCAAGCCACACATGACTAGGAATCTCCCTTGCAGTTGAGTGTCCCTCCTCCTTCTGAAGACTCCCGTGTATGGGGAAACCTCCTACTTTCCACTTTGAAAGAGTTTTGATTGTTAGGAATTTGTTTTATTTCCACACATCAGACCTAAATTGATCTCTAGGCAGCTTCCGCCCATTGCATCTAATTTGGCCCTTTGGGGCCAAGCAGAACTAAGAACATCAACAGTCAATATCCCACTTTTATGTAGCACTCTGAGGTTGGGGAGATCTTGACCTCTTTCACCAGAGCCTTCAAGTACCTGAAGACAGCTATTCTGTGTCTCCCCAAATTCTCCAGTCTTCTCTTTTCTTCTCCAGCATAAATATCTTGGAGAGAACACTGGATTTGGACTCAGAAGAATGATAGAACCAGGGTTCAAACCTGCCACTTACTCCCTGTATGACTACAAAACATTTACCCTCCCTAGACCCAAGTTATGCATTATTATATTATATATTATAATACATCATATTATAATATATTATATATAGTATAATACATTATAATACATAATATGTAACATATTATATTATATATATATATTATTATAAAATGCAGGTTTGAACTAAATGGTCTCCAAGGCCCCTTCCAACTCTAAATCAATAACCTTAGGGTATCCATTTCCTCAATCAGCCCTAAATGGCCTGGTGTCCATACCCCTCACTCTCCTGGTGGCTCTCCTCTGGATTTATTTGAGCTTGTTAATCTTTCCTACAATGAGGCACCCAGAATGGTATTTCTGCATTCCAGATATGATGTGATCTGACCAAGGCACAACAGAGGGGGGCCAACATCTCCCTTCTTCTGGACTCTGTGCTTCTCTTAAGGCAGCCAAATATAATATCAGTTTGGGGGGGCACCATGCTGATTTGTATTGAGCTTGCCATTCCCTAAAACACTCAGGTCCTTTTCACATACAGTTTGTTTTTGAACCCCAAATAGAGAACTTTACATTTATCTTCATCAAATGTCAACTAACATATATAGGGATGGGTGGAGGATAGGGGGCTGATCTTGAGGTACAAGGCCTCCCTTAAGAACAGGTTAGACCCAGGACAGAAAAGATTACTAGAGGCAGGTAGGTGTCCCAGTGGATAAGAGTCTTTGACTTGGAGTCTGGAAGACCTGAGTTCCAATGTGACCTCATATACTTACTAGCTGTGTAACCCTGGGCAAGTTACTTAACTGTTGCTTGCCTCAGTTTCATCATCCATAAAAAGGGGAATAATAAGAGCACCTATCTCCCAGCATTGTCATGAGGACCAAATGAGACAATATTTGTGAAATGCTTAGCACATTTTAATAAATGTGCTTAATAAATGCTTAGTAAATCTAAATCTAAAATCACTGACAGGTTTCCATCCCATAAGGCCCAGACCAATAGTTACTTTGATGTGGTATCCCTCAAAAGGAACCTGGACACACACACACACACACACACACACACACACACACACACACACACACACCATATACATAGTATACATAGATGACCAAGTCATAGTTTCCCTAACTCACCATCAGGAGCCTTACCATCAAAAAGTTCCTCTGTCCCTCTGAGGTCTGTTCCAAGACCAGAGAACCCCCTATCCAACCCCTAGGACAACCGAACCCCTTAGCCCTTCAGAACAGGAACCAGAAACAGAAACAATTTGGGATTTCCCTATAGCATTTTATACACTGAGGGAGGCAGAAAACCCTCCTTTTCTGTTCTCATCCTCCTCTTGGGCCTCTCTGCAGGTCTGCTCCAATCTTCCCAATTCCCACTCCATGCTTGGTTTATGTGTCCCCATCCCACCCCCTCCCAGACTACCCCCCCATCTCTGGAAGACTTATTCCTTCTCTTCTTTCCACTTGAATAGACGTGCTTCCCAAAGTTCCTTCTTAGGCTCTCTTTTCACCCTCCTGCTACTCACTTTTCTCTCCCCATCTGTAATAGTAATGTAATTTAAAGTCCCCCTGTATTGGCTTGGTTTTTGGTTTGATCATGTTAAAACCCAGAGCTTGTGAATCCCACTTGTGGGATGGCCTTGTTGACGTGAAAAGAGAGGGCTGAACTGGGAGAAGCTGGTGACGTCAATTTAGAGAGACACAAGAAAAGAGAGAGGCAGAAGAACTTTTTGGAAGCAGCATCTTGGAGGCAGAGAGAGACTGAGAGGATTGCTGAGGGCCACGTTGAATTGCCCGGGACTTTTGAGAGCTGCCACCCAGAGCTGCCAAGGACTGAGGAGACATGGCTGTTATGCTGGTACTTTGTCTTTCTGTTTTGATGTTGTTTTGCCAGATTTGTCCACTGGTGAAAGACAATGCTGTTGTTGCAGAGGTCTGAGAACCTTGCTGTTGGTTCAGAAGCCCTGAAGAAGGATTTTCTTGTTGTATGTTTACAGAAATCCTGGAAGAGGGTTTTGCTAATGTTTTCAGGGGTCCTAGGACTGTTCTGCAGACAGAGAATGAATTAATGAAGAGACTATGAAGAGACTGACAATGTATCTTGTGGCCTTGCTAAGCTTTGTCTCCCCAGGAACAAAGATTGCTGAGAACTTGCTTCGGTCAAGATGAAGAAAAGACCTAAAGACCTCCATTTGGGTATTAAATGATGTGCTTAAGCTTGTTGTAACTCTGGGGTAGATTCAAGTGTGATCCAAGGGTGGGGAACTTTTGACCTTTTTGTGCTCTGTGATTGAACAAATGAATGTACTTTACTTATGATTGGAAACTAATCTCCATTTGAGAACAGGGGCTTTGTGATGGACTAAATGAATGTACAGCCTAGGGGTAGAGTAGTATTTAGAAGAGGGACTTTGTGATTGATTAAATGAATGTAATGTCCAGGGGTGGAGTAGTACTTGATTAAATCACACTTAGTAAATGCTGTATTTTGAGTGATGTCATATTTTGATCTTCTCTGTTCCTAATTTTTCACTGAATAAAATGGAGAGCACCTATGCTGGTATTTTGAACCTTGGGAAGTTGCCTTGGCTTGGCATTATATTATACCATCATTTAGTGAATCTACACAAATGACCCCCACATCTCAATCTCCACCCCAACCTTCACTTGAACTTCAGCCTTCTATTTTCACCAACCCACCAGACACATCCATATGGATAGGACCATAGGATCATGTACTTGGGACTAAAAGAGGTTTTCAATGTCATCTAGTCCAACCCCCTCACTTTACAGATGGAGAAACTGAGGCTAGAGAAGACAGGTGATTTGCCAAGTTCACACAGGCAGTTAGTGGAAGAGCAAGGATTTGAACCCAGGTTCTCTAACTTTTAATTCAATAATCTTTCCACTGTGTCACACTGGTATTCCCCTGGCATCTCATACTTGACATGTCCAAAACTGAACTCATTGTCTTCCCCTTAACATCTTCCCCTCTCCTTTTGACTCCCTTAATTCTGTTGAAGGTACCATCAGACTGCCAATCACTCAGACTAAAAGCCTCAGGGTTATCTGTGACTCTTCCTGAGCCTTCAGTCCCCACATCCAATCAGGACAGTCCCTGGATCCCACTGAGTCCAGCTCCACATCTCTCCTATCCGTTCCCTGCCTCCATTCCCAATGTAACTGCCCCAATCATCCCTTTCCAATAGCCCCCTAAGGGGCCTCTCTGCTTCCAGTCTCCCACTCTCGTAGCCATCCTCCACACAACTGCCAAAACACATTTCCTGACACCCTGTCACAACCCCCCTGCCCCTCAAGACCTTTCATATTCTTCTAGCCTCCTCTTGCATTCATCACACTCTATCAGAATTTCACTCCTTTCCACTCTCAGTCTCCTCCTCCCCTCTCCCATCTCCCTGCCTTTCCTTATGCCGTTCCCCAGGCCTAGAAGGACACCCTTCCCGTCACTCTCTGCTGACGGGCCTCCTTTCCTTCATGGTACCAACTCTTCCAGGAAGCCTCTCCTGACCCTTCTCCCTCCTCAAATTTCCCATAAAATTTATCCTCCTTGGCACCCACATCACAATTATTTATGTGCCTGATTCTCTCCACTCCCCTGTTGCCCCATTAACTTGTAGTAAACTCCTCCGGAACTTATTTGTGTCATAATGAGCTGGTGTTGAACCCAGGGCCTTGCATACAGTAGGTGCTTAATAACTGCTCACTAAATAATAAGTGACATTTATGTAACACTTAAAGGCTGCATAATATGAGATTATATCCAATGTATCCTGTACATATCTTGTTTATACATAGTTGTATGCATGTTGTCTCTCTGCCCTCATAAGACTGTCAGCAGTCTGAGAGCAGACACTGTCTTTTGCCTTTCTTTAGCACAGTGTCAGGCACATAGTAGGGTTTGTTTTTTGAGGCACTCAGGGTTAAATGACTTGCCCAGAGTCACACAGCTAGTAAGTGTCTGAGGTCATATTTGAACTCAGGTCCTCCTGACTCCAGGGCTGATGCTCTCTCCTTACCTGCCCCATATGGTAGGTATTTCATAAATTTTTGTTGACTTGGTTTAACCCTGTGAGGCAGCTATTACAGGTATTGTGTTTGACAGATTGATTAGTGAGGCTCAGAGAGCCTAAGTGACTTACCCAGGGTCATACCATCAGAGATAGTATTTGAACCTGAGGTCTTCCTGACTCTGAATCCAGTATTCTGGATACTTTAGCAGGATGAATGAAGGGGAGAAGGAGTGACCAAGTAAATGGGTGGAGAGAGAATGGGCCAGAAAAGCTAGAGTGGAGAGCCCTGGTAAGACTTCAGGAAAGGGCTGGCTAAGCTCACCTCCAAGTTGATGAAGATGATCTCAATGTCCTCTGATCTTAGGAACCTCTGCAGGGGCTTCAGGAAGTGCTAGAGGTTGGAGAAGATAGAAGTGAGCCAGGAGAAGAGGAGAGGGCCCTCCCTCCAGCCGCCCCAGGCCAGGAGCCCACCTGCTGGATGGAGCTGAGTGTGTCCGTGTACTTCTCTTCTGTCTGCTGGATCTCCCGGAGACAACAGATCCTCTTGTCCAGCTCGGTCATCTTTGGCTGAGAAAGGGAGGAAGAGCACACACATGTGGGAGGCCCTTCCCATGTCCAGGTCAGAGCCCTGCACACCCCCAATGCCCCAACTGACCAGCATGGGTGTGGGCTCTGTCCGCATGAGGTCTTCATAGATCTCGTCTCCCTCTTCCTCCTCATTCTCCACACAGTCATACAGCTCTTCATCTTCCTCCACGGTGTCACTTGGGGGAAGGCACCCTCATCACACAAGATACCCCTCTCCTCTGGCGCCCAAAGCCTATATAGACCAATGTGGCTCTACCAAGTCCCCTCCTCCAGGAACCCACAGCTCTATCTATGCCTTCCTCTTTTCAGATCTCCCTCAGGGTAAAGCCGTCCCTGCTCTCCCTCTCTTGGCCAAGAAATAGTAGCAAGCTCAGTCTCCAGCTGCTGGTTTCTGATCCATCTCCCAGTGGGGGGCACTCACTCAATCTGATCCGACAGGCCACTGTAGATGTCATCATCCCCAAGGTTGTCGTCATTTGTTGGGAAGGGCCTGGGGAAGAAAGAGGCAGAGTTGGGAAGAGGAGGCTGTAGAATGTGATGGGGCAATGAGCTGATGTTCTGTCCCTGTCTCGGGGATTTCTGCAGGTTCTGGCTACATCATCGTCCATTATATTTATATGCATTGGAAGGTGTGGTTAAAAAAAAAAAGCAACAACAACAAAAAATAAACCCTGTACATACATTAGTCTCCACCACAGGAGAAGAAGAGGGGAGCCAGACGGTGAAAAATGGAGAGTCCAGGTGATGGGGAGGGGGGAGGCATGAGGAGGGGGTTTTAGAAACACACAACCCAAGGCTACCATGTGCAAGAAAAAAATGCTTGAACTCACATGATCCCCTTGTTCTGGGCAATTGTCGTCCATGACAGAGCTGACAAGGTGTAGATTACCTGGGCATGAAAAAAAGACGCAGAAATGGGGACCAAGATGGGCCTGGCCAGATAACCATCCCTAGCACAAGCATCATGAATTCTGATAAACCCTTAAGCCTGGGTTCCCCTACAACCTTAATTTCAACAGTCCACTATTCTGATCTTTCTAGATCCCAGAATTTCAGCCCCTTAGAGCATAGGGTTCTAGATTTCTAAGAGTCCAGGAGCCTGGAGTTTTAAAAACTATGAATCTGGGTTTTTGAGCTTTCAGGATTTCTAAGTTCTAAGACCTCAGGACTCCTATAGTCCCCCACCCATTATTAACTTTTCACCTGTAGACAACAAAAACCCAGAAACCATATAATTTGCATGTCCACTCCCAAGGATCAGCATTCCTGTGCCAGGATTATCCATGCCCACCCTTTCTCTCTTCCTCCTTTCCGAACAAGTCATGAGTCCTCAACACCTAAGCTCAAAAACCCCCTCCTCCAGGAAGCTTTGTCTAACTGAACTCCTCTCCCCCATACCTACCCCTCCAAGTGTCTGATGCCCCCTTCACCAAAAGTTGTTTTTACCAGATCCTTCCAACTCATTTAATCAGTGACTTCTTTTTCTTCCATCTTCCCCTTCTTCTCCTCCAAATTAAAGATCTCTGTTTTCTCTTTCCTTTGAAAATCCCCACCATGCTTCAGACCAGGCTCTCTCCACTCATACATAGTAGGTGGACTTAAAGTTTATGCAGTTCAACTTTTCTACTCAGCCATCTTGCTCCTTTGGTCACTCCCACCCCATACACACATACATTGGCCAGTTTCTTTCAAACTTTGGGGTGTTGGACTTTCACTTGGAGGAGGTGGGGAGCAGTCAGCATTTAATGATTTTAGATGGGTTCTGATATCTCTTCTAGCTCTAAATCCTGGGTACTAGTACCCAAGCCTCCAATGGGCCTAGGGCTCTTGGTCCTAAAGAAAGGACCATGGGGCCCAGGATCAGGGCAGAGAGAGACAGATGTTCAAATGACTTACCTTCCCAAAGTCCTGCACATCAAAAAGGTCAAAGACCTCAAACAGCTGGCTTCTGTGAAGGCCAAACTTCTCACAGCAGGCCGAAAGGAAGGTGCGGATATTCTTGAGGCAAAGAAACTGGAAGAGAGAGGGAGGTAAAGGGGATGGGAGAAAATGGGCCCTGAGCCCAATGCCACTCCCCACCCTCTCCATTCCACACAAAACTTAGCAGCAAAGCCTCCTTCCCTAGCGCTCAGGCAGAAAGATTTTGGCTCATATGCACAAAAATATTCACAGTAGCATTTTATGCTGTGGCAAAGAATTGGAAGCAAACCCATCAGCTGGGGAAAGTCTAAGCAAATCCTAGCATCTGAATGAAAGAGTATTACTGTGCTCTAAGAAACAACAAAAAGGATAGATGCAGAGAAACCTAGGAGAACACGCACGGAATGTTGCTGAGAAGTGAGCAGAACTAAGACAATTCATACAACTGCAAATAAAGTTAAACCAAAAAATTATTTTGAACCGTCAGAACTGGGATCATGCAATGCCCAAAGAAAGCCCATGCAAGGACCCATGGAGGAAGCATGCCTCCCACCTCCTGACAGAGGAGTGATGGATGGGCTAGAGAGACAGAAAGGGACAGACATTTTTGGATGTCACCAATATTGGGGTTTGTTTTGCATGAGGGAGGACATCTAAAGGGTAGGGGGGAGGTGGAGCTCGTAGTTAGTGACAGTGATACACACACACAAAAAGAAGAAATGAAAGAACGATGAACAAAAAATGTTCTGAAGAAAGCAGGAAATAGACAAGACAGTTTTGTTATTATTGTGTTCACCTTAATAATAATAATAACCAGCATTTATTGTTTTCCTATGTGTCAGGCATTGTCCTAAGTCATTTACAAATATTATCCCATTTGATCCTCAAAACAACCCATAGAGGTAGGTCCTTTTACTATCCCTATTTTACAGTTGAAGAAACTAAGGTAACAAAAGGTTAAAATGACTTTTTCCAAAGGTCACGCAGATATTAGGTGTCTGAAGTTGGATTTGAACTCAGGTCTTCCCATATCCAGGCCCAGCACTCCAGCCATTGGACCACCTAGCTGACTGATATAGGCTTTAATATATGTTTTCTTTAAAAAACAGACTATGTGACACATAGGTTCCCATATAGTCCTCTTTTCTGTTCTTTGGATATCGAAATGTTCATGTTTGTTAAGTTCGTAATAAAAAGGGGAATTTTTTAAATAATAATTCACATGAAAAGGCTCCATGTATCAAGAGTCACAGGAGGTAACGTTTGAAGAACTCTTGTCTGGCCAGCTTTCGAGCATTTCTGAATCACCCTCACCCCTTCCCTCTCCGTTTCCAAATCCCAACAGCTGCCAAATTTGGCCTCCCCAGCACCTCTCACCTCTGTCTCAAGCCCTTGTTACCTGTCACTCGGACTATTGCAACAGTCTCCTCATAAGACTTCTCATTTCTCTAACCCACCCTCAGATGCCAAAGTACGCTTCTTAAAACAAGTCTGACACAATGTCATTGCCCTGATCAAGAAATTTCAGTGACTCTCTCTCTGTTTCCTGTGGAATCAAAAACGGATTCTTCTGCTCGGCATTTGAAACCTTTCACAAGCTGGATCCAAACCTGCCTTTCCTGATTTATCTATATTACTCTTTCACTCACTTGACCAGGGAACATTACACCTCCCCTTTCAGTGCCTTTGTATCGGCTGACACCCCCCCCCCCATGCCTGGACTTCCCTCCCTCCTTCCCTCTTTCTCTTCTTCAAAGCTCCACACATAGGCCACAGCCTTCATGCCCTTCCTGATCCACTCCCCCAAAAAGGGGGAGCACCTCCACTAAATGACTTTGTGTTTTTTAATGTATTTATAGGAAAGACAATATGGTCTGTTCACTAGCAGAGCAGTTTGTTTCATTAATACTTTTTCCTTCCCTTTCTTAAGTCTAAATGATCCACAAAACAATACATCACATCCTAATTTTTATCATTTTTAGATTTCCAAAAATCTCATGATCTCTCTTGTGAGGTGGGTTGGAGCTGACTTCAACACATCCCTGACCTTCTCCTACACCCTGGTCTTGGGGGGTGGGGGGAGGGGTGGGGGGGCAGGGAGGGCTCAGATAACTTATGTGACATCTCAGGGCTTGAAACAGTTGTCCTCTCCTTGGGAGAAGAAAAAAGAAAGCAATAGACTTATTTGTCTATGTGCTGTTTCTGCAGATACAGTCCAAGTTTCTGGAGGTCAAAGACTGTTTCCTTTTTGACCCTGTAACCTCAGAGCCACAGTGCATCCAGGGCCTGACCTGGAGTCAAGAAGACCTAAATTCGAATCCAGCCACAGCTATTTACTAGCTGTGTGGCCCTGGGAATGTCCCTAAACATCTGAGAGGAGAGGAGAGGAGAGGAGAGGAGAGGAGAGGAGAGGAGAGGAGAGGCGAGGAGAGGAGAGGAAAGAGGCTGGTGAAGTTTCTGCTTGACTTCTGGAAGATCAGCTGATGGTCAAGGGCCTATTGATGGTTGCCCTTAATCTTGTGACCAGGGAACTGTGACTCAAGGCCCAAGGCCCAGGGTTCCTGGGGGGCAGCAGGAAGGACCCTGGTTAGACAAAAGGGAGGACATTCTCACTAACTGTACCCAGGGTGAGGCTGGGAGAGACCTCGCAGCCCAGATCCCATAAGGGAATGAAAGAGGAAAAGCCAATTCCCTGTCCAGGCTCAGCCACCTACTCCAGGCAGGCTTCAGCTCTGGCTGTGGAAAGAGGAGACATGGCTGGGGAATGTGGCTCAGACCTGGGAGGGTTGGGGGAGGAGGGTACCCATTTACTTCCCACCAACCACCGCCCTTGGGAGCAAGGCCGGAAACAGGAAATGACAGCCCAGAATAGGCCCTGCCTAGGGGGGAGGCCCCTTTCCGCCAGCAAACCCCCTGCAGCTGCTGTCGCCCTCTGAAGCCACCGCCAGAGCCTGCCTGCCTGACCAGAGAGCTGCTGCGTGCTGTGCATCCTGTTAGTCTCAGGACTGGACCCCATGCTTGAAATCTATGACGCCAGTGTCCCACATTCTTTCACCTCCCTAACTCACATTGCAGTAAAATTATGTTCTTAAAGAATCCTAGAGTCTGTAAGCTCTCAAGGACCCCCAGGACCCCAGTTCCAACCTCCTTTCCCAATGCAGGAACCCCTCCCCCATAGCCTTCCTGGAAGGGGGCACCCAACTTCTACTTGGACACCTCCCATGTTGGGAAACTCATTAACTCCCAAGGCAGTTCATTCCATCTTAACTACTAACATTATAATAATAATGTTACTACAGCACTTAAGTCACAATAATTATGAGTATTGGTATCCCTATTTTGCATATGGGGAAACTGAGGCTCAGCAAAGCCTTGCCCTAATCACTTCAGTACAATCATATGAGGTTATAGGCATTGTTGTAGATGCTGTGAAGAGATTCACAAAAAGGTGGTCACTGACTGCAAGTTTGTATTCTGCTAGGGAGAAAAAATGTTCATCCTGAGGAATAAATACAAAAACAGAGAGAAAATCACTGCAGCGATGCAACAAAGAATGAACTTGGTCCCAAAGAAGGGCTGTGAGAAGTCAATCACTTCCTTATACTCCTTTGTAGAGGTGGGGGTTCATGGATGTGTAAGAATCTATGTAGAGTCAGATTTTTTTTGTATATTGATTGATTTTGTTGTTTTTTTTCTCTTTTAAACTAAATTATTTGTTATACATTATGGCTCTCTGGGAGGTGGAGAGAGAAGGAATACAAGGGAAAATTGAGGTGATGTAAAAATGAAAGACATCAATAAAAATTTATTTTTAAAAAATAAAATAATTTCAGAAGATAAAGAATAATCACAATTGGAAGACTCAAAGTCACAGGATTAAAAAAATAGCAGTCACAAAGTCTCCTCACTCCAGGTCCAAGGATCCTTCCACTAGACCAGATAAGTTCAGGTCACTCCTCTACTCAAGAAGCTTCAATCTCTCCCTGTTGCCTTCAGGATAAAATGCTAACTCCTCTCTTTGACAGTTAGACCCCTTAATAATCTGGCTCCAGGCAAATTTTCATGGATGATTCCAGGCATGGTATAGTTGAGGTTCTCCAGGGATCCCTAGTAGTCCCCGGGGCCATTTGAGATAGTCCAAAATGATTTTCATCATAATATTAAGAGGGCTTTTGTCTATTAAAACATTCCTCCCTTGTTCAACTACATATCTACATGAGGCCAGATTTTCTGCATATACCTCAACCAAAACAACATATTGCAACAGATTGAATGCTGAAGCAGAGATAAGAATCCAGTAGTTTTCTATTTTCAGACATTAAAGAGATTTGCAAAAATATGTCAAATGATGCCACTTTTCTTCCTAAGGCAAACTGGTGGTGAAGTGGATGAAGGGCTAGGACTGGGGTCAGCAAGACCTGAGTTCAAGTATGGCCTCAGAACAGACATGTAATGGCTGTGTGACCCTGAACAAGTCACTTAAGTGCTGTCTGCCTCAGTTTCCTCAACTGTAAAATGGGAATAATAAGAGCACCTACCTCCCAGGGTGGTTGTAAGAATCAAATGAGATATTTGTAAAAAGTGCTTAACGCAGTGCTTGGCGCATAGTAGGTACTATAAAAGTCTGTGTTCCCTTTCTCTATAATATTTTTTGTTTTAGAAAATAGTTATTTTTTCATCAAGATGTTATTTTTCTTGTTATATAATGAGTTTATCATTGCCATTTTTAAATGAGCTAATAAATATTTAATTCATCAGCTTTATTTCTTAATACAGCAAATATTAATAGACATAACCCACAACACAAAAGTCATTTAGTAATTTAATTGAATAATTTTTAAAAATCTAAAGGGGTCTTGGGATCAAAAAGTCTGAGAACCACTTGGTCTAGTAGAAAAAGCACTGTCTCTGGAGTCAGATCCTTTCTCCCTCAAGCCTTGGGCATGTGACTTCATCTCCTTGGCTTTGATTTTCTAGACCATAAATTGAGAAGGACTGGACTTTCACCAGATGAACTCTGAGGTCCCTCCCAGCTCTCCTTTACCCTCCCTCATAAAGGCTCCATTCCAGTCAAACTGTCTACTTGCCATCTTTCCTGCCTTTGCCCAGGCCATTCCCCCAGGCCTGGAATGTTCTCTCCTTAGGTTTAGCTTTAGTACCACGTCCTGCAAGACACCTTTCCTAATCCACCAGAGCTTCTTCTCCCACCCTTCAATTCCTTTGTAGCTACAGATTGATCTGTGGCCATGCTGGTTTCCTCAACCCCAATAAAACATGATCCAGGAAGGCAGGAAGGGATGATCTTGGTTTTGTCTTTGAATCTGAAGACACCAAAGACCCTGCCTGGAAAACAATAGGAGTTTAATAAATGCTTGTTAAATTGGACTGTCTTTAGGAAGTTCTTTCAGATAGTCAATGAAAATCTATCCACCTTCTCCGATTTTTCCTCACTGATTCTCATCGTCTCTTTAGAGGAAAGCAAAATAAGTAATCTTCCACAATCCAGGACAGGACTAGAGACAGGGACAAATGTCTCTCTCTCCTGGTAGTTTTTCAGAAATTTAAATGTCTTTAGCCATTCAACCCCCTAATATTTCAGGAGGCCAACTCTCTTGTCCGTAGCATTTTCTGCCCAACTTCCTGATACCTACAAATTTGAGAAGCATTTCTTCTAGGTCTTGTGCCTTCACTGATTCCCAAAACAAGACCAAACCACACCACTGACCAACACAGACCAAAAGCAGACAAGTAGCTGTGGTGTAGTGTGGAAAGCACATGATTCAGAGTCAGGAGACCTAGACTTGTATTGCATCTCTACCACTTCCTAGCTGTGTAATCTTGGCCAAGTGACGTGACTTTCCTGTGCCTCAGTTTCCCCATCTTTCTTTAAGAGGGTGATTATAATGTCTGTACTCTCTATCTCACAGGGTTGTTGTTACATAGAGCATTTTGCAAACTAGAAAGGCCAGATAGAATCATCATCATCATCATCATCATCATCCCTGGGACATGAGAAACCATGAGAAATTTCCTTCCTGGAGACTGCCACTCCTGGAGTCCAGTTGTTAAACCAGTTCCAATTCCAACTAACTATACAATCTCTCTATCCATCTGACCAGGAATATCATGAGGGACTCTGCAATGCTTTGCTTGAAATATAGGGATACTATGTTTATGCATTCCCCTGTTCTGCCAGTCTAGTAATCTCCTCCAGTCAACAAAGCAAAGAACAAACTAACAAACTAAAAAAGGAAACAATGTTTGGCTGTCAAGTTATACAGGATAACTTAGTGAATCTTAGTGAATCCACATTAGCTCCTAATGACCGCTTCTTTCTTTTCAAAGTGCCTACAGATAATAATGCCTGGAATCCAAGGACCTGGGTTTAAATTCTGGTCTGCTGCTTACTCTATATATGATTTTAAACAAGTCAATTTATCTCTCTGGGCCTCAGTTTCAGCATTTGTAAAATTAGGAGAATGGTTTATGTAATCTTTATATAAGAACAGATCTAAATCCTGTACTTACATTAAATACTTCCTCAGAGCTTCAACACTAATCTGGCAGGCCCCTCATTCAGTCTTACTGAAAATTCATTGGTCGACACTCCCCTCACCCCACCCTACCTCAAAGCCTACTCATTTTCCTGCATGTGAACATAGCTGCACTGACTGTACCTTAGACCACCAGTTCTCATACTTCTTCTCCCCTCATAGCACATTATTCATAGCACAGTATTCTTTATTTAGAGCAATCAAGGTATATTGAACGAGTAAGTTAGCAACAATAAAATCTTCCCAGATTGAGAACTATTGTCTAGGCCTTGGAATTCTACCACCATTCCTTCTTTTCCTTTATCTCCTCATCCTTTTCTTTACTTCCCCAGGGAAGGAGGTGACTTTGTGTAGGTTAATGGTCTTACCCTAATCTTCCCAAGGTCAAGCCAAGAAGAGCAGCTAGTTGTTGGGGGGCGTGGGGGGGGGGGGGGCAGCAAGGGCTGGGGATTTCAAGACACACCCAGAGAAACTCAAGGCACACCTTTTGAGAACCAACTGCCTTGACAGCAATAGGGGAATGCTCCTGGCTGTATGACTTCAGGAAACTCACTTTCTTTCTCCAAGTCTCAGCTGTTTCATCTATAAAATAAGGTAATAATACCTGCATGACCACCCTCATGGGATTATTGCAGGAAAGTGAATTGTAAACCTCAGCATGCTATAGGAATGTAAGCTGCTTTTATTACTCTGGTGCTGGTGGGGCCTTCCCCCATTCACCAAAGGATGACATTAGTTGGGATCCATCTGGCACAGAATCTTTTCCTGACTTGCCCATCTCTGTCATACAGATTTATCTTCCCTAGTCACAAGTTGAAACCATAGATCAAATCATAGGATTTAGAGCTAGAAAGAACCCAGAGATAATCAAGTCAAAAGGGTCCTATAATGAGAGGCAGGATTCAAACCCAGGCCTTCTGACTCTACGCTAGCACTGTTACCACTGGATCCTGCTGCTTCCCTTAAGCAGCCTCTTCCTCTTTTCTCCCAAACCATATCCTATTCATTCTTCCTCTACAACATCTCTTGAATCCATCCCCTCCTCTCCACACTCACTGCCTCCCTTCTAACCCAGGCCTCATTACTTGAAGCCCAGACTCTTACAACAGCCTTCTAGGGATCTCCTCATAATCTGTTCCCTCTCCCTTCTTGTCCCCACTGTAATAATCACAGTTAACATTTATTTGACATTTTAAGGTTTGCAAAGCACTTTATGTATGTTAATTCATTTGATCCTTATAACCAGCTCTGAGGAAGGAGATTATCATCCCCATTACCAGGGCACAGAGGCTAAAGCAACTTGTCCAGGATCACACAGCTAGCATCTGAGGCAAGATTCGAACTCAGGCCTTTTGACTCCAGCTCCTGGACTCTATCCACTGCACCACCCAGTTGCCTATATAGGCAAGCAATCATCATCCTAAGATCCATAAGAGACCACACTGGACCACACCATTCCAGGAAAACTTTCAGATCTGTTCAGTCCCCATCAAGCTCTGTCTCCTGAGGGGTCTCTCATACTGATCCCTCCTTCTCCCAGCTCAAGTATCACTGGGAAACCCAAGGGCAGATCTCAGGCCTCCCATCTTCCCCCTAAAGAGTCCCTGCCCAGGGTAATCTCAAGGACATGGTAAAGAAGGTCTTGGCCTCACCAAGAGCACCCAGAAGATCTGCCGACTAGAGGCACCATGGAAAGGTATTAGAGGGGGTGGCTAGGTGGCACAGTGAATAGAGCACTGGCCCTGGAGTCAGGAGGACCTGAGTTCAAATTCAGCCTCAGACACTTAACACTTACTAGCCCTGTGACCTCGGGCAAGTCACTTAACCCCAATTGTCCAGTGATTTCTAAGGGCCTTGTAGCTCTAAATCTATGTGGTGGCTGAAGCTTGATTTGGTTCAAGTCTTCTTCATTCCTCATCTTCTGCACTTCTGGACCCTGGTCCCCACAGACAGACGTGGGGGGGGGGGGGGCGAGGCCCTGGGTAGGGCTGGAAGAGGAAAGGAGTTCTTTTCCCATCAGGGTTTAGACAAAAGGAGTTGTATGCAAATAATATGCAAATGAATGCAAATCAGCACCTGCCAGTCTCTCTACAATACAGCCTCTTCATCCCTAAGGGAAAGAGGGGGAGGGTAGTAAGGAGGGAGAAGGGAAGAGGAGGAATCTAGCCCCCACCTCTGATACTCCAAGGAAATTGGGGGAGACAGAATAAGAAGGCACCTGAGAGATCATCTAATCCAATCCCATGCCTTTACAGATAAGAAAACTGAGACCCAGAGAGAGTAAATAATTTCCCAGGGGTCACACATATAATAAGTAACAGAGCTCAGAATTCAAACCCCCATCTTATGGTTCAACACCCAACAGTCTTCTCGGGGCCCTGTGTTTCCTGGGTCCAAAGTGTCCAGAGTGAGACTAGAGGGCAGAGACTAGAGGAGGAGGAAGAGAAGGAAGAGGAAGGATGGAGGAACTAACAGCCACCCTGCCCCAGACTAACTCATCACCAGGCCTGGGAAAACCCCATGGACCCTCGAGGCTCATCTCTGGTCTCACTCTCTGATCATTCACTTCCCTTTTTCACTCAGCCCAACACTTCACCTCCTTCTCCAGGAAGCCTGTCCAGATTACTCCCTCAAATACCTCTTTCCCCACTACCACTATAGTATACAAGAGGGGTCATTCTAACCTCTCTTCCTCTCCACCCCACCCCCACCTTCAGAGTCTGGAGCCCTGGAAGATAAGGCCTACATGGAGATAGGGTTCATGTCTTCTTGCTTAGATCTAACTTATGGTGAACTCAGCACCTGCAGGTCCCTCTGGAAAGATGCCACAGTGTCTCCTCCTCACTCCTGGAGACTACACACCTCGCCTTGAGGAGCCAGACAGGGTGGGGGAGGGGGGAGCAGTAGAAGGCAGTAGAGTCCTCATAAAAGCCAAGAAGGAGAAGAGCCAGAGGAGCCCAGAGGAAGGGGAGGGAACTCACAGAATCACAGAACCTGAGGGTTGAAAGGGACTCCAATAGTCCTATTTTCCAAACCCCACACAAAGGAGATCCCCATTAAAATAAACAAATGGTTAGACAGCCTCTTTTTGAAGAGCTCCAAGGAGAAGGAACCCACTTTTTCTTCAGGCATCCATTCCACTTTGGGACAATTCTCATTGTTAGGAAGTTGGGTTTCTTTTTTCCCTGAGATCAAACCTAAAAATCTCTTTGCCACTTGCACCCACTTGCTATTGGGTTACTCACTACCTCCCAGACACCCTCAGGGTACAGTAGAAAGCTCAAGGACCCCAGGAAGTTAAGTTTCAACCCTAAGGCTAAGAGCCCAAGAGAAAACCCAGGTGTCCAGGCTCCCAGCCTCCCTCCCTGGGGGCTAGGAGGGGGTAGAGCAAACCAGGCATATATGACCCCTTAAACCTTTAGAGGGGCCCTTCCTTAAATGAAGAGCCTTCCTGGAGGCTTGGGCAGGAAGCTGCCGGGGAGAAAGGGGAAGAGGAAGGAAGTCTAGGGTAGTCTGGGAAAGAAGGGGCCCAAGGGGAAAAGGCAGACAGAAACTGGGGGAGAGCGTTATAGGGCCAGCAAAAGCCCTGGATATACAATGATGACCTCCTTCCTAGGGCTAAAGTCAATCACCCAATGTGGGAAGGACCACCGGTAGGCTTCTGTGTGTGTGTGTGTGTGTCTAGAGGTGGGGGTCTCAGGAATCCCCAGATAAGGGTCCTAAGGAAGCTAGCCACCCAGGAGCCCAATGAGGATGCCCCTGGAGGGAGGAGCTGTAACCTCCTATGTTGTCCCCCACTTGCCAAGGGGGATTCGTCACCCTCCATCCCCCACCTCAATTCCCCTAACCTTAACTGTGAAGGCTTCAACCCCATGAGCCTCCTCCTAGAATTCTCAACTATGGGGGATTCCAAACTATACAGATTAGATGTTCTAATAGGATTCAGAGCTGGAAGGGACCTTAAAGGTGGGAACTGAGATCCAGAGGAAGGGAAATGTCTTGCCCAAGATCCTACAGTTCGTAAATGGCCAAGCTGGGATTTGAACTCAGGACTTCTGTTTCCAAATCCAACAATCTGAAACCCTTTAGTCTACACCACTATCCCCACCCCCACCCCCAGCACTCCTTTCCTCTCAAGCCTCCTCCCACATAAACCACAATGATTTCCATCCCATCCCTTCTTCCCCTTACTATGGGGGCTTCAATAGCCTATGTGACCCCAACCAAACCTCTAGGTGCCTCTCCCCAAGCCAAAAGCCTGCCCCCCCCCAACCGAGACATGGGGACTTCAGCTCTGAGTGGGGCTGAACCAAGTTGTGCCCTGCAGGGTACGGCATTGAAGGAAAGGGGCTTTAAGGCCACAACCCCTATAGCTTGGAACTTGAGCCCAAACTGGGCTGTGAAGTCTGATGAGGACATACCCAGGTCCAGCCATGACCTAAGTTTCTGAGCCCATAAACATCAGTGCCCTAGCCTAGGGTACAAGCCTAGCATCTTTGAGTCACCAGCCCTCTCTGGCCTGAATCTTCGGGTTCCTTTATGCTGATTGGGGATCCCCCCCAGCAGTGGTCAAGACTCACCTGGGACATTTGGGGGCGTAGGTTGATCTCTCGAAGGTTGACCGCATGGGGCAGTAGGTTATTGAGCAGTTGACATAGCAGGACGCCATCACGAAGGGCCTGAGCAAGCTCACAGACCTGGGCCCCATCCCATGTCACCCGGTGGTTGGGGGGCAGCACCCGGCACTGGATAAGCCAGTGGGCACACTGGCGCCACAACTCCATGGTGGGCCCCCCAACCTGGCCCAGGTAGTCCCCAAGGCCCAGTCTGCCAGGCCCACCGCAGCCACTGCCGCTGCTGCCACCACCACCACCACCACCACCACCACTGAAGCTACTCACTCTCTGAGGCCTACAGTACCACTTCCTCTTCTCTGCCAGTTACAAAGATGTTAACTCCTGGAGGAGTGGCCTGGGGGTATGAAGGGAGGGAGCACCCCCAGAGGAGAAGGAGGAGCCCTGAGCACCTGGTCGCTCAATCCCTTGTCCTTCAGTTCCCAGTTCTAGCCTCACCTCCTCTAGGAAGCCTGGAAAAATGGAAAGGGACACAGGAGTCAGCAGGCCTGGACCCCAGCCCTAATTCTGTCACTGCTGATACCACCAAGTTTCTTCTTTCAGCCTCAATTACCTCATCTATCCAAATGATTGCGATGGAAGAATCTTCCTGATTCTATTCTGGTCTTCTTCCTGGGTGTCAGAACTGAGATTCTGATAGGGGCAGAGTTTCCCAATCCTGGTCCCCCAATCAGTCCTGTTCAGAATTGGGGGAAAATGACTCAAACTGTCTCTTAAGAGCCCTCCCTCCTACCCTTAAGAAGCTACAGAGAAGAACCCTCCACGCCCACCTCAGAACTCCAGAATTGAGAAATGAAGGGGTGCTGGGGATGGGAAGAGAGGCAGTGGGAGGTTCTGGTCTCCCTCCTCCTTCCCCATCATCACTTAGGGCCTTTGAGAAGGATCAGATCCCCATGGGAAGACTGGTTAGGAGAGGAGCTGGACTTGAGGGGCCCTCAGAAGCCCTCCCCAATGAGTCTACCCATTTCCATTTGGTCTGCCACCTTCTCCTCACTCCTGTCTCTGGGCGAGATATCAAATATTTGCAAATATATTCAAATGGGCAAACAGTGTCTGAGACTCTGGTTCTTTGGTAGACTCAGTTCCAGCTCACGCTGAGCCTTAGGGTTGGGACAGAGAAAAGGAGGGGAGGGAATCAGAACTCAGCTCTACCTGGGAAGGTGGGAGAGCTGAAAGAACCTTAGAAATCGTGCCCAATCTCTTCCTTTTCAGATAGGGAAACTGAGGCCAAGGGGAAGTTTCCCTTTTTTCTCTGCATCTCCAAGGCCTAGCACAGTGTCTGACATATAGTAGGCATTTAATAAATGCTTCTAATTGACTGATTAAGTAACTTCCTGAAGCCCACACAGAGATAGAGTTGAAATTGAGTGCCCAACTTCTGATTACAAATCGAATGCTTATTCCTCCACACATCACGCAGCTCACCAACCCGACCCACCTTTGGAGAAGTCGAGGCATTCCTCTGGGATCCCTCCCCACCAGGGTCCAGAAAAAAATTCAGCACCAGAAAGGGGAGGTGGGGTTGGGATGGGAAAGGCAGAGCGGAGGATGATTCTGGTTAACCCAGCCCAGGGCTCCGCCCCTCCAAGGGGGCTCGCTATTTGGAGGAAATAGAGGGAGTGGCGAGGTGAAGAACCGCGGGAGCCGGCGCTGTCCTCAGAGGGCGGGGCCAGGTTGGGGCGGTGAGTGGGGCGGGGCCAGGTGCAGTCCGGAGCTGGGCTGCGGGGCTGCGCTGAGTATAGGAGCTGAAGCAGCGGCGTCTGCCTTAAGCCCCTCCAGGTGAGTTCCTAGGGTTCTAGGCAGAGGTTTGGGGGTGAGGGAGTTGCTGAAGAGCCTCGACTTTTACCTGCGGAGTGGAGGCGGGCGGGGAATCGAGGAGACTAGCCTCTCTCAAGGTTAGCCCTAGTAAACAGGGAGCCTTCTACTCATTCACCCCTGCCTCCCCACATCCACACCTTGAATGTTTCGGTAGATTAGGGGTGGGGGGATGTCGAAGCTTGGGGTGCTGGATTAGGAGAAAGAGCTTGGAACTGAGTCCCTTCCCCCTTTTTCTGTCCCCGGAACTTCCTTCTCCTTCTCTCCACCCGTCATCCCCCTTGACTCAGTCCGCTGGAATCCCAGGTACAGCCACAACCCGAACTCCACGCCCTAAGGTCCTGAGTTCTCCTTACCCCTCAGGCACTGCAGAAATACTAGGGAAACCGTCTCCACTAGCTCCCTTCCCTACATTTCCTCTCCCAAGTTGTACTCTGCCCTCCGAGATGACAAGGAGTTTGAGTCCTGAGTTCTTTCCAAAATCTGCGTTAACAGTGTGTGACCCTAGACAAGTAACATTCTCTGCGAGCCTCAGTAAATAAGGAAATAAACATTTATGAAGCCACCTACTCTGTGCCAGGCACTGTGCCAAGTAAGCTCTTTGAATGCCCTCCCAACTCTGGGAGGGACATTTTATTATTCGTCCCACTTTACAGTTGAGGAAACCGAGGCAGACAGAGGTTAAGTGAATTGCCTATCACACTGATAGTTAAAGGGCTGAGGCTGAATTTGAACTCATGTCTTCCAGACTCAAAATCTGGCTCTCTGTCCACTGCCCTATCTAGCACCTGGAGTAGATTACTTCCTCTTAAGTTTCCTCTGGATTCTGGCATTCAGTGTTCCATGTCCTAATACCCCTTCTAGTTCTGACATTCTGTGTCCTAAGGTCTCATCATGCTCTTACTGCCCCTTAAGGGTATTAATTGAAGGGAAATGACTTTGTAAACCTTAGGGCTTTGTATACATGTGGCATTGTTATTTTCTAAAGGACTTTCCAGCTCTGGAATGTTTTGATTTCTCTTCTTGCTTCCTTCATTACATGGCTTGGTTTCTTTTTTGTTTCTGTTTTTGTTTTTTAATAGATGAAGGAACTGGGACCCCCTTGAAGGGAAAAGACTTATCCAAGGTATCCTAGCAGAGCCAACACTAGAATCTAGGTCTCCTGGCTCACAGTCCAGATGCTGTCATCCTCAAAGATCCCCATCCCCCTACTCTGTGTTTTCCAAGTGGGGGCCCAGGAGCTGCCAATGGAAAAGGGAGAGGAGTCTCTGGACCCTGAGAAAGAGTTGGTTGACCAGACCTGGTACCATGGAGGACTGTCCCAAAAGGTAACCCCCGAGCACCCCCTGGTGGTGACTCCTGGCTGAGGGTATTGTACTTTTGGCACCAGGTACTCAGGCCTAACTTCCCATGTCTCCCTTACAAAAGTTAGGCCTGAGGTAGAAGGGATTCGCCAAACATCTGACCTCCCAACTTGAGGTCTCCTCTCCCTCCTGAATTTCAGGAACCTGACATCCCGGTATCCCCCCTCCCTACCCCCCTACCTCTGCTCCTTCCAAAAATGATGAGCCCCTGCCCATTCACTCCACCCTCTCATGACTTCGGACATCTGGGCCTACCAGTCCTTGCCATTCATGCTCTCTATCTCCTGTTGTTAAAGCAGTCCTTTCTCTGGGAGCTTTAGATAACTGAATCCTTGGCATAATCGAGCCTGGCTCCAAAGGATGCTGTAAGTCTTTAGCTTCAGTCCCCTGCCAGTCTTGCCTTTTCCATCCCTAGGAAGCAGAGGCCTTGCTGCTGGCAGATGGGGACTTCCTGGTATGGACTGCCACTTCCACCTTAGTCTCGGGTCCAAGCCCCCTGATGCTGTCCTGCTGCTGGGGTGGCCAACCCCTCCACTTTGAGGTGGTGCGTATCCAGTTGCGCCCACGTCCTGGCAGGCCTCATGCCCTCTACCAGTTAGAGGATGAACGCTTCCCCAGCCTGCCTGCTCTGGTAAACTGTTATGTGGCTATGCAGCGCCCATTGTCCCAGGCCTCAGGGGCTGTGGCTTCTCACCCCATAGCCCGCTATGGACTTCCCCGTCCTATGATCTTTGACAAGCCCCACCGCCACCGGCGGAGCCTAAGTGGGGACAGCTGCAGTGATGGTGCTCGTCAGGTTCACAAAGAGCTGTTCAGGTATGGGGAGATGTGGTGATATTGGGGCCAAGGGATGGGGAAGAGGAGTCAGTCATGGTGCTTGTCCCCCTTCCTTCACCGTGGCCATTGCTCAAAGAAGCCTTGGAAGAGAAGGGGAATTTCCATCCTTGAGATGGGATTTGGTGGTCTTTAAGGAGACAGGAACTTAGGGGTCAACATCCCCTCTACCCATTGGGGAAGGGACAGGGGAACTGGAATGGGAGGGAGAGACAAGACAGACAAAGGTATGGTAGAAAGAGCCCTGGACTAAGTCAAAGAGACAGTTCAAGCCCAGCTCTGCCATCTATTAGCTTCTATAAGCACTGGTTCCTTCATCTGTAGTGTAATATGTTTTATATTTATTTTATATTACCTGCCTCATAGAATTATGAGGAATGTACCTTGTATGCCTTAACACAAGTATGAACCGCTAAGATTCATTCAGACACAAAATAAGCTGAGGGAGTGGGCTGAGGGTTCCCTGCTTCCAGAGGCAGCAACACCTCACGAGAAGAGAAACCGTTTTATGTTACCATTTCCCGCTTTCATGCCTTTGCCTTACACAGCTCTCCCCAGTCTCCAAATGTACTCCCTTCCCATCTGTACCTTGTATACTCCCTGGTTCTCTTTAAAGCTCAGCTTGAGTAAGAGATGCCTTTTCTTTGAATGTGAGGCTTTATTCCTTTGTAACTAGCTAGCATCTAGCACAGTTGCTTGGACCAAGTAGGTACTTTTCATTTATGTTTCTTGAACTGAATTGGCCACTAGATCCAAGGTGCTCAGCGGTAGCCAGCCAGCCAGCCTGGACATCCTGGGCCACAAGGGAGGCCCCCAGAAGAGTAGTAAAGAACTAGGTGAGTTGTGGCTGCTGGGAAACATCTACACTGGGTTCCCGCTTCTCTCTCTCTGCTTTTCTGACTTCCACATCTCTGCCTTGTCTCCAAGTCTGTCCCCTTGATTCTCTCTGGTTCTCAGGTTCCCCAGATGACCCCCAGATGGGCCAAGTGGCACCTCCTGCTTCCCCCCTTTTCCGTACGGGCAGTGACCCCATCCTACGTAGGGCACAACAGCTGGGCATGGGCAACCCACTGTGGGGCTCAGATGGGCAGCTGCATCCCAAGGTGCCACCCAAACCTCCACGAGCACCCTCTATAATGTTACCTCCCACCTCCTATGAGCTGGTGCCCCAAGAGATCCTCCAACAGGAGGAAAGGCATGAGGAGAAAGCTGGGGCCAGGGAGGAGGTCAGGCCTGAACCCAGAGACAGACAGGAGACTGAGTACAAGACAGAGGCCTCGCCTGGGGAAGAAGCTGTACAAAGAGAGGATCTCCAGGGACACCGTGCCCACCTCAGCGACAAAGGTCTACAAGAGACCCCTTGGTGGGAAGAGGGGGAGCAAGAAGAGGCTGAAGATTTTGTGAGGCCCCAAGGAGGAGTTCCCCCTGCTCTCCAGCCCCAAGCCTTCTCTTCCTGCTTGCTGGGCCCTGAGAACCGACCCTTAGAGCCCAGCGCCCTGAGGACCCTTCGTGCCCTGTTCCTGCAGCATGATGTGGGCACTATAGCCCGACACCTACTTCTCACCAACTGCCAGGTCAGCAGGCCCAGAATCTGTCATGATGCAGCCAAAGGCAGCTTTCCCTGGGCTCACCACCCCTCTTCTCCCAGGCAGCCCAGGTCCTGGGTGTGACTCGAACTCAGCGCCAGGCAATGGGCGTCTACTCTGGTCTGGAGCTCCTCACACTGCCTCATGGTCACCAACTTCGGCTTAACCTATTGGAGAGGTGAGCCCCATGCTCCAGCCCTAACCCTGCCTGTCTCCCCCAAGGGAACATCAGAGGATAACCATGCCACCCTCACAGCCATTCAAACCCTTTCCCTCCAACCCTGCCCCAGAGTCATAACTAGGGTGAGACAATAAGGATGGTGTCCCAGGATGCTAAAATTTAAAGGGGAGTACTGATGGCACGATCCTTTTAGAGGAGAAAAATTTGAAGAGCTCAGAGAGGCTCTTTGCAACATAGGTAGCAAGAATATCCCATTGGGCCTGTCACCAAATTCATTTTAGAGTGTGGTTCACATAGTTTGAGCTGGACAAAAATTGCTAGTTCTGCCTTCCAGTTCTTTGCAGCTTCTTACATTTCCTTTTTGTTATGATTTATATATATATATATATATATATATTTCCTTTCAAAGTCCCTTTAACCTCAGCGCTCCTCAGACCTTCCACAACTCTGCCCCATATCTCCAACCCCCTTTTCTTCTCCCTGACCTGGCAAACTTCCCTCAGGCACGAGGCCTTGGCCCTAGCTGCAGCCGTAGCTGTGGTGGGATGCTCGGGGCCAGTGGCAGAACGAGTAGCCACCTTGCTTGGCCTTATCCAGCTGGCACTAGCCCTTCGGGCCCCTGGGGGTACAGGAGACCTGTTTGCTCTTTCTTCGGTGATGACTGCCTTGCAGCTACCCCAGGTAAGGTGAAGGATGGGGAAGGGACCTGGGGTCAGATAGCTTAAGGGACTAAGCATGCCAGTTCTCCCCAGATCACGCGGCTAGAACGGACCTGGCGCCTTCTCCGGCAGAACCACACAGAGGCTGCGCTGGCCTTTGAGAAGGAGCTAAAGCCATTTGTCCGAGCCCTGGATGAAGGGGTTGGTAAGTGGAGGCTAAACCTTTCCCAGGGGACATTTTAGACCTGGAAGCAGGGAACTGGGGTCATCGAGTCCCTCACTGTACCGATGAAGCCCTGGGGAGATGAGTGATCTTGCCCAAGGTGCTGGAGCTGGGATCTCAACCCAGGAGGCCCCAGAAGCTCCTTTCCTCTCATCACAGGAATTGGTGAGCCAGGAGAGGTGGCCCTGCCTCACATAGTGCCTGTGGCCCAGCTGCTGGAGGGAGTCCAGCTATGGGGATCTGCTGAGGAGAGTTGTGAGCGGCTGCTTGGAACGCTGCGAGGAGCCCGAACCATGGCCAACAATGCCTCCCGCTATAGGGAGGCAGCCAGGGCCAGACTAAAGGGTGAGCTCTGTCGTCCCCACCCCTCCTTCCTCTCCTCCCCCTTCCCCATCTCCTGGCCTTACCCTGGCCTCTTTCCCTTTCCCCCACCCAGGTTTTCAGCCCACCCCAGAACTGTGTGAAGCCTTCCAGACTGAGTTTGCCCTGAGACTCCTCTGGGGTAGCCGGGGTGCTGGAGCTGGACAGACAGAACGTCACAAAAAGTTTCACCTTGTGCTCAGTGCCCTGTCCCGGAGGCTGGAGCCTGAGGGCTGAGGTCACCTGAGGGAGTGGTAAAGATTCATCTTAGCTGGCCAGAACTCCCCACTGTCCTCTGGCCATGAGCCTGACTCCTGCCACCATGGCAGCTCCCACCTAGAGAAGGGAGAGCCCTCATCCCCAGTTTCTCTTCCTCCTCTCCCTTGCTGGGACCAGGAAGTGCTGCTGGCCTCTCTCTCTCTCTCTCCCTGCCCTTCTAGAACCAGAAGGCTTCCAGTGAAAAGGATCTCACACTACCTACCTCACAGAAGCTTTTCCTCCCAGTGGCCTGACATCTGCTGCTTTGGAACATCTTTCCACCCCTCTGAGCTCTTGGCCCAGAGCAAATCTAGTTTTTCTTCCACAGTGGGAATGGGCCATTGCTAGGAAGCCCACCCCCCTCCTGCTGTCTGTCCCCTCTTGGATAAGCTCCTTTATGCCGAGAAGGTGGGAGCTCACCATCGCCCTTCCCACAAGTCACAGGGATCAGATCAACAGAGAAGCTGGCCCAGGCTTAGATGGAGAGCATGAGGCTGCATTCCAGTGCCACAGAGCCATAGGCTGGGCAGCTGGAAGGGACAGAGCAGGCCTTTGTGGTGGCCACCTCCAGTGTTCACACTGTTCTGAAGTGTTACCCCGACAGGTGGGTGAAGTCCCTGGGCAAGGACACAGCAGTCTGGGGGAAGAGTCCAGTGACACAGGCCACCCACCAAGTCCTAAATAAAGCTCCAAGGCAGGGGCTGCACACAGTCCATTTATACAAGTTTTTGTTTTGTTGTTTTAAAAAAAAAACTGCACTTGCCGGAGCACAAGTATTTACATCGAGTGTAGGAGGCACAATGGGGCTGGGCCTGGCAGCAGAGGTTACACAGGCCCCAGCTAGAACTCTGGGCTGAGGAGCATGTGGGGAGCGGAAGCCCAGACCACCCCAGGAATAAAGTGCATATATGGTGTGGAGTGAGGGGCAGCCAGGCCCAGCCCCACTCCCGGCCCCCTGGGCAGGGTCCTAAAGCAGCAACAGCCGGGCCCTAGGAGGAAAGAAGGCGGCAGGACAGACTCCCCATTCAGGAATCTACCTGCCCTAAGAGAGGGCTAGGGGGGCACCCCATTCAGGGATCTACCCTGGGGATGGTGAGGGGGTTCAGCTGGGTGTGACTCGAAGGTAGGAGGTAGGCACATAGCCCTCACCCCCCTGTTTCCGCCGGACCCTCGTCCACCCGTCGCCTTTATCCTCCTCCATTAGGCACAGGTCCTCGCCTTCATCCATGGAGATGGTGCCCTCACTGGACCCTGATGTGGAGTAATGGGAGATACGAACAAGACTGAGCAAGCCAGAAGCCCCTTCCCTCCCCCAGACACTGTCAGAGCTACCTGTACCCCTCCCCCAGACACTGTCAGAGCTACCTGTACCCCACCCCAGACACTGTCAGAGCTACCTGTACCAACTCAAAGCTTCCCCCATGGCAGGCCAATGAGAGGGTCAGAGACTTTAGAGCTGGAGGCCCTTAAGAGAGTGCTTGCTCTCTCAGGCCAGTCCCAAGTGGCCACACCTGGACTCCAAAGCCAGGGCTCCCTCCACACCAGGAGGCATGCAACCTGAATCCTCATGAAAATGCATGAGGCTGGTCTCCTGAGAGAGAGGAGTGGCTCCTGGCACAGGGAGCCTTCTGTCTAGTGAAGAAGTAGCCCCGATGTGCTGGGCTTTTCTGTAGGATATGCCTCAAGTTGGGGTCAGCTGCTGCCTGGCCAACAAATTACGGACTCTCCCTGGCTTGCTTCTCACCTTCAAACTGGTAGACAGCAACACAGTGACCAATGGGGAAGGCTGGCTCCTCCTCAAAGTCTTCCTCAAACTCGGTGTAGATGGAAGTGTCTGTTCCCTCATCCGAAGGGGGAGCCTCTGGGCTGGGGACAAGGCATTAGAGGTGAATGTTCACCACCCACCCCTCACTATCCCCTAATCCCCTCTGCCCAAGGCATAGATGACTCACTCCCCCTACTCAGTGCCCCTCTCCATTCTTGCCCCCCTGCCCATTTACCCAGGGTATGCATCTGTCTCTATCTTTGTGTGTGTCTCTCTCCCCATCTCTTCCCCTCTCTCTCTTTTCCGCCAGGGTTCTCTTATCTTCCCACCCATCACCCCCATCCTATCCCTCCACCTAGGGCCCTTCTCCAACAGACCAGTTGTTCATACACACACACACACACACACACACACACACACACACACACACACACACACACAACCCTCAGCCTCCTGAGGGCTAGCCTCCCTCCTAGGTCCCATCCATCCCCTTACCTCTCCTTGTCAGAGGAACAGTTGTTTGTATCTGGGGGAGCCCCAGTAGGGGGTTCTGGAGGATGACCATGCCGTCCCAGGCTGTCACTGCGGTTACCCAGAACTCTGTTCTCTGCCTCAGCCAGCCATGTCTAAGAGCAAAGCAATCAGTGTTTGGGAAGGCCTGGTTGGCCATATCCCCCTAGTGCCTCATCTCCCACCACCCTCCAAAGTCAGACAGGAAGGTTTCCTAAGGTCACGTTGCTGCTTGCCTAGGCCATGATGGGAAACAGCTGGAGCCACCCCCCCCCCCCCCCCAGTGACTCAGCTGGGCTGGCTGCCAGGTCCTAGACCAGAGGCGCTCACCTCATACTTCTGGATCTCCAGCTTCAGCCGCTCAATATTGCCCAGGGTCTCTGAGATGCGGGGCTCCAGGCTGGCAGGGTCACCCATCTGTGGGGTCTTCTCATAAACATCCTTCATCTTCTTTAGGGCCTCCCTAAGGAGCAAGGGAAGGAGGTTCCTCAGACTGCCCAGCTCCCTCCCCTCTCCAGCCACCACAATCCCAGCAACACAAGGGTCGTTGGAGGACTTCTGGTCCAGCCCAAGCCTGAGCAGGGCATCCCAACAAGTGGCTCGTGGCCACAAGGCCTCCAGTGATGGGGAACTCCCTCCCTCAAGCAGGCAGCCCAACGGTACAATTCTAATTGAGGAAATCCTACATAGAACGGCCGCTTGGCAACATGACCCCACCCCCTCCAAGCTCTCCCATCTCAGCTAAGCAGAGCAGCCACTCAGATACCCAGAGAGCAGTAATGCCCAAGGGAAATGGCACTGGATGGGGAGGAGCAGAGTCGAGCCAGCCTTTGCTATTGGCATGACCTTGGCAGGCCACTAAACTGCCCTGAGCCTCCATTCCTGGCCCCATGGCCCCTGTACTTGCCCCACTGTTCACCTCTGATCTATCTCCTTCTGTAGCTCCCGCCCTCGATCTTCCAATTGCTGTTTCAGCTTTTTTCTTCGCTGCTCAGGGGGCAAGTGGCTGAAATCCTCAGTGGCCACTGTCTATGAGGAAAGAGGAGGTTCAGTCTTCCCCCAGTCTCCATATCCCCACAGGTCCCAGGAAGCCTGAATCTCTTCCCTGTCTCCAGCCTTCCCTGACTCCTAGCCCAGCAGCCCAAGGAGCAAAGCCAGGTAGTAGGTGTGGAAGTACCTGTCACCCAGCCCCTTTACCCCTTCCTCATGAAACCCTAAGTGGGAAGTGGGGAGAGAGTGGTGAAAGGGGAAGGAGGCAGGTGATCAGGGTGGAGCTTCCTGGTGCCCAGCCTGTTCTGACCCACCCCTTCCCTCACCAATGTGGGGGGGGGGGTCATCACCTCAGCACCCCCAAGGCCCCTTCCCAGGGGCCAAGGGTCCACTTACCCCTCGACTTCGGAGACTGCGGAAGGAGGCTATCCGGGGCTTGACTGACTTACTGATCTCACTCAGTAAGGCCAGGGGGTCCCGGCCGAAGCGAGGGGATGGGGGTCCATTAGCGTACGCCAAGGGAGGGGGACCCCCCAAGGGGGACAGGGGTGGGGGGGGTAGCTACAGGCAGGGGCGAGGGATGAGGGATGGGGTGGGGGTGGTCAAGAGCAGGGATGGATGGACAGACACACAAAAAAGGAAAAAAAGGGAAACACAAAATGGAGAAAAAAAACGGTAAGAAAACTGGGACACACATACACACAGGGATACAAAACATGCACATTCCAGAGATCAACACAAAATACAAAGCAAGGTGTGGGGGAAGAGAAGGGAGACAAGGCTGTGAGCTTCCAGGAGGACCAGAACACCCTTGGCTGTTTACTAAGCCTCAGTTCACCAAGCAAGGAATTCTGGCTCCCCTCCCCCCACTAAAGACCCTCTTCCCCCTTACTCTGGCCCCTATGAATCTCAGGCCTTGTCTTCCCTAGTCAACACATGCAGAAGCAGCAGATCCAGGACAGGCAAAAGGTGGCAGGTCAAAGATGAAAGCCCATGAGATCAAAGGTCACCCTCAGTATCTGGGAAGGAAGCACTCACTAGTGGCCTGGGGCTAAGGCCATAGAGGCAGGAGAACCTGAGAGGCAGCAGTGGGGAGCCCCCGGGGGGGGGGGTGAGCACTGGGGGAGTGGGTCAGCGTGAAAAGAAAGTCTGGCCTCCAACCGCCCCGCCTGCTGACACCCCCATCAGATGAGACGCAGAGAGGGAAGAGTGAAAAGAACAGCTTCCCCTGATAGCCATTTCCCCCGCCCACCACACTCTCTCTCTCTCTCTCTCTCTCTCTCTGTTTCTCTTTCTCTCCCTCTCTCTCTCTCTTTCTCTGACCCCAACCTCAGTGAGAGCCAGCTGCATGCAGAGCAGAAAGCCCCGCATTAAACCTTCAAGCTGAGAACCCTCCTCAGCCCCCTGCCCCCGCCCTGAAGCTCCAGGACCCAGGGGACTGGGTTCTCAATCCCAGCTGGGACAAGAGCCAAGAGGAAGATTCCAGCCCGGGACTCAGCGTTCCGGCCCGTGGTTCCCTGGGGCTTCGGGGGTGAGGGGGTGGAGGGGGGCTGACTCAATGGGGCCCCACCCTCCCCCAGTCATTTCTGTTTCTGGCTTGCTGGCCAGTGATACCCCTCCCCATCCAGGGGAAGGGGTCAGAATGGAGCATGCTCACACACAGCACCCAGCCAACCCAAGCCTCCCTAATCCCTACCTTATTCTTCTTCCCAAAGGGCCAGCGCTTGGGGCGGTTCCTGACTGGGCCTCGTGGGTCAGGGCGCCCATCAGGGGGTACTCCCAGGCTGCTGTCTGATGGGGCTCGGGTCATGGGCTGGCTGAAGTCCTCAAACTCAACATCACCAGGGCGAGTGAAGCCAGATTTATGCAGGCCAATGAGCACCTGGGAATCCTGGAAGCAGGCAGAGGAGATGGGGATTGAGGAGAGGTGGGGGAATCCAGGCCCCCACCCATCTGGCTACTAGTCCCAGTCGGTCTCTTCTCAAAGACTATAGCAGAAACGGCTCTTAGGGGTAGAAGGTTTCTGAGTTGGAGGTGACCTTAGGGAACATGTATGTCCATCTATCTGATTTTATAGATGGAGAAACTGAAGCCTAGGGCAAGGAGGGACCTAGTGCAGGGTCAGCTGGGGGAGAGGGGGTCAGTAGCAGAACAGGACTCACCTCCCAGAGCTGCTGCCCCACCCTCCCATCCCAGAGACAACCTCCCCCCAAGGCCATCTCTGAAAATGCAAGCTTCCTTCCCGCTCCCAGTGCCCCTGGAGCCCAGCACCCACATTCTTGGGGTCCACAGCAGCTGCAGCCACCTTCATGCCCTCCAGGCATTTCCCAATGATGGGCATCACCTGGAGCTCGGTCTCTGACAGAAGCCCATAACTAGAACCAAGCCGGGCCGTCCGCCGCTCGTCCATGTCCTGTAGCTTCTGGAGAGGCACAAGGAATGGGAGAAGGGGCTGGGAAGTAGGAAGACCAGAGATGGATGGGGGAGGGGAGGGTGGGACACAGCAGAGAAAAGAAGAGCCGAGCATGGGCCGGCGGGGGCCTGGCTGCTCACATCGAAGATCTGAGGCATCTCAGTGAAGTAGAAGTGGGCCTGGTCACGGTTGAAGCGCTGTAACTGGGCAGCATATTCGTTCTTGCTCTCCTCGGCCATGTGGCTGCGCACGTGGGCCTGCTGCTTCGCCTGGGGGAGGTCACCTAGGTCACAACCCAGGCCATGGCCTCGCAGGCCCCACCTCCACTCCCAGAGTCCCACAGCCCTTCCACCTTCTCCACGTCAGCCTTGGTGGCATTGATGTCCTGGTCCAGCCGCTCGGCCGTCTGAGCTGCCTTCTCTGCCTCCCGACAGTCTCTTTCAAACTTCCGTTTGCTCTGAGAATTGTGACAGTGATAATGAAGTCACCTACAGGCAAGCCCTCACCCTCACCCTCACACTCCAGAAGAAAAGGGGGTGGGGAGGGAGAAACTGAGTCCCAGTGAGGTGAAAGGAATTATTTCCTCATGGTCAAACAAGTGAGTCAGTAATACAGCTGGGACTAGAAACCCAAGCCCCTGGCCCCTGAGTGCTGGCTTTTCCCACTAAATGTTGCCAGGCCCACCTCCACTGCTGGCCCTGTTGGCCCATAGGCTGAGATGTACTAGGTTTGTACTTCTGTTCATTTCTCTGCCCTCACTCCTCTTTTCCCTCGATCTTAGTACTCACATTCTCCAGCTGCTTGAGTCCGTTTTCCAGCTGCTGCTGTGCACGGCGGCCCTCCTGGAAATGCTGCAGGATTGGGGGAGAGCGCTTAGAAATGAAGGTCCTGGGGACTCAGCTAGAGCCCAGCTGTCTGAGAGAAACTGAGGCAGAACAGCTAGGGCCCAGGTTGACTGAGTATCTTGGCCAGGGGAAATGGGGTCAGAGGCCTTGCTGATGGGGGGATTCGTCAGGGATGCCCAGGGGTCCTCACCATCTTCCGCTCCTGCTTGATGTCCTGTGAATACTTGGCCAGCTCCAAACACACCTGCATGGTCAGGTTCTCAGCTACCAGCTCCCGCTGTCCAGCAAAGTCATTAAGCTCTTGTAAAACTTGCATGAAGGACTGTTGCTGACTGAACCTGGGGTGAGGACAGGGACAGGGTTGGGGGAGAGGAGTGGAGGAGAAATTAGCATTGACTGACCTCTTCATGTGAGCTCCCATGCAGGTGAGAAGGTCAATTCCACCACCCCAGGCACACCCTCTCCTCACTTGGACTCCGGGTCATCCTTTGTCGATCTCTTGGGCAGGTATTTTTTCACTAGGCTCCTGTCAAGGAGATGGGTAGGAGAGGAAGAGAACCATTGAGTCTAGGCTCTGCCCCCTCCTTCTACCCAGGATCCCAGGAAGACTTGTTCCAGAGCCCTCCCCCCCCCCCAGCACTGGAATGCTGATATCCCTCCTCCCAACAGGAGCCTCCCATGACCTCCCCTGAACCTTGTGGCTCGGAGTTAGCCAGCTCAGGGTGCCCAGGTTCTGAGCCCTGCAACAGGGAAGCTACAACCCCACTTGGAGGCCCACCTCAGCTGCTTGGCATAGCTCTGTTCTACTTCCGTTCGCTCCTTCACAAACTTCACGTATTTGTCTAACAGGTCCAGGCCCCATTGTGTATGGCGTTCAATCACCTCAAACTGGTCCTGAAGGGAAGCAGGAAATGGGGGTTGGGGAGGAACGGGACCTTTAAACAAGGTTCCTTCTCCTCTCTGGACCCTAGTTTCATTCTCTGTAAAAGGAGGGATCTAGTATCCCTTCCAGCACCAGCCTTCTCCTATCCTATGACCTCAGAATGGTCCAGGGAGACCAGGCTCCCAGCTCTGATCCTTGGGCCCCCCCCTCAATGGGTGTAGCCACCAAAGCTCCACCCCTGAAAGACTGGACCGGGAGAGACCCGGAAAACAGCTCTAACTCTTCTGGAGGAGGGGCCTCAGAAAAAAGAAGCCCAGGTCAGCAGGAGGTGTTCCCCCCCTTTCAGTGTCCCTCAGTCAGACAGGGTGAGAGTGGTGGGAGTCCAAGGGGCTGAATCCCCATCCACCCTAGATACCAAGCTTTGTCAGCGCAGGGCTGGAAGAGAAGGGGGATGCCATAACAGCCTCAAAGAATCCTAGTTCTCCCCAGGGACAAAATTAGCCTGGAACCTGTCTGGTCCCTGGCCCTTACCCCTAAGGCCCCAGCTCCAGCCAGGTTACCCCACACACACCCCTAATCCCCCTCCATTCCGGAAAATCCGGCTGGGCGGGCAGGAGTGGGTGAGTCAGGCACTACAGAAAGACAGAGAGAGGGGGGCAGTGTTACTGGCAGGCAAGGGGCGGGCACTGCCCCATGGGCCAATAGTACTTAACCCCCCAACCCCCAGGGCCTGAGATCTGGGGTTCCTGAATTCCCTTCTCTCTAAGGGAACCCAGGAATTCTATAGCTTAGGTAAGCCCTAGCTGTCTGGCCCATGTGGTCCAGGGAGAATCAGAAGATGTGCTCGTGATTTAGAATCCTGATTGGTTCTCCTACTCCCTGTCTGACCTTAGGTATGTCTCTGAAAACTCAACCTGTTACCCTTCCCCAGTTACCTGGGGTAGTGGTCTTGAGGAAGAGAAAAGGAAATGTCATCACTGCCCTCTCCCCACATAAAGAAAATTACATGCTCTTTCTCTCTCTCTCTCATTCATCTCTCCCCCTCAAGGGTTTCAGGGGAAGCCCTATTCTACATCCCAGTCACTGACTCAGTTCCCCCCTTGAGTCACAAAACAGTCTCCATAAAGTCCCAAGTATTTCTGGGCCCTCCTTTTCCCTCCCTATCCCAGGCCCCATCATACAACATCAAAGCACCTTCTCCTGCTCATCTTCAAACTGCTTCCCCAGCCCATCCCCCAGCAGCACTGAGCTGTTCCATTGGGCAGCCCCCCACTATAGGTGGACTTCAAGGAGCTTCGGGGGTTCTATTTCCAGTTCTGCCACTTCCTGGCTCCGTGACCTTGGTTAAGCTCCTGGCTTTCTCAGGACCTCAGTTTCCTCATCTGTAAGATGAGAAGGTCAGACTGGATTGTGTCTAAGATCTCTCGGTTTGACATTTTAACACTCCCTTCTTAACCTGTCTCCCTGCCCTTCCTCAGCTGAGTCAGGCTGCAGAAAGTGTCAAGAAATTGGTGTGGCCTTGTTGAAGTTTCTCCTCCCAAGTGGAGTGCCCCCTACCTTCCTGTCGAGCAGAGCTCCAAACTAGGAGATCCCCCTCCCACTCCCTAGCTCCAGTCCTCAGGCTTGACTTGACCTCTCTGCTACCTTGCCGGGGATTCCTGGGGGTTTCTGGAGGGACCAGGATTTTCCAGGCCCCTGGGGGTGGGAACTCCCAGCAGCCAAGAGAGGGGGATGGGGATGAAGAGGTAGAGAAAGAGGAGTTAAGACCTCCAGAGACCACAACTCTTCACACCTCCCTGGCTAACTACTATGCTCCTTCCTAGAGTCCTCAGCATCTCTTGCCCCTCCCCCTTCATGGAAGAAGACCTCGGAGTGTAAACAAAGGCAGGACAAACCCCTCTCCCACTATTCAACCCTTCCAACTGTCTCTACCCCCCCCCCCCCCGGGGGGGTTTTATCAGTCTCAGCCCAGTCCTTTAGAGCCCAGTAAATGGATTAACCCCAGTCAGGAAGGGGGAGGAGCCCAGGAACCAGGCCCCCATCCCCTAAAACAGAACAAGGAAAGGAAAGTGTCTCTAGGTCACTAGAAGAGGGGCAGAGCTTTCCTGGGACAATATGGCTGAAGAAAGAGTTGTGGCACCAGACAGAAGACAAGGGTAAATCCTGGGTCCTAACAACCACCTGGTAGATGTCTGCTTACCACACCCTCCCACCCTCCACCCCGCATCTCCCCCCAGCTATGTACTGAACCAGCTGCCCCTGGGCAAAGACCCAGGGACCCAGTAAGATAAGAAGGGGCCTGACCTGGTCAGGGAGCTCAAAATAGGTGACCTATTCCAGCTTTCCACACACGCCCCTTTCATGTGGCAAGACAAACTTAATTCCCAAGGAATGACCCTAGTTCTAGGGCCCCCAGTACAGCCTAGGCCTCAGACTCATCCTTCTCCTATCTAGCTCAGGCCCAAAAGTGAGGGTGGAGAAACTGAGACCAGGAAAGGTCCAGACTCACCAAAAATCAAGTGTTTCTCCGAGGGAAGGCCTCAGCAACTTGGACAACTTGCTGCTGGCCAGAGCCCCAGACTGAGCCCTGAGGCCAGAGTTTGCGAAGTCAGTGCCCCCCTCCCCACTGCCATCCCCCCCAACAGGCACACTATGTATTTCAGGAGCTTCCAAAGCTGGAGGGTCAAGGAGGGCAGGGTGGAAAGCCAGAGCCAGAGCTAGGGGTTGGAGGGGAGTGGAGGAATCTTCCTTCCAGCCCAAGATTAGGAGCCCTCCCAGAGGTCCAAGCTGATCAGGGCCAAACTATGAGACATCCATCGAGGACAAACTGGTTTGCCAGGGAGAAAGGAGAGAGACAGAGGGCCAGAGGGCCAGGGGTAAGGAAAACAAAACAGGGGAGAGGAGGGCCTGAGGCCCAGCCAGGGGAAGGGACCCAGGCAGCCTAAGGACTGGGCCTTTTGGGGGTGGGGTGGGGGGAGGGCTGGGATCCCTGGCCCAGGCATTAGGCTGGGAAGGAAATCCACTTCCTGTTGGGGGGGGTGGGAGGGGGAGGAGAGCAAGGGATGTAAACACAGTAGCTCAAGCCAAGGGAGGGGTCAATAGTGACAACCCCCCACACTCTACCCACCAAAAATCAAGGGCCATCTGCTGAGTGGCCTCTTCTAACCACAAGGAAAACCCTTTGGTTCTCCAGGACCACTGGTCTCCCTCCAAGTCTAGTCAGGCCTGGCGTCCTCCGGGTTATGAAGAGTGGGGTATATGTATGGGAAGGACAGGGATCCCTATAGGATTCCAAAGAGTCCAGCCTCCCGGTCAGACCCAGGAATATACGACCTCTTGGACATCGCGATACGGTGTGGGTGGGGCAAGAGGGGCAGGGTCCGACTGGCAAACAGCCCTTGGGAAATGCGGCATAAATAACTTCGGCTGAGGTCACCTAGGTCAGGAGAGGGGAAAGGGGAGTTCCTTGCCCCTAGCTTTCTCTACCACCCTTCCAACCCTACAGTTCAAAAGGAGGGAAGCAGCGAGGCTGGTGACAAAAGGCAGGATTCTAAGTCCAGTGGGAAGGAAGGCAAGTGGAAGAAACTGGGGAGGGATGGAAAGGGGCACAAGAGGAGAAGAATACTGGGACGGCGAAACTGAGGAAGGGAGGCAAACGGGAGAGGGAACATGAGAAAGAAAGAGGTAACTGGGAAAAGGGAGGGTTTAGGAGGACTGGGAGAGGACAGGGAAAGAAGCACCCACGGAGGGGGGTAGCAGAGACCTCTGAAAGGGAAGGAACCGGGAGGGAAGAAGAGAATGTAAGAGAAGTAAAAGGGGAACTAGGAGAAATTTGGGAATAGAGGGGGGACTGGAAGACGGGTAGGAGAAATCACGGTGAAGGGGGGGACGAGGGAAGCCTCCGGAGGAGAGAAGAGAAACTGAAATAGAAGTGGCGAGAACTGCCTGGGGGCTTAAGGGGAACGGGGATCGGGAAAGAACTGAGAGCGGGGCACAGTAACAGACGTGGGGGGAAATGGAGAAGGGCGAACTAGGAGAGAATTGAGGGGGAGCTGGAAGAGAACGTGGTGGGGAATAGGAAAGAAATGGAGGAGAAATGCAAGGGGGCCGGAGAGAGAGTTGGGAGAAGGGGCCCGGGAGAGAACTAACCGGGAGGGGGAATAGGAGAGGAGGGGGCGAGAACCGAACTGGGACAGGGGCAAAGGGAGAAAACTGGAAGGGGGGCACTAGGACAGAGGAGGGGCCCCCTAGGAGATAGGGAGGGGAGGTAGATGGAAGAAAGGGGGGCCAGGACCAGACTCACCCACAGCTCAGTGCCCCAATCCATGCTGCTCCCGCCGCCAGCCCAGAGACACTGCCCCAGCTCAGCGCGGCCGGGACGGGGGCCCCACCCTCCGCCTTCAGGCCCCTCCCCTGGCCCTGCCTGGGCCAGCCCCCAAAAGCTGGCCACGCCTCCTGCCTCCCCAGCGCCTTCGAGCCCGGGAAAGGAAAGTCAGGGAGAGGTGGGGCCGCGAGTGGGAGTGGAGCGGCATCCACCCCACCCCCTTTTAAAGACCTAGGACTCTTTCTAAAGCCCCGGAGCTACCTCCAGCCACTTAACCCATTCATTATCCAGCTCCAACTGATTTCCTGGGACCTCCCACCCCCTCACTCCCGCCCTCTCCCTCCTACCCAATCTCTTAAAGGGACGAGACGCTATTTCTGCTTCCCCAAGAAGCCAACCCTTTGCCAAATTCCTTCTCCCCCCTTACAGGGACATGGCCAGAATCCCCTCCCCTGCTCCCCAGACCAGACCACACAGAAGAGGAGACAGGAGACTGAGGTCACTCTGTTATTTTGAGTACAGGGCCAGTTTCCAGACAGCTACCTTGTCACCACTAATGGTCTCCGGCCACAAGGACAGAGGGTGTGCGGTGGGAGGCGAAGGGGGGGGGGGGGAGAGATGATGAGGGAAGGAGGGAATGGAGCCGCTTCGATCCTACCGTAGGCTGACCTCTTCCAAGGCCACCTTGCGGTCAGCTCCATTAGTGGCTCCCCCCCCCAAAAAAAAACCCCTCTTCTTCCTGGCCGGGTTTGCCCAAACCCCAAGGCCCCCAGCTCCTCTGCATTGGAAATGCAGAGACAGATCGACCTTGGCTTATGGAGCGGTCCCCAGCCCCAGTGCCTTAGCAGCGCTCTCATCCCCCTTGTTCAACCTGGTTTAACACCATCCCATTTCCTGGGATTCAGACAGACCTAATTACCACCTGATTCACTTCCACCTGGATCGGCCCCAGCCCCCTCCCCACCCCCACCCCAGACACCCTGCCCTGAGGGACTGGGAAGTTACTCTCACCTCCATCCCAGGCCTCGAGACCTCTGCCTCAGAGCCCATAAAAGTCAGTTCCCACCTTGTAAAACTCTTTGAGGCGCAGGGATGAAAAGAGAAAGATGGGGCGAAAGGTCCCAACCTGCCCCCTTCTTCCTTCTCCCTTCTCCTATTGCCTGGACTGGCTTTATTCTTTGTCTGTAGCCTTTAGAGCAGCCTGGGCTGGGGTCCAGGTCTCCCTGGTTGCCAGCCACTTTGGGGTCCTAGCTAGCGCCAAAAAGATTCCTTCCCTCAGAAATACCCTCAAGCCCCTGTAAGTTGTTGTTCCTTTAGAGGAGTTAAGTGTTTGCAGATCCGGGGAGGGGGGGAGACAGGGATCTAGGTTAGGGGGGCGGTGTCTGCACTGTGGGGAGCCCACACCCCAAAGTTGCTTAGGGCACTCCTGGGAACCTTGAGGTTCAGTCACTGCCGGGACACGTGCCCCACCTACTGGCCATTCCAGAGGCAGGAAACTTGCGCCATTCCAGAGGCAGGAAACTTGCACCATTCCTAAATAGGGCCAAACCCTCCCCTAAATCGCCCCAGTAGGTGTCCTCACCTGGAAGCTAAGGCAACCTAACCTATATACTATTTCTGTAGGTTCTATCACCTTAGCCTAGCACACATCCCAGAGTGCAGCAAGTCCTGCTCCTGAAGAGACAGAAAGAGAGCTCTACTCCTCCCTCTCATCTCTCATTTGCTTCTTTTCCTCAGTTTCCCCGCTCAGGAAATGACAAGGGATAGAGACTAGACCTGTGGTTTTATTGGTACAGGGAACTAGTGAAATGTGGAAATTATCTCTGGCAATTCTAATCAATACCTTCTCTGCAGTTCAGAGTCCAGAGCTGAACAGAACAGGAAAAGATGAGATGACTTGTCCAGGAGTACAGTCTCAATTTGAACTCAAGTCATCCTGGCTTGAGGCTAACCCTCTCCCCACCAAGCTGGGGTCCAATAAACCCACTAACCGGCCTACTATGTGCCCGGTGTTGTGTGCTAAGTGCACCTAGGGAATAAATGAATGAAATGTCAACCAATCAACTAACAAGCATTTCTTCAGTAACTGCTATTTATTTCACACTTACTTTGTGCCAAGCACTATGCTAAGTTCTGGGGATACAAAACCAAAAGGGAAATAGTCCCTTCTCTCAAAGAGCTCACATTCTAATAAAGGGAAATAACAAATAAAGAGGAGGCCGGGACAGGGTGTTTTGGTTTGGAGAGGAAGAGGAAGAGCAAGCTGAAAGCCTTGTCCAGAGTCTACCTCCACATCTCTTCGTCTGTCTCCATATATTCACTCACTCAACTCCCCTAATTCTGGCCCTCACCAACCCAGGGAGGTAGATTGACTCATTCTTTCCAATAGCAATGTTGATCTGATTATAGTCCTAGAGTTAGAGGGGCAGGGCCATGCCAGAGGTTTGGAGGCAGCTGGTGAGAAAATGGTGGGGGAGTGAAGCTGGCCTGTTTTAGTGTCCTCACCAGTCAGTATCGCAGGGGCCTGAGCTGAAAGGGTTAAGTGTTCCAGGGCAGGTTTCTGGTCCAGGGAGCTGAGGAAGCTGTCATTTTGTCAAGATTCTACTCCCATCATGCCTAATTCGGGGATTTGCTTTGCTGAACTATACACGTGTGTATGCAATGGATTTTGTTTTTCTTGTCTCTTTAGTGGGGGGAGGGGAGAGAATTCAAAACTAGAAAGAAAACAAATGAATTATTGTAGCAGCAAGCACCCCAGCGTTCCCAGGGTGGCTGTCAGCACAGGTTCTTGGATCTGCTTTGTTAAAGGAAAGCAACTCAAAATGGGTTAACAAGCTTACTTTAATCAGTCAAACATGTGTCGTTCACCTAGTTCAGGAGAAAAAGGTCAGCACCCCGAACTTCAGAATATACAGACAGAATTATCAAGACAGAAACAGATCAAATAGACAGGTTTCCAAACTGTCCAACCATTCCATCCATACCAAACAACATCTGGGTTTCAAAGCCGGGGGG
>NW_027185755.1:1466967-1482345 GCF_028583685.1 Petaurus breviceps papuanus | reverse complement strand
CTTATATAGCCTTCTCCTGGCTCAGAGAATGTAACAACCTTATTGACTCACTGGCCAATCAAGAAGTATCTACTGAAAAACAAGCCTCCCACCCCAGGCTCCAGGTACACTTTAGCCTAGGGGCAGGGAAGATCTTCAAATTTACATTCCCATTACAATTATAAATAAATTTTAAAAAAAAGATTCTGTCTCCATAACATCTTTGCATCAATATCTCTACTCCATCCATTTCAAGGCCCTCATTTCCTCTCTCGGGGACTATTGCCTTCTAATTGGCCTCTCTCTCTTTTCAGTTTCACCATCTCTAATTCATCATTCTAATAGTTACAAAAGGGATGCCCTTAAAACACTTGGGGGAAAGTAGTTGATTGGGATAATCCTGCTCACTTGATGAAACCAGAAGACATAACACTAGGCCTGGCCTGGCTCAGAAAAGCCAGAATTCAAATGTGACCTCAGATGCTATTTGATCCTGGGCATTTAACCTCTATTTGCCTCAACTGTAAAATGGGAATGATATAAAAGCACCAACCTCCCAAGGTTGTTTCAAGAATCAAATGAGATGTTTTGTGGGGCTTAGCACAGTTCCTGGCACATACATAGCCGGCCATAAATGCTTGTTTCCTTCTTTCCCTCCTTTTCTCTTTTCTTCCTTCTCTTCCTCTCTTTCTCCTTCCCTTCCTTCCTTCCTGCAACAAATGAGGAGATAGAATTTCTTTCTCATCCTTCCCCACCTCCCGTTGGCAGAGGTACCTTGCAGATGAAGCACATAGCAGCTATGGTGTTAAGTGGAGTTGTTAAGTTATCTGAAAGGAACTAAATCCAGAATCCTGCTTGTGAGAGAGTAGGCCCCTGAGACAAGACTCGTGCTGGTCCTAAATTGTGGGCTCCAGCTCCGGCTCTTTCTGAGCGTACCCTAGTACCTGGATGCCAAAGCTGAAGGCATTAGAGGCTCAATGCCATGCAGCCGATCCCACAGCAGTCTCAAGGGGTAGCAGAGACAGAGCAGGACAAGGAGATGGCCAGAAGACACGTGATGAGCAGGGTACCCTGAGGCTGTGGCTCCCTCCAGATTCGCCACCACACTCAGGCATGCTCTGTGCAGATACTCTTCCAGATCCTGCTGGGCGGCCTGGTGGCAGAGTATAGCCCAAGTTTATGGAGGAGACGTGTTTCTGCTTTTCTGAAGTCTGCTGTTTCGTTTTGCTGTAAGCTAATTGTATCCTTGGGTTGACTTCTGAAAGGTAAACACATAAGCACCATAGTTTTAGGAGTTCAGATTCACAGAGTACCTTGAACCTAGGGGCTATTTAGTACTCTCTGCCTCCTGACTTTATTTGGTATCATTTTATGTGTAAATGCTGTTTTTCCAAGTGTTTTCCCTTTCATCCGGAAAAAGTGACACAGGAATAGAAGCTTGGCATTGGGGAGCAACAATGAGGAAAGGTCATCAATTGTCAAATTGAGCAAGGTATTTAAAACTCCTTACCTATGGTGGGTGTGCCTACACACTACATTTTGTATATTCTGTGTATTTATTTCTCTGTATCCACGTGTATCTTCCCATTAGGATGCAACATCCTATAAGGCTGGGACTTTTTCCACATCATCTTCATAGACCCACCACATAATATAGTGTGCTGCAGAGAGGAGATGCCCGTTGTTTGCTGAAAATAACTGAACTGAAGAGGTTAAGGAGGATGAGGTGATGGCAGGCCCGGAGAATATAACATGAGTTGCTAGGGCTCAGAGAGGAAGGGCTGGGGGAGGGAGTCCAGAGGTACTGACTTTATATACTGAATGGATTGAAGGGGCATGAGATTTGTGGGAGATGGGGGAGGATGGGTTCAGGGGAGTGAAAAAAACAGAGTGAAAAGGCTGGGGATTTGGAGGGACAGGGGGTACTGAGGGGTCTTCTGGGCCCTGAATGAACCAAAGAAACAGAGCGATTGGCAGACAGAGGGCTTGTAAGTTAGCAGTGCAGAAATGGCCATTGAATCTCTGGGAGCTAATTAGATTAAAAAGAGCAGACATTGAGAAAAGAGAAGGTGGTTCAGGACCAGACTGGAGGCAGCACCTATAGTTAGGGCTAAGGGCATGGATAATAGTCCAGCAAAGGAGAAGGAGAAGAGAATGAGGAAAGAACTGTTTTATGAAAGCCAGGAGAGGAGAAAATGCTGAGAAGGAGGGGGTAGTCAACCATATCCAAGGCTATGGGGAGGTCCAAAAGGATGCACACTGAGGAAAAAGTCTTGGGTAGGGATCAGAGCTTCAGAGCCAGAAGGGCCTTTCAAAGACATCTCCAACACCCTCAATTTACGTGCAAGGAAACTGAAGTCTAGGGAAAATTAAATGGCTTGCCTAGATCACACAAGTAACAAGTACCAGACTTTGGATTTTCTGACTCTGTGGAGCTCTGCACCACATTGCCCTCTCTCCTCTGAATTCTTGAGGTGTTAATGGAATGGGAACTGAGGGGCTGAAGGGGATGGAAAAGTAGCTGAGGGCACTCAGGTGGCTATGGGCACATTATATCACCTGGTTCTGCTTCATTTTGCTTCCTGTCTAGGATGAGGGGCTTGCCCCAGATGATCAGACTCCTAGGGTGCCCCCAGTCAAATGAAATAGTGCATGTCTAATGCTCTGTAAACTTTTCAATAATATATACATGTGATTTTGTATAATGTTTATTATTAGAGTACCCACCATCATGCAAAGAGCTCCATTCAGAAAAGCCATAAGGTATTCTGAGGATCCATACTAGTCAGAACTATAGCTCAAAAGTTCTCATTAATATGTTTGCTTTTACTAGCCAGCTAGAGGACACAATTAATTGAGAATAAAAGGCATTCAATGAATGAATATGGTAAGAAAAATAGCAGAACATTTCACCTATTCACCTAAGGACATTTGTTTTGTTGTTGTTTGTTTCTTTGAGTCATGTCTGATGCTTTGTGACCCCATTTTGAGGTTTTCTTGGCAAAGGCACTGGAACAGTTTACCATTTCCTTCTCCATTTCATTTTACAGATGAGGAAACTGAGGCAAACAGGGTTAAGCGATTTTCCCAGGGTCAAACAGCTAGTAAATGTCTGAGGCCAGATTTGAACTCAGGAAGATGAGTCTTCCTGATTTCCAAGCCCAGTGCTCTATGCGTTTTGCTACCTAGCTGCCCAGACTGGGACACGCTCTCCCACAAATATACACATTATTCAGAGCTCAAATTCTAATTGGAGACAACACAGGCAGAAGAGTGGTGGTGAGGCAGGGTTTTGGTTGAAAAGTTACAGGTATGCAACCATATGGTTAGTGGAACCAAAGACTGACATACTCTTTCCAGATGAAATTACAGAGTTGATTTGATTATGGATCTATAATTGGAAAATGGGAAAGATGGGGCAAAGGGCACAAAGCATATGGGAGCACAGTGGCTGATAAGAAGTCTGAGAGTCAAGTTGTGCTGTAAAAACAAAATCAGTATCCTGGCCTGAAGTCCTTGACATCATTTGAATCAAAGATCTACTCAGTCTTCCTTAAATAGAAGATTTCATTTTAGGGAGGATTCCATTTCCTAAAAGTAGAATCATTAGAGTATAATACAGGACTGGACAATAAACCCAGTCTTTATGAATGTGGACAAAGTATACCCGTGTGCTCAACTGATGAAATTTCCCATATGGAAGATGCTGGGAAGCCAGTTTCCTGATGATATGCAATGGAAATGCCCAGGAGGGACTCTGGAGCATGCTTAGACATTTTGTAACTGGTTCTGGTCTGCTAACCATGGGGTTAGGAGAAGTATCTTTGCCTGCAATTTGCTTTCAATACTCCAACCCCTCAAGGGTATTCCTATAACCCTTCAGGGGGAATCTAATGGCCTGATTCTATGATTGGGAGCCCAGTGTGCTTGATATACAAGTTTGTCTTGTTTTTGAGGACCAAACTGAGAATGAACACCCCTTTGTTTAATCCAATTAAGAGAGATCTTTGGGTCACCTTTGAACAGAATGAAAGGGCAAATAATTGTTGTTCAGTTGTTTCAGTCTACTCTTTGTGACCCCATTTGGAGTTTTCTTGGCAAAGATATTGGCGAGGTTTGCCATTTCCTTTTCCAGATCATTTTACAGATGAGGAAACTGAAGTGAACAGGGTTAAGTGACTTGTCCAGGGTCACATGGCTGTTAAGTGTCTGAGGCCAGATTTGAATTCAGGAAGACAAGCCTTCCTGACTTCAGGCCCAGGGGAAGAGTTGGTTTCAGGAAGATAGTTTCCCCAAGAGTTCCTCAGACATTAATATTTCTATTGTTCAGTTTGGCAGAAACTAACCCTAAACTTTTAAACTAAGTGCCTCAGGTTTGATTTTGCCAGATAACTTTATCTTCTGTTTCTCAATATGTTAGAAGATCCTTGAAGAAGAATAGGAATTCTTATTAGTAGAGGTAATTCTGCCTTTGTGAACATCTTTCCAAACAGAAATACTTGCATATTAATAAATTGTGTCTGAATTTGGCTTAAAATGCAAAGTATAGAGCTTGTCTTCTATATAGAAACCATATGTGCATAATATTAACATATAAGCAAATATACATAGGCACCAAAACAATTTGAAAAATAGATAACTGGAGCTATGCAATAATAATTGACACAAATATAGCTATTTATCAACATATGTAGTTACAGGGAACCAGAAAGGAAATTCACTGAAGTGGTGCCCCTGAGGGCATGATATTTGCCAGATTACCCCCAAGAGAAGATCTATCTTCTGCACCACTGTGTGGACCTTCAGAGATCCATGATGAAATGGACATTGGAAAGGTTTACTAAATTGCAAGGAGACTTACTGTTTGTTAATATCAACAGTCACTATTGTTCCCCTTTGGCCGTTTAAAAAATTAACTTATTTATTTTTAGTTTTTAACATTCACTTCCATAAGATTTTGAGTTCCAAATTTTCTCCCCTCCCTTCCCCTCCCCCACTTCAAGACAGTGTGCAATCTGATATAGGCTCTACATAAATATTCATATTAAACATATTTTCAGATTAGTCATGTTGTAAAGAATTAGAACCAATGGAAGGAACCATGAGAAAGAAAAAGCAAAATAAAGAGAGAACAAACAGTATGCTTCAATCTTTATTCACATTAAATACTTCTTTTTCTGGATGTGGATAGCATTTTCCATCATGAGTCTTTTAGAGATTCCTTGCAAGAAGAGATAAGTCTATCATATTAGTCATCGTACAATGTTGCTATTACTATGTATAATGTTCTTCTGGCTCCACTCACTTCATTCAGCATCAGTTCATGCAAGTCTTTCCAGGTTTTTCTGAAGTCCACCTGCTCACCACTTCTTATGGAACAATAGTATTCCATTACACGCATATGTCACAAATTATTCAGCCATTCCCCAATTGATGGGTATCCCCTCAATTTCCAATTCTTGGCCACCACAAAAAGAGCTGCTATGAATATTTTTGTAAACATATTGGTCCTTTCCCTGTTTTTATGATCTCTCTGGGATACAGATCTAGTAGTGATATTCCTGGGTCAAAGTGGATGCACAGTTTTATAGCCCTTTGGGCATAGTTCCAATTGCTCTCCTTGGCTTTTATTTTTTATATTTATATATACTAAGTTCTCTCAGTTACCTTGATGTTGTATGATTTTCCCCTCTGGATTAGTCCCTGATTGTAAACATACCTACTATGGCTTCTACATTGTTTGGTTAATGGTTTCGATCTCACTTTGTAATTAGAACTATCCTGTATCACCCCCCCCCACACACACACACACACCCCTCCAATGTAAACTGCCTGAGGTCTCGTTAGTTTTCTGTCTGTTGACCTTTATCTTTGTGAAATCTTTCTTTCTCTTAGTCTTTGGAGACCCTTCCTGGGTAGTATCCATGGTAACATTTTACCAAGTGCACTCTCTGCATACCCAGGGTCATCTTTGATCAATGGCGGTGAATGTTAAGGGGTGCCCTGAATTTGTCTACTTGAGCTGCCATATTTTCCAGACACACTGGACCTGGAATATGTAGGAGGTCCTGAATGTTTCAAGGATGAAACCCCTATTCTCTCAGCTGACATAATTTGTTGTTTATACCCCTAGCTGGACTCCTCATGTGTCCTTGAGAGTGAAGACAGGCATCAGTCTGTCAGACTGAGGAACTGTTTTGTGCACTGGGACCCTTGTAGATAAGCAGACCATCCCATCTTCATGGTCTAGCACAGGGATGGGGAACCTGAAGTCTGGAGGCCACATGTGGCCCTCTAGTTCCTCAAGTGTGGCCCTTTCACTGAATCCAAACTTCACAGAACAAATCCCCTTAATAAAAGCATTTGTTGGACTTAGTCCAAAGGTCACACTTGAGGACCTAGAGGGCCACATGTGGTCTCCAAGCCCCAGGTTCCCCATCCCTGGTCTAGCAGTTCCCAAGGGAAAAGAATGCTGCTTTTGCCATCACCTTTCTCCTCCCCTTTGGGAGGGGGATTACTCCTTTTCCCTTCCCTATGATTTTCCTTTTTCCCTATAACTTAAATACAAGGCTTTCCCTGTACCTCTGGCCTCCTTGGTTGAAGGAATTCCCATATGCATATGCCTTTCTCTTGTAATAAATCTACTTGCAACACATGTCTCATGATTTATGATATCATTTTTGGTCAACAAGACAAAGGCTAGAGGCCTTTCCAATAATATGAGGGGCAGGGTGTGCTGGTAAATGTTTAACAACCAGCTCCCCAGAGGACAAAACCTGTACCCATGACACGGTTTTAAATTTAATCTTCATCATTCATATTTTCTCTATCACTTTCTCAAGTCTGGGCAATCAAAAAAACAATAAATCAAGGCCTGATTTGTGGCACTGGCTAAACTTCTGAGGTAAAAATGCTCACACATCTCTGTGTGCTGACTCTAGTATACCCTTGATGGGTAAGCAAGTATGGATGTTATCACCATTACTACCTAACATAGAGCTAGAAAGGCTAGCTATAGCAATAAGAAAGAAAAAGAAACCAATGGAATAAAAATAGGTAGAGAGGAAACAAAACCATCATTTTTGTAGATAATATAATCTGTCTAGAGAACCCTAAAAAGTCAACTAAACAACTGAAATAACTTCAGCAAAGTTGTAACATATAAAATAAATCCACATAAATCATCAACATTTTTGTATATCATCAATGAAAACCAGTGGAAGAGGCAGAAAGAGAAATTCCACTCAAAATAATTACAGAAGGTATCAAATTTTGGGGAGCCCATCTACCAACACATACCCCAAAACTATTTGAATACAATGACAAAACATTCTTTATGGAAATAAATATAGACCTAAATAATTGAAGGAATATTATTTTTCATGGGTAATCCATGGCAATATAATTAATATGATCATACCACTTAAATGAATTTATTTAGTGCTATAGCAGTTAAACTACCAAAGCATTACTTGATAGAACTAGAAAAAATAATAACAAAATTCACCTAGAAGAATAAAATATCAAGAATTCCAAGGAAAATAATGAATTATACTAGGGAGATACCCTTTGAACCTCAAATTGAGACTCAATTACTGGGTTTATACCCCAAGGAAAACAATGATAAGAAAAAAGGTCTCCATGTACATGAAAATATTCATAGCAGTGCTTTTTATGGTAGCTAAGAATTGGAAACAAAGTAGATACTCATCAACTGGGGGATGGCTAAACAAATTGGGGTCCATGAATATAATTGAATACTACCAAGATATAAGAAATGAAGTATGTGATGAATACAGAGAATCCTTGAAAGATTTATATGAACTGATGCAAAGTGAAGTAAGCAGAGACAAGGAAACAATATACACAGTGACTACAACAATATAGATGGAAAGAACAATGACAAACCAAATGTTGTAAAATAAGTCCTAGTGGACTTGAGACCACCATGACAGTCAACTCTTAAGAAAGGCTAGATCATAGAATCTATGCATGGAAACCACCACTATAAGATTAGGCCATGGAAAAATATTGACAGTAATATTTTAAGGTCAATACAGCTGTGTATCTAAAAATAATGGACTTTCCAATTACTAGTTTATCTTTCCCTGCTTATGTACCTCAAAAATATCCTTTATGTACCCTGAACCTCAACATGCAAATAGGCCATCTAGAGGTGGCCAGCAAGATCAAGGTTTAAGGATCTCACTCTTAGAAGGGTACTTTGGAGTATATCTCCCTTTCCTGGGAGTATGGTGTTCCCATGGGACTAAGCCTATCCACCCAAATGGACCACTTGAATGAACCCATGACCCTATGCTCTCCAATGCAGTGCTACACTTATATAAATGTTATTCTATGTTAACATGCATATATTTGACTTCTTCCTCCTCTCCCACTCTTCCTTATTATTTGTCAGTAAGACTTAAATATTAAACTGGCCCCTATTGTTATGACATATTTCCAGCAACCAAACTCATTAAGGGGCTTATTTTCCTTGATTTCTATAACTGGCCCATGGGCCTTTCCTTACATATAAACCTCGTCCTGGAACACGGACTTTCCCTTCTGACAGTTATATCTCCAGTAGGGGTTTGTGTACTTGTGACCTCTGCCTTCCCAAAAGGGACTCTCTTATGCCAGAAGATGTCGCAAGACACCAAAAAATCCAAAGTAAATGTAACAAAATTATAAAGATCAAGTGGAACTCAAATGAATAAATATGAGAAGATACCCTTTTTGAAGTCTAGAAGTCCACAGGTATTCCACATTACACATGATTTCAGACTTTTCCAATGTATTGATCAGTTGTAATGACTTTTTTTCCTCTCTAAAAGAATATTATCCATCATAGGGGATAGCTCTCAGGGAAGGGAAAGGTGAGGGATACATGGGATACTATAGTGATGCAAGAAACAGAAAATGTCAATAAAAACTTATTTAAAAAAAAAAAAGAAATATAGCTGAAAGGAATGTGGGCTAGCAGTACCTTTTCTCAAACTATACTTCAAGCAAAAATCAGCACTATAATTTGGTACTGGTTAAAAAATTGAAAGGGTATATAATCAATCTAATTAAGTAAACATCATACAAAAGGAATCAAAGAATTGCATGATGTTTGATAAACCCAAAACAAATGGGTTTCAAAGCTTTTCTGGTATTTATACTTTCCAAATAAGCAGCATAAATTTGTAGTGCTTTTCTTCTAATATACCAAATGTAGCCTTCACACTTCTTAATAACATCTACTATCATCTGGGAACAGTAAAAACAATTTCTTCCCATCTCTGGGGCTCTCTCTTGACCCAAATGACCAAAGTCACCATATAATGTCTTTGTGTCCATAGCTCAATATGCTTTGGATAGCATCAACTACTTCCTTGTACCATATATGGGATAAGTTAAAGCGACTTCTGACATTGTCTCAATAATAAGGGACTACCTATTGGGTAGCACTTGAGGCCCTTAGATTCAAATCTAAGCTTCTTGGTACCTATCACTTATTGCCAACCTTCATCAGCCTCTTGTTTCAGGCATTAGTCATCTAGGGAGAAAAAGGAACAAGTTAAATTTCAAGTGGGGATGGAAGACAACTCATCGACCTACAGTTTGACCACTACTAATGTGGAAGTTGCTTGCCAGAGAAGTGTTTAGTGGAGCAAGGTTAACATGCACTACTGCCAAGCAATGCATGTTAACCTCTCATCTGCATTCCTCTTTAACAGCAACCAACTCCCTGGGCATCTCAAATGATCTTTACCTCTTTCCTGGGCATCACCACAACTTCAGTGTCTTCTGACCTCTGCAAGAGAACATCTATATTCACATCCTTCCCCAGTAGATAGAATAAGCCAAAATTCTGGTCAATTAGCACTGCTACCTATTTCTGGCAGGCAGCATCCAACTTGGTACTGGTCAAAATATAAGTCAGACCTATTCGTTATAATTCTATGCAACATGACTAATGTGAAAATGTGTTTAATAGGAATGTATGTGCAGAGCCTATATCAGATTGCATGCTGTCTTGGGGGGGGCGAGGGAGGAGAAAATTAAAAACTTGTGTAAGTGAATGTTGAAAACTAAAGATTAACTAATAAAAAATATAAGTCAGAGAGGTATAGAACAGAAAGAAAGCTAGAAAGAATTACAGACAAGAAGGGTAGCTTTGAAAATTACATGCTAAACCTATCATGATAATGATAACATGATATATATGTAAAACATAATATATGATAAGTGATGATAATATATGTATATAAACATATGCATATACATGATAAGGTGCTATTTACAAGAAAGCTGTATTATACATAATAAATACAATTCCGTGTGCAATTCTCTTGTTGGTTTTCTAATGTAAATGAAAATGCTTATCCTATTTGATGTTTGTTACGTAAAGAATTTAAGAAAAGTCTGAAACATGAAATACCACTGTGCAGTAAAAAATGATGAGCTGGTTGATTTTAGGAAAACATGGAAAGACTTGCATGAAATAATGAAGAGTGAAAAGAGCAGAACCAAGAGAACATTGTATACAATAACAGCAACATTGTTTGAAGAATAACTGTGAATGAATGTTATTCTGAGCAGCATAAATACTCAAATCAACTACAAAGGACCCATGACAGAAGATGATCTTTGCCTCCAGAGAAAGAACTGATAAGTAGAAGTATGCATAATGTGGTTTTATGTACACACACACACACACACACACACACACACACATACCTGTGTATGTGTATGTCAAATGGTGGCCTTCTCTAGTTTAGAGGGGAGAGAATAAAGGGAGATAGTTTAAAACTTGAAATGTAACCAAAAAAATTAATTAAATATAAAACAAAATATAGGTCAGAGGGTTGCTGTCCAACCATACTTGGAATTTAGCTTTAGACACATGGACTCTCTCTATGGCAGCCTACTTTAAAGCCAAGAACTCAGTTTATGGATGGTATAGGGTCTCACTGTCAGGAAGCCCTCTCCCTTTCTTGGCACAGGATTGTACTAAAGCCATCCAGGGTAGCATCTGTATGCAGGAGAGAGGGTTTGCACTAATCTGCCCAGTCCAACATTGGTGCCCATGTAAGGCCATTGACTAAGTCTTTAAAACCTTTTTCATCTTTACCAGTCCAACAATCCTCAAACAGATTCGTAAAATCCAAGGCAGACTGACCTTTCTTACCTGTCTGCTGGTTCTTCTCTTTGATTATATATCCACCAGGAAGACCCTTCAGTGATTTAGCAATAGCAGCATAATTCTTTACAAACTTGCTGTAACAGTGACCAAATCCTAGGAATATCCTTAAGGCTGAAAGGCAAGACTAGGACTTGGGAAGCAGCAGCTTCCTCCTCCAGCGAAGTCTTCAAGCAAAGGGTCAGACGGAATCCCTTTTTGGTTACTACAGCGTTCAATGAGGAGTCTGGGGCAGGGGGGTAGGGATTAAGGGATGGGAAGATACTGAGAGAATGATGGACTGTGTCTGGTTTGAAATTAGATGTTGCTTTTTGGTTGTTTCTGGTGTGTCTAACCCCATTCGGGGTTTTATTGGCATAGATACTAGAATGGCTGGCCATTTCCTTCTCCAGCTTATTTTATAGATGAGGAAACTGAGGCAAACGGGTTGAAGTGACTTGCCCAGGGTCACACAACTAGCAAGTGTCTGAGGCCTGATTTGAACTTAGGAAGATGAGTCTCCCTAACTCCAGGTCTGGCTCTCTACCTACTGCCCCTTGAAATTAGATGACCTAGGTTCAAATCCTCTTTCTCCTAGTTATTATCTAGAGGTAGATTAAAATCCTGTTTCTGCTTAACTAATAAGCAGCTAGGTGGCACAATGAACGGAGTTCAGGTCGTGGAAATCAATTCAATAAGCATGTATTTAAATATCTATTTTGTGCCAAGCACTGTGGCAAATGGTTTAATCCTACCTCAAATACTTACCAGCTTTGTGACCCTGGACAAGTTACTTTACTTCCTCATCTGTAATATGGGAATAATAATAGCACCAATCTCCCCGTCATCAAGATAGTAGGAGATAGTATTCTTAAGGAATTTTTTAAAGCTTTGCAAACTTTAAAGTGCTCTATCAATTCTGTCTATTATTAGGTGTGCGACCTTTGAAACCCTTGTGACACTACACCTATCGGCAAAAATCGGGAAATGTACTAGAAGATGATCCCTGGGGCGCTTATTTACCAGCCCTACAATTTAGGACGGGAGACGAAGAGGCACTGGAAAGGCAGGGGTCGAAACCAGATCAAAGCCCACAGCGTTGGGCGTGCCCGGATCTCCACCTCTGTCCCAAAGCCAAAGGAAGGAACAAACATTCCGACATGCGCCACCTGGTTTGCCTCCCTGTGAACTATGGGAAATGTAGTCTCACCACCTCCCAGGCCTTTCTCCAGTGCTGTCATCTGAGATGCTGCATTCTGGGAATTGTAGTCCTGGTCCTTTCTGTCAGTTGGGGTGATCCGGGATTTCTTCCGTACCCTACCGGACCGGACACATTGTAATTGGCTCATCCGCTTATCTGTCAGGCACACACGATGGAGTCTCACCTCCTATTGGGTATAACTAAGGGGTCGGACGAGAGTGTCTAGCTGTTCGATTTGCTTTGGTTGCTGTCCGTCAGACACCAAGTTGTCGAAATCCTAGATGCGAATTGGCTATTTCACCACCCCAAGTAGGCAGGGTTTGCCCTCGCGCTCCACGATTGGCTGCGTTGGGGGCGGATCCTAGAGTGCCGGGGGCGTTGTCGGAGGCGGTGGCGGCTCCAGCGATGGCCGAGGACCGGAGGAGGGGGCTCGGCGATGGGACCCGAGCAGAGCGGGTGCTGCCGCCGTTGCCGCTACCGCTACTGTTGGGGCTGCTGCTGCTGGACGGCTGTTCGGGGAGGATCCATCAGCTGGTGCTGACGGTGAGGTCGCGGGCGATGCAGGGCGCAGTGGGGGGGAAGATTTTCCTGGGGCCTCCCCCGACTCTGGTGGACTCGTCCAACCCCCCTCCTTTTCTCCCAATGGAGCGGTCCAGCTCCCCCACCCCACCCCCGACATCCCCCACCTCCTATCCTAATGGACTTGTCTGACCAGAACCCCCGAGGTCAACCCCCTTTCCCGCCCAGATGGGACCGTCCGCCTTCCTCCTCCTCCTCCTCCTCCCAGCTCCTCGTTTCCCCCGCCAATTTCCTGGTTTTCCCCGGGTGGGGTTGTTTCCTCCTTCTGGCTCCTCCTCCCTCGTGCGTGTACCGTCCTCACCTCCCCCACCCCTAGTATCCAAAACATGAATTACTCTGCCTCCCGAGGGTCTCCTAGCCCTTAGTGGGGATGGATACGACCACGTTTAGTGAAGGAGCCCGTGATCTAAGGCTTTCTAGTCTTGGCACTTTGAGCTCACCACCTTCCCTTTCTGGGGGTCTCTTCATCTATGAAATGGGCACAGTGACATAACAGGGCTTCGATGAAGAAAGGAGTTCTGTGACCTTTCCTTGCGGGGTGGGGGAGGCATCAGGACCCGAAATTGCATCTTCATTCTAAGCAACCCCCGGGAGGAAATTCCCTCCCTAGATGCAGATACCCCCAGCCCTTCTGTAGCTTGTATTGGAGAACTGCCTGGGGGCACAGAAAGGTTGCGTCTTACCCCTGATAGGTTTCATAGCTAGTGCTTGTAAATATCTTTTTTTGTAAAGGTCTTTGCCTTTGCGCTTCCGCAATCCGCTACACTATGTATCCTCTGTACAAATGTTCGCTGCTACTGTTACCTCCCAGCACTTGGGTGGAGGGGGAGAGGGATGGGGTGGGAGAGAGATCTCTGGCTTGATCCACCAGGGCTTCTTAACCTGGAGTTCCTGAACTTGTTTTCCTAAATACTTTCATAACTATTTCAACAAATTGGTTTCTTTTGAAAGCCCATGTATTTTATTTAAAATCATGATCTCAAGAAGGGGTTGGGGACCGTGACTCAGAGTTTAAGAACTCCTGAGCTAGCCCAGCCTCCTACTTGATGCATGGAAATCATGGATGGATATCTCTGCGTGGCTATCTGGATGGGAAAGCCCGGAGCATTTGTGTTAGTTCTGAGTTGAGGGTTTTGGAGAGAATCCGGGAGTGGAAGGGTGGGTTGAGGAAAGGGAATCTGGTGTCTGTTCTCTGGCCCCCTGGAAAAAAAGTTAGAATCGATATACAAAGTTTCTCCCTTGAACCCAGGAAGGCAAGACTGAGGGTCGTTTCAGTGGAGTTGATTGAATTGGGAGCTTTGGGCTATGGCTGGAACCCAGGTGTCCAATGGTCTTGCCCAGTCAGCCCTCCCAGTTTTCCTCTTTGCTCCTGTGAAGATTACCCATTCTGGGTCTAGGTTTTGTTCTAGGACAGGAGTGAGGAACCTGCCGCCTCAAGGCCACCTGGGGCCTTCTAGGTCCTCGGGTACAGCCTTTTGAGTAAGTCCAAGTTTTGCAGAACAAATCCTTTTGTTAAGGGGATTTGCTCTGTGAAGTTTGGATTCAGTCAAAGGGCCCCACTTGAGGACCTAGAAGGCCCCATGTGTCCTCAAGGCAGAAGGTTCCCCACCCCTGGTCTAGGCAGTAAAGGTGAGATTGGGTCTATCAGATGAGAGGAAGGTTTGTATCAGGGGACATATGTTGAGCCTTTGGGGTGCTCTTGGCTCTGGCTACCCTCCCTTCAGTCACAGGACAGTCGGGCTCTCTCTTAGGGGGAAAAACGGGCCGACATCCAGCTGAACAGCTTTGGCTTCTTTACCAATGGCTCCTTGGAAGTGGAACTCAGCCTCCTTCGTCTCAGTCTGGAGAGCCAAGAAGAACAGTCACAGTTGGTGAGAATAGAGATGTTTGGGGGCATGAAGAGAGGCTCCTGGGCTTAGAGTTGGGGGTGGAAGGTACCCTGCTTACATCAGAATGAAAAGCTGGATGAAGCTGGACTTGAAAAAAAGAGGAGGGAGGAATCTAAATCTAGGAGGCAGGCAAAGGGGGACCCCCTCCGGGATCCCCAAATGACTCCCTTTTCTTTTTGCCCTAGGTGGGCTTCAGCCTATCCCGAGCTCGCACTGGCAGCATCCGTTCCTATTCAGTGAGTTGCTGCCTGCTGGGCTGAGGAGGGGTGGCCCAGAACAGGGGGCATCTGCTTTCTATAGAGATATAGTAGAACCTGCCAGTGTTTCTTTCCTGCCATCTCAATGAGTTGATTATCATCACTGGGGGAAGGGGCCCTTTGCCAGTATTTCTTCCTTCTGGGTGTTTGTCTTTGCCTCTACCCCTACTGTCTCTATCTTGTCTTCTTCCTCCCCTGGCATTCCCCTGCTAGTAATAGGGAAGTAGGAGGGGAAAGAGAGAGAGAGAGAGAGAGAGTGTGTGTGTGTGTGTGTGTGTGTGTGTGTGTGTGTGTGTGTGTGTG
>NW_027185755.1:1451048-1466957 GCF_028583685.1 Petaurus breviceps papuanus | reverse complement strand
GTGTGTGTGTGTGTGTGTGTGTGTGTGTGTGTGTGTGTGTGTGTGTGTGTCTGTGTCTGTGTCTGTCTGTCTGTCTGTGTCTCCTGTGGAGAATGAGAGATCCAAGTTTGGAGGAGGCACCTCTGGCAGATACCAGCCCCAAGCCTGACCAATCCTTGGTCATCCTGCCTCCTCCCTGCCCAGGCCCCAGAACCCCATACCTGTGCCCTCAAACACAATGGGAGCAACCTGATGGCCACTTTCCTCATTGACCTCAAGGGAAAACAGTGAGTTTTATCATTTTGGGGACTGGAGGTTCAGAGGTTGAATATTTGATCTGGGGAAGGGGGAGGGAGGGAGAGCCAAAAAGGACATTGAAAATTATCCAGGGCAGCCCCTATTTAACACATGGGGAAAGTGAGTCCCAGAAAGGGGGAGGTGCCAGATCAGGATAACCCTGTGTCAAGGGGAGAGCCAGAACCCAGGGTTCTTAATCCCCATCTCCTGATTGTAGGGTCCAGGTATGTCAGTTTGGGGAGCAAAAGAAACTCCAGATTTCTCCAGGGCTTCTCCAGGAACATGTATCTCTGCCCAGTCCAGATGATGGTGAGTTCCAGTGGGAGCCCTGTCTGTCTGTCGCCATCTGTCTGTCCTCATTACTCACCCACCCATGACCCTTTGCCATCATTGGTTGACAGGCCTGTACTTGCTTTACAGGGACCAGTACAGCCAAGCAGGATGGGGCATCTCCACCGGTGTCTTTGGGGAGCCAGGTAAGGGGGATTCTGGGAGCATCAGGCAGCCAGCACTCCCTGGTCTCCCTGGGCAACAACAGGGGAGCAGCCAGAGCACTGGACATGGGCAGTGGCCAGGCTGGTTGGAGGAGGTGAGAGTCACACACAGTGGGAGAGGGTCATCTCTCACAGTTGAGAGTTTATGAGCTTCATTCCTCCCCACCTCTACGTGAGAGCATGATAGCACGAGGTCTAACACCCCCATTTTACAGAAGAGGAAACCAAAACTCAGAGAGGGGAAGAGGGATCCCACAGAGCCAGGACTGGAAACCTTTGTCTTTCAGAGCTTTCTCACCACCAGACAGGCAGGGCAGTGGGATTTCAGAGTGGGGTGGGATGGGACCAGGAAGACTTCCAGGAGGAAAGCGTTTGAGCTGGGCCTTGTTCAGCCAATCAGCAAGTATTTATTAAATATCTGCTGTGTGCCAGGCACCCATGTACAAGGCACTGGGGATCCAAGTACAAAGAGTGAAGTAATTCCATCTCTTACAGATAGGACTGGGGAGGGGAGTGACAAGACCAGAGTGGACAAGGCAGCATTAAGAATTCTGGAGATGAAGGCAGAAAAGGCTCCTTTGAGCAAGAAATACTTGAGATGGAGGGCCTTGGCTGCCTGACACTGGGTTCCTTTTTCCATAGGACCCCGGCCATAAGGAAGCAGGGCTGGTCCTGAGCTTGGGTTATAACAACGATTCCTACAACTTCAGTGTGAGTACCTTCCTGGTCCCTGGGCAGGCTCCCACCCTTCTCTGAGGTCCCATCATGAGGACCTGAACCTTACCCCTCCCCAACACAGCAGCTTACCTAGACCAGCTCTCTGCCTTGGGGGAGGGGGAGGGAGGCCCAAGAGCTCATAGTGCAGGAAGAGCCTGAGGGGTGCTCTTTCCCTCCCCAGTTCCATGTGGTGATTGGCTCCCCAGCTGAGGAAGGACTTTACAACCTCAACTTTCACAATTGCTACAATGCCATCCCTGGCCATGAGAGGCCCTTTGACATCACGGTGAGGCTCCTTCTTCTGAGAAGGCTCCAAGCCCCCAAGCCTGGCCTGCCCTGGCCTGGCCTGCCCCATAACCTTCTTTCTTCATCCAGATAAGGATCCGAGAGAAGAATCCCGAGGGCTTCCTGTCTGCTACCGAGATTCCTCTCTTCAAGCTCTACCTGGTCATGTCGGCCTGTTTCCTGGGGGCTGGAGCCTTATGGGTTTCTGTTCTCTGCAAGCACAAGTAACAATCCTGCTTACCCCAAACTAGGAGCCATCACCCCTCCTTCCACAGCTCTGGAATCCCCTAGTCCCTAGTGCTCCCCCAGATCCAGACTCCTCTCCTTCCCAAATCCCAGGCGGTTCCCCCAGCCTCCCCTTCTTCTGAGCATGCCCTTCTCCTCCTAGATACAACGTCTTCAAGATCCACTGGCTGATGGCAGCTCTGGCCTTCACCAAGAGTGCATCCCTGCTCTTTCACAGTGTGAGCTCCCAGCTGGGTCAAGGTGGGGAAGGGACAAGGGGGCTAATTAGGCCATGGGAGGGGAGGCTACAGGTTTTCCCAGAGGAAGTCTAAGCTCATGGCTCTATGTGGTGACAGCAAGCATTGTTCATCCCGGAAACCTCAGATAGGAGACCCTGCTCCTCCACAGAACTGTCAACCCAGAGCCACAGGCACCTGGCCTCCTCCCCATCCCCCATCCAATCTGCCCATGCCTGGGCCTCTTTCTCTAGATCAACTACTACTTCATCAACAGCCAGGGCCGTCCCATCGAGGGCCTCGCCGTCACTGACTACATCACCCACCTGTGAGTGATGGCCCAAGCCTTTTCCCTGGTCCCAGGGAGGAGGGAGGTGGCTATCTGCTCTCTCCCTCCCATTCCGGGATTGTTTGTCCTTGAAACCCAAGGGAGGGGAGGGAAAGAAAGAGGAAGGAAAAAGAAAGGAAGGGGATAGGAGTGAAGGAAGGAGAAAGGAAAGGGAAAGGAAGAGAGGAAAAAAGGAAAGGAGAAGTGATGGGAGGAGAGAGAAGGGAAGAGAAGAGAAAAGAAGGGAAGGGGAAATGATGGGAAGGAAAGGAAGAGAAGAGAAAAGAGGAGAAAGGAAGAAGGAAAGGGGAAGTGGTGGGAGGGGAGGGAAGGGAAAGGGAAGAGAGGATAGGGGAGAAAGGAAAGGGGAAGTGAGGGGAAGGAATAGAGAAGAGAAAAGAAGAGAAAGGAGGAAGGAAAGGGGAAGTGAGGGGAGGGGTAGGGAGGCTATTTCCCATTCTCTGCATCAGAGCACAGGAGCTCTCATATTCTGGTTATTCTCTCTTCCAACTATCACCTCTCTCCTCTCCCCATCCCAGGCTGAAGGGTGCCCTCCTCTTCATCACCATTGCTCTCATTGGCTCTGGCTGGGCCTTTGTCAAGTATGTCCTGTCCGACAAGGAGAAGAAACTTTTTGGGGTTGTCATCCCCCTGCAGGTACTTGCCCCATCCTGTTCCTGGATCTCTTAGATGGGGCCTTGCCCCCAGAGTGGATGGATCCTTTTCTCCCCAGGTGGAGGAACACTTGGGCTTGGAGTTGGAGACCTAGAGTCTCTGGTCCTTAATAGCTCTAGGACCTCTAGCAAGCCCTTTCTACAATTTCCACTAATGTGAAACAAGGGGGTGTCTCAGATCCTTTTCAGCTTTTCCCTCAACTCCACCTTGGGGGCAGAGGGGGGAGATGCTGGAGTATGAGGGGGAGGTCAGGGGATCACTCCTGCCCAACTCTGCTCAGGTCCTGGCCAATGTGGCCTACATCATTATTGAATCCACTGAGGAGGGGACCAGTGATTATGCCCTGTGGAAGGAGATTCTGTTCCTGGTAGACCTCATCTGCTGTGGGGCCATTCTCTTCCCTGTTGTATGGTGAGGACCTAGCCTTCAGTCCTTGCTCCTTCCTCTCCTGCTAGCTTCCCAGGCCCTATCCCCTCATAGCAGGCCTCTGGAACTGGCACCTTCTCTATTGACCATGACACTGAGGCTCTACCACAGGTCCTGGAGCAAGGCCTCCTCTATTCAATTTCTCCCCTCTGTAAAATGAGGGGGACTTGGCTAGATGATGTCTGATTTCCCCTCCTCCTCTGGGTCTCTGATTCCAGATAGAGGGGAGAATGTTCTGACAAGTCAGGCAGGGGGTGCTTCCTGGAGAGAATGTTGGTGAGTGCCCTGGGCTGTGGTTAGTATGGCAGATGGGAGAGTGCCACTGTGGAGGCAGGTCTGCTGTTTACCTGTGTGATCTTGGGCTTTGGTTCTCCATTCATCACTCAGTGGGGTTTGACTAGCTAAATCTCTAAGAGCCTTTTTTTTTTTCTTTTCGGAGGGGGGAGGATAGTGCAGTTGGGGTTAAGTGACTTGCCCGAGGTCACACGGCTAGTTTTTGTGTGTATGTGTCAAGTGTCTGAGGCCGGATCCAAACCCAGGTCCTGCTGACTCCAGGGCCAGCGTTCTACTCACTGCGCCACCTAGCTGCCCCTCTAAGAGCCTTTGATCCTGGGATTCTAGGAGGGTGGCTGGAAGCCCTTCTGTCCCACCCACAGTCAACAGTGACCATGTGTCTTCTCCCTTCCCCACCTACCCAAATGGCAGGTCCATCCGCCATCTCCAAGAGGCATCAGGCACTGATGGGAAAGGTGAGTGCCCATTGTGTGCTCCATAGTCATCCCCCCACTCCCACACTACCTCATCTCCTCCTGGTCCCTGACATCCTTCATCTTTCCCCTCTCTCAGTGGCAGTGAACTTGGCAAAGCTCAAGTTGTTCCGGCATTACTACGTCATGGTAGGGGCAAGAAGGGCCAGGGGACTTTCTGGGGCAAGGGAGTAGGACTGAATCTCCTGGGCTGTGTCCCTTCTGTTCTCTAGGGCCCCCATCCCTGGAGCTGTCTCAATAATCTCTTTCAGTCATCCCCCTAGTAATTGATCTTCCCTCTCCAGTGCTATTCCCAGACCTGAGCCTGTCTCCCAACCCTGAGTACTGATTGTCTGTCTATCCATGCCCTGGGATCTGTCCCTGTTCTCACCTGTCCGTCCATGCCCCGGGATCTGCCCCTGATCTCACCTGTCCGTCCATGCCCCGGGATCTGCCCCTGATCTCACCTGTCTGTCCATGCCCCGGGAGCTGCCCCTGGTTGTCCGTCCATGCCCCGGGAGCTGCCCCCATCCAGCCCTTCTCTGTCCTTCTCCCTGGGGTAACCGCCTCCAGACGGTGTGCTACATCTACTTCAGTCGCATCGTGGCTGTCCTGCTCCGGGTCAGCGTGCCCTTTCAGTGGCAGTGGCTGTATGAGGTGAGTGGGGCCAGAGGCCAGATGCCGCCTGGAGCATCTTGGGCCTGGGAGGCTGATCATTGACTCTTCTCTCCCTCCATCCCAGCTGCTGGTGGAGGTCTCTACCCTGGTGTTCTTCATCCTCACCGGCTACAAGTTCCGCCCAGCCTCCAATAATCCCTACCTGCAGCTGCCCCAGGAGGATGATGAGGAAGATGTGCAGATGGACCAAGTGTGAGCAGCCTAGGAGGGAGGGAGGAACACTGAGCCAGAGACTCCCAGGAGTTGTCAGCTACACTTGAGGGGCCTGTTTCTCAGCTCTTGAACCCCCATCTCTACATACTTTTCCCTTGATAGGATGACAGAATCTGGGCTCCGGGAAGGCTTGTCCAAAGTCAACAAAACAGCCACCAGCAGAGAGGCGCTCTGAGACCCTGCTTGCCCTGTCATTAGGGGGCCTCGGTAGCACATACCATTTGCTGCCCACATTCCATGGCCTCTACACTTCTCCCCGTTCTCCCTCCCAGGACAAGGCCCCCGGCAAGGAGAAGAAAGAACTCAGTTTGGGGGAAATGGGGGAACTACCCCCCCTTGGTTTGAAGGGCAATGTCTCACTATCACTGCCCCTGGTGAGCGGGAGGGGGCAACCTTGGATGGTCCTCCTACCTCCTGACACCCATATCCACCCACACACACACCCACACCCACACACACACACACACACACACACACACACACACACACACACACACTCCTGCTGTATAATAATCAGTCTTTTTTTGCTAAGTGGTTTGTGTAAGTGTCTTTCTTTGCCCTGTCCCACTCCTCCCCATAGGATTCAGGCCAGAGCTCTAAAAGGCAAAGCAGAATTAAAGGGTAAATTTCAGACATGCATATTTATTAGAAGGGGGAAGATATTCACCTCCCTCAGGGTCCCTCCAGGAAATGAAGACCTCTTTCAAGGAGGCCTACATCCACCTAGGTTTGTGCTTGTGGGATAATAGGCAAGGCCTTGCCTCCATACTGGTAACATCCCAGTGTCTAGGGTCATTTGGGCAAGGCCTGAAGGCAAGCTCCTGGCCCTTTGGGAGGAATTTGGGGTTGGGAAACAGAAAAAGAGACTAAGAAAATGTGCCATCATCTGCAGTAGGAATTGGGAATAGGACCAGCCAATCTGCCCTGCATACTTCAAACTCTCAAGACCCTAGGGCATCTAGCAACCTAGGAAAAGGTGAAAAAGGTGGGCAAGTCTTAGGATCTTAAGACCTTTTTCTACCCACATACCATAATCAATGCCTGCCTCAGGTCCCTGGGACTGTTGGAGAAGGTGGGTGGGGCTGGGGGGTGGTCAAAACTAGAGACTGGGAGTCAGGGAGGAGCTGGGGGCCGAGGCAGGGGACCCAGGTCACGCCGCTTCCTCCATTGTAGCATCTTCAGGAGGCTGAGGCTGGCTCGGAAGAGCCGGTCATGCTGAAAGACGAGGTGATGGAAAGCACTGAGGGGCAGCTGGCCTGAAGGGTCTGCGTGCTTCAGAGTGGTCAGTGGTGTGTACACACTGTTGGTCTGGCAGCGGAATGGAGGGTTGGATGCCCCAATCACCTGCACTGCATGCTGGAAGAGAGCAGAGCATCATTTGGGGCCGATTCTCCTGGAGTGGTGATACCCAGTCACCCTGAAGGGATAAATGCCAGGATCTGCCGAGAAGTGAAGGGGGCTGGGTTTTTCCCTGGCCAGACTTGGGGGGGGGGTACGGGAGTAGGTTACCTCTGCCACTTCCTCAGGGGTCTGGCCCAAGGCAGAGAAGACATCTTTTGAGTAGGTCATGTAGAAACCCTGGAAGATGTCCCGAGTTTCAGCATCCACGTTGGAGAAGTCCATGGAGGCTACATCTTCATACAGTTTCTTCTCAAACTCTGTCACCACAGGACCTGGTTCCAGGAGGCTGATGCTGGGAGTTGAGGGAACACAGGCTCCAGCTGCCTCTTGGCTGAGAGCTAGGGGGCCTGGGACTCCACATCCCCTCACCCAACTCCTAGCTCCACCCCCTAGGGAACAGATCCATGAATGAGGGAGAAGGATGTGGATGTAACCCCAGGATGGGGTAAGAGGCACATTGGACCCGATAGCTTTGTGACCCAAGTGTAGACTGCTTCAGAGAGGTTACAAAGCACTTTCCCATCCCTTATGACATTTGGTCTTCCTCATGCCACTGTATGGGACAGAGTGTGCATTACTGTCCCTCGTTCTTCAGATCAAGCTCAGAGATCTCACAACCAAATAGGAAAACCAGAATTTGAACCCAGGTCCTGACTTGAGATCAAGGTGGGCAGGGTTAATGGGATGAAGCCCAAGTTCGGGCTGGATTGTCCAAGGTAGCAGAGTCAGTGTAACCTATAAAGGTGATGTGCTACTTCACCATGAGTATCATGTCACTTTTAGTCTCAGTTTCCTCATCTGTAAATAAGACACTAATACACGCATTGCATGCTGCATTGGGTTGGTGCAAACCAGAGAAGGTGAAGTCATTTGTAAACCAAGTCTCTTGCTCTGCCGAGTTGATCTTTGCTCCCTCCCCTCCCCACACACAGCCTGGACCCCATCACTCACTTTACCCCAAACTTGAGCGCCTGCAGGGCAAGGCTTTCACAGAACCCCTCCACAGCAAACTTGGAAGCACAGTACACATCATTGAAAAGGAGTCCTGGGAGTCAGAAGGAAATTCAAGCTAGGGCTCGAGCCTGACTCCTTGAGGCCTCTGTCCCACCCCACCTTGACTTCCCAGGGCCCAGGCCTCACCCTGCTGGCCCAGGATGCTGCTCATGACCACAATGTGTCCCTGGCGCCGCCGCTTCATACTGGGAAACACTTCCTGGACCAGCCGCACCAGCCCCAGAAAGTTGATGTCTAGTACCCGCTGTATGGCTGCCATGCTGTGACACTCCAGGGGACCGATCAGACCCACCCCTGCATTGCTCACTGCCAAAGGGGCCAAGGGGAAAGAGGAGAAGAGAAGAAAGGGTTCAGGGCTTGAAGGGACTAGAGAGGTCTTGTCCAAAGTGCCCTGTAGGTGCTCAAGCAGGAATGCCCTGCATAGATGCCATCCCAGACCAGTGGTCACCCAGCAGACTGGGGTGCCCACTCCCTCCCAACGTGGCACATTCTCCTCATTAGCTCTACAAGTCAGGAAGCTTTTTCCTTATGTTCAGTTGAAATTTGCCTTTCAACAACTCACCCTCTCCCCTACCCCCAATCCCAACACACATCTATTGTCTGGAGCCAAACAGAACAAGACCCCTCTTCCCCAGCTCTTGAAATACTTGAAGACAGTTATTAAAATGTGATTCCTTTAAGTAAGAGGTATCAACACATCTAGAGGGGGGGTGGCCAAGATAGGTAAGAGTCCCTCAAGCAGGGGTTCCTCACTTTGTGTCACGGACCCCTTAGGCAGCCAGGAAAGTGTAAGGACCCCTTCTTAGAATAATGTGTCTATGTGCATAAAATAAAACACAGGATTACAAAGAAAATCCATTTTAATTAAAATATAAGTTTTTGGTTTTGGGTTTTTAAGTTCATAGACCCTAGGCTAAAAAGCCCTGTTCTAGCTCACATCATTCTAGGAATGCTTAAAGGAATGAGGAATGTTATCCTAGAGAAGAAATGACTTAGGAGGTACTCAAAAGCTGTCTTCAAGTATTTGGAAGCCTGAAATGGGGAGGAGAGGGCCTAGCTTTATTCTGCTCAGCCCCAGAGGATGGAACTAGGAGCAGTGAGCGGAATTATTACAAGGCAGTTTTATATTTGTTTTCTGGAACAATTTCCTAATGATTCCAGCATTACCAAATAGAATGGGCTGCCTTGGGCATTAAGTGGTTGTCCCTCACTACACATCTTCAAGAAAAGACTAGATAACTAGGTTTGCTACATGGCAGAAGGGGTTTTAGGTTGGGTAAAGGTTAGAGGTTTGAGAGTATGGTTTCTGAGGTCCTTTCTTGACCTTGAGAATCGATAAGCAAGTTCTATCTCTCTTGCATACTGACTGTGCCCCCCTTCTCCTTCAAACTTCCCCCCCCAAAACTAGAGGTAGGGCTCCAGCATACTAAGCATTGGCCCCCAACACACACAAGCTTAGGCTCCAAGACAGGGCCTCCTTGACTTTGGGCCCTCAAGACTAACTTCTCATCCCCCATTCTAGGAGACCCTAGGGGCAAGAACTGGATTGGACTCACCCAGAATATCCACTCTTTGGTCCGGTATGGTAGCCACACATTGACGAACTGAGTCTTTACAGGTGACATCCAAGGGCCGGATCTCAAGCGTCTTCTCCAGTGTGTCCCCAGCCTTCTCCTCCAGGGTCCCCTTCTTCGTCATGTCCCGCATGGTGGCAATCACTTTGGAGTAGTAGAAAGGGAACAGAAATTTTCCCCTAAGGTCTGAATCAGCAGCTGCCCCTAAGTCTCATAACACAAGGCACTAAAACTCTACATGTTAAAGTCCCCCTCCTCCCACACCCATCCCAATCTTTCCAACAGCTAAGCTCTTCACTTAACACAAAATGTCAGAGGGGGAAGGGAGGCTGAGAGGTTATGGAGGTCAATCATCATTTAGAGATGGGGGAAAGTAAAGCTATCACAGTGCTGTTCTCCCTTCAGGCCTGGGCCCCCCAAAAGTCCTGAGCACTTTTCTGTTTCTGATGGGGGTAGTAGATGTGGCCAGGTTGTCCAAGAAGGCCAGGGCTGGGGGTCTGGGGGGGAGGTATGGAATCCTAAGCCCTCCTCTCCAACCCCCACAACCAGTGAGCCCTAGCCTAGACACAGGTATGAAATAAATGGGGAGGAGAGATGGAGATCTTCCCAGCTAACCTTTAAACCTCTTAAGCTCATCCTTGGCCAGCCGAACAGCCAGGGCCAGGCCAATGCCAGAAGAACAACCAGTGATCAGCACATTCTTGTAGGCCATTGCTGTCTTGGGTAAGATGGGCAGTGCCCAGCAGCTGAATCCTAGAACTCAGAACATCCCAGCTGGAAGGAGCCTTAGAACACAGAACATCAGAGCTGGGCGAAATCTCAGAATATGGAGGAACTCAGATGGGCAAGACGTGAACAGAGAATGTCAGAACTAGGAAAGAGCTAAGAGGTCAACATCATATCAACATCATAATATCAATCTGGGTTCTAGGGTTGACAAAAGTATCACACACACATTGATGCAGATACATAATAAGGATCAGAGATACACAGTGTAAAAGTGCACTGACATTTGGGACACCCTGTAGCTTGGCCCTTACAAGGCCATCTAGTCCAACCCACTCCTTTTACATCTCTGGAAACTGAGGCACAGAGAGGTTCATGGATTTGCAAATGGTCAAGCACTTCCTTTGACAAATGGGGAAATTGGAATCTTGGAGTTGGCACTTGCACAAATTCAGTTGCAGAGCTGGGACTATTTTCACTATCTGCCTTCCCACCCCCCACCTCCCCAGACAACAGCTTTGCCTTCTCTGCTCCTTGCAGGAGGGCCCCATCCACCCTACCTGGCACTTAGTTCCTACAACCCCGACCCCCACCTCAGGTCAAGGGACTCTCCCTCTGACTCCACGGTTCTCGATGCTTCAGTTGGGGAACGGAAGGGATGGGAAGAATGTCAGACAAGTGTGTGTCGAGGAGGACCGTGCCTGGTATCCCAGATTAATGGTAATGCAGAGTGATGTCCCCAGTATTAGACAGGTATTGGGTTGAGAGGTGCTCACCGGGAGTCCCTCAGGCTTGGGCGAGGGCTATGTTCCCCCCAACCCCGTATATTCTGGCAGGAGGGGGTGGTTCTGAACCACCCCTATACCCTCCCCCTCCTCCCATCGCCCCTCCACTTAGCCCCTCGCCTGGCCAGGGCCCCGGCCAACTCTCGCTAGGCTATTCCTGGCAGGCTACTTAGGTCCTGGATTTAGGGGCTTAAAGGGGACGGCTGGGGGTGGGGGTTGGGAAGTGGGTGGAAGGCTAGGAATGGATTATGGAGGGAGAGACCCTTCCAATGCCCTAGCCCTGGGACGAAGGAGCGAAGACACCAGGATCTGGGGGATTCGGGGCGGTCCCCAACCAAGGGGGGGAGGGGCTGGGGACTGTTCCCGCCTCCGCCCCCCCACTCCCCAAATCCAGTGATATTTAAAGGGCCAGGCAGGCAGCCCGGTGACTCTTAGCACGGGCTCACCCCGGCGCCTTCCCCGTTCGTCCGTCCCACTGCCCACTGCCCTGCGATGGCGATGGCCTCGGCTCCGGCCCGGTTACCTGCTGCACCTTGGCTGCTGCCCAGGCTCGGTCTCCTACTCCCTGGACTCCGGCCCCGCCTCCCTCTCGGCCCGAGGCAGGCCGGGGCTTGTAGTCCGGAGCCGGCACCGCTTCCAGGATGCCCTCCGGGTCTGAGATTTGACCGAATTCTAGAATGTCAAGCCTAGAATCCTGGGATTACAGGATTGGAATGCCAGTTCAGAACTGAAAGGGGCCTGTCTTTGGGTTTTTTTTCAGACGAGTAAAGTGAGTCCCAGACAGTGACTTGTTTTAGATCAAACATTGATTTCGTAGCACCCCTCAAACCTAATCCAGTGGGAGGGAGGGGGTATGTTTGTTTTTGTTTTTACTAGAGGCAAGTCCAAGCCCACATTTTACAAAGGGGTAATTGAGGCCAAGTGGGGAAAAAAGAGGCTTTCACAAGGTCTTATATCAAATTGGTGGCAGAGCCTGAAATTCTGTGGAAGAGAAGGAACACTTGGGTTTTCAGATGTCCCAGGGTTGAAATCTGCCCCAATCACTCATCTATAGTCATCTCCCCTAAGAGTGTGAGGGTACCTTGCCTGGTGATCACAGGCTCTAAGGCTGGTATTAAGAGAAGGAGCCCGGGGTACCAAATTTAGCCAACAGAGCCAAAAAATGCCTCCATCCTGGTGAGTTCCTCTCCAGCCAAACCTCACCTTGTCTCTCTCCTCACATCCTCCATTTCAGTCTCTACAAGAGAGAAAGACAGGAATTCTGCTACCTCAAGGGTCACACTTGGTCATCCACACAGGCTTTGCCTAGCATAGCTAGCCCTATTCAAGGCTCTGTGTGGGTCTGAATCCTTAGCCTCTACCGCTGTGTTTTCTTTTTCTCTCATCAGCCAAACAAGACTGGAGTACAAAACAAAGGCATTTAGTGAAATAGCAGTAAGGAAAGGTTCCTGAACCCCACCCCACCCCCACAAATCTAGATACATTGTCCCACCAATACAAAAACCATCAGTGGGAGGACAGAGGCAGGTATAAGGGAGTCAACCAGGTGATGCAATGGAAATCGTGCTGCGGCTGGTGTCAGGAACATTCATCTTCCTGAGTTCAAATGTGACCTCAGACACAGCTGCATGACCTTGGGAAAGTCACTTAACCCTGCTTGCCTCAGTTCCTCAACAACAACAACCACCACCACCACCAAACCAGACAGGCTAGAGGGGCCAGTCACTCTTTCAGTGGTGGAAGGCTGCTCTCCTGGCCTCCTCTCTCCTGAGCCAACAGCCTTGGCATCTCTTCTCCTCTTACCCTCTGTCCCTCTGACAGCTCTTTGGTGACTATCACCCTACAGAGCTAACGAAATCAGGGCAGAGTGGCACTGGTACTCTATCACCTCATCAAGATTAAGTGATTTTGTTCTGTTTGTTCTTTAACCCCTGTTAGAGGAGATCTCCGCCCTCTGTTACAAAGAACTGTCTAACAGGAAAGTTAGACTTCCCCAAGACCCCTCTGATTAAACATGCAAATAAGTTTAAGCCAGCAAGGAACTAAAAGATAATCTAAGAAGCCACTGCTCTTCACTCTTAGTTGTCTTGGAACTCTTCCTGACTCTATTTGGGGTTTTCTTGGCAAAGACACTGGAGTGGTTTGTCATTTCCTTCTCCAGTCCATTTTACAGGTGAGGAAACTGAGGCAAACAGGGTGAAGTGACTTGCCCAGGGTCACACACCTAAGTGTCCAAGATCATATTTGAACTCAGCTTCTCCTGATTCCAATCCCTTCACTCTATCCACCATCTATCACCCTCTAGCTGGCCCCTGTGTTCATTGCTCACCTTGTCCCTATTAATTGCCTTTATTCAGGTCCGGTTCCAGGGAAGTTGTGACAAAGGGTTAGGATTTAGTGCTAAGTTTGTTGTTGATGTTTGATATCAAATGTTTGTTTGTAGATTGATTTTCCTGTCAGCATAGTTTGTGCTCCTTCCAAGCACTAATATTGCTTCCTACAGTTCCAAGAGTATGAGAGGGTTTGGAGCTGTGAGGAAACTTAAACATGATTTAGTCTAACTCCCTTACTTTACAGGAAATTCAAGACTTGGTATTGTCAAGGGGAAATCACAATTTCACGAAACTTATGTGAAATTATTTTATTTATTTTTTAATTTTTAATTTTATTTTTTTTAATATATTTTTTATTATTTTTTAAATATATTTTTGAATTAAATTTTATGTTTATTTTTAGTTTACATCATTCATTTCCACAAGATATTGAGTTACAAATTTTCTCCCCATTTTTCCCCTACCCACCACCCCAAAACATTGATCCCACTGAATATCCCCTCCCCCAATCTGCTCTCTCCCATATCTTCCCCCATTATCCTCCGACTTTCCAGTAGGGCACAGTGGATCTCTATGCCCAATGCCTGTATATCTTATTTCCCAGTTACATGTAAAATAATAATAATAATAACATATATATTTAAACATTTGATTTTAAAACTTTGAATTCCAGATTCTTTCCCTTCCTCCCTCATCACCCACCCTTACTGGAAAAATAAGTAATTCAATGTAGGTTGTACATGTGTAGCTATGCAAAACATTTCCATAGTTAATATACTGTGAAAGACTGACTATATTTCCCTCCATCATATCCTACCCCCAACTTGTTCTATTCTCTATTTTGATCCTGTCCCTTTTCAAAAGTGGGTGCTTCCAACTTCCCTCTCCCCTCAGCCTGCCCTCCCTTCCATCATCCCCCCTCTCATCCCCTTTCCCCCTACTCTCCTGTAGGGTGAGATACCCTATTTAGTGTGTATGTCATTCCCTCCCTAAGCCAAATTCAGTGAGAATAAGGTTGACTCATTTCCTTTTGCCTTCCTGTTCTTCCCCTCCATTGTAACAGTTTTCCCTTGCCTCTTCTATATGAGATAATTTACCCCATTCTATCTCTCCCTATCTCCTCTCATTATATTCCTCTCTCACCTCTTAATTTCACCTTTTAAGTATCATCGCTTCCTATTCAATTGGCCCTGTGCCCTTTGTCTATGTATACCTGTACACATATATACACACAGTCACATATGTATTCATATGCCCAGATACCCCCCTATATAGACATATATATGTATGTATACATATATATCTATTTCTATTCTCTTCAACTATTCTCATATTGAGAAAAGTTTTGTAAGTTACAATTATCATTTTTCCATGTAGGAATGTAAATAGTTCAACTTTGATAAATTTCTTATGATTTCTTTTCCCTGTTTACCTTCTCATGCTTCTCTTGCTTCTTGTATCTGAGTGTCAAATTTTCTATTCAACTCTTTTTTTCATCATGAATGCTTGAAAGTCCTCTATTTCATTGAATGACCATATTTTCTGCTGAAACATGATACTTTTTCTGGGTAGGTGATTCTTGGTTTTAATCCCAGTTCCTTTGACCTCCAGAATATCATATTCCAAGCCCTTCAATCCCTCAGTGTAGAAGTTGCCAGATCCTGATTGTGTTTCCACAATATTCATATTGTTTCTTCCTGGCTGCTTGTAATATTCTCTCCTTGATCTGGGAATTTCAGAACCTGGCTACAATATTCCTAGGAGTTTTCTTTTTGGGATCTTTTTCAGGAAGTGATTGGTGAATTCTTTCAACCTCTTCTAAAACATTTTCCTTAAGAACTTCTTGAAGGATGATTTCTGGTTCTTACTTTGATCATGGTTTCAGGTAGTGCAATAATTTTTAAATTATCTCTCCTGGATCTATTTTCCAGGTTAGTGGTTTTTCCAATGAGATATTTCACATTGCCTTCTATTTTTTCATTTGTTTGGATCTGTTTAATAGTATCTTGATTTCTCATAAACTCACTAGCTTCCATTTGCTCCATACTGATTCTGAAGGACTGATTCTCTTCAGTGAGCTTTTGAGATTCTTTTTCCATATGGCAAATTCGGATTTTTAAGGCATTCTTCTCCTCATTGCCTTTTTGAGCCTCTTTTGCCATCTGAGTTAGTCTATTTTTTAAGGTGTTATTTTCATATTGTTGACTCTCATTTCATAAGTTTCTTGCATCATTCTCATTTCTCTTCCCAATTTTTCCTCTACTTCTCTTATTTGCTTTTCAAAATCCTTCTTAAGCTTCTCTATGGCTTGTAAACAGCTTATTCTTTTGATGGAAGCTTTTGGTGCAGGAGTTCTGACTTTGCTGTTTTTGTCCTGTTCCATGCTTTGATCCTATTTGTCCCCAAAATAGGAGTCTAATGTTGGATTGCTCTGCTTCCTTTACTTGCTCATGTTGCCACTCAATTACTTGACTTTTGAGCTTTTTGCCACAGTAGAACTCTGCTTCCAGAGAAGGGAGCTTTGTCCCAAATTGCTGGGGTTTTTGCAGCTGCTGGAGCTATTGGTTGGCTGCCCTCTCTGAAACTTCCACATGCTCTGGAAAACTGGTTACACACCCAGGACCTCCACCCTAGACAATGATCCAGATACAAGCAGGATAAAGCAAGAGCAATAGACTGGTTGCCTGGTCCCCCTACAATCTCCAGGCCAGTAGCTCTGAAGCAGCCATGCATTAACTCCTCCCCTAGACCACCCCTAGATTCCTCCCACAACCTTC
>NW_027185755.1:1440730-1451038 GCF_028583685.1 Petaurus breviceps papuanus | reverse complement strand
AACCTTCTGTATATAAGACCCCATCCTGTCTTCATGTTAGTGAGAGGCCATAGAATGGTGAGAGCACCATGGAATGGCCTAGCGCAGGCTCACTCTGTGTCCAATACAAGCAAACTTTTAATAAACTTTACTTTTCTTTGGCTGAGAGAAGACTTGAATTGAATTCATTCGGCAGGACCTGGCTTATTGGTATTTTGGGGTCTCCAGAGCAACCCTAACCCTCTTTATGGGTAACCTTTTCATTTTTGTGGTTCACTGACCTCCATACCTCATCATATGGGTTGATAATTCTGCAAACAGCCACAGCTGCTGGTGATCTGAAGTCCCTCCAGCCTACAGCTGGTTGTGGGTGTCCTGAGGCTAAAACCTCAGGCTCCCAAGGAGCAAGGCTCGGCTCCCAGAGCTCTGCACTGGCCCCTTCCTGCAGGACTGTCTTCAGCGGGAGGTTAGCTTCTCTCTGTCATTTTGTGGGTTCTGTAGCTCCAAAGTTTGTTTTAGAGTCACTTTTTACATGAATTGGAGGAGGTGGAAGCGGGAGCCCTGAGGAAGTCCTGTTTCTACTCCACCATCTTGGCTCCACCCCAAACTGGGTTTATTATAAGAGAAATGAACATGCATGCAGAACCCAAAGAATTCACAATCCATACAGAAGTTTGCATATTTATAACAGTAGCACAAGGGAAGAAGGAGAACACACACATCTCCATCTAAAGGAGAATGACATAGGAGGGAGAAAAGTGAAATAAAGGTGGGAAAAAGACAAAACCTCTCCCAAAGAGGAGGAGCAAGGTGATGGCAGAAGCCGAAATCTTTTTCCTTGGGAACATCTAGACCATGAAGATGGGGTGGTCTGCTTATCTACAAGGGTCCCAGCTGCGCAAACAATTGACCAGTCTAGTGAAGACTGACTGGTGTTTGTCTTGACTCCTGAAAGACACACAGAGAGTCCAGTTTTGGGTGCAAACAACAAATTATGTCAGCTGGGGGCTGGGGTGGCTTTGTCCTTGACATACTCAAGACCTCCTTATACTTTGAGTCCAATGTTTCTAAAAAATATATGGCAATTCAAAAAGATAATTTCAGGGGAGCCCCTAACATTCCTCAACAGTATCCTAGGGGAGATCAGAGGAGAAGATCTTCAAGTCTTGCTCTTGGTAGCTCCAGATCCCTGGGAGATATAGAGAAAGGAAATCATAAGATTGAGAATAAACAACTGGGTACTTTAGGCTCTCAGAGTTGCTGGAGCTCAAGAGAGGTGAAAAGGTGAAGGGCTGGGGGGAGGTGAGTTCAGTCAGAGAATGATTTTGAGTTGAGGGTGAAGATCTGAGTAGAACACCAGAAAAGGGATTGGGGGAACTTTGTGAACAAACATAAAAGACCAGAATGAGTCAGGGGAAAGGAGATAGAGATTCAGTCAATAAACACTAGTTAAGTGCCTACTGTGTGCCAGTCACTGTGCTAAGCTCTGGGGATACAAATAATGGCAAAAGACAGTCCCTGCCTTCAAGCAGCTCCCAGTCTCATGAAGGAAACAGCAAGCAAACAAACATGTATAAACATGCCATATACAGGATACATAGGAAATAATTAACAGAGGGAAGGCATGAGAATTAAGAGTTGGGAAAAACTTCCTGTAGAAGACTGGATTTTTTAAGGAAGCTAGAGAAGCCAGGAGGCAGAGATGAAGAGGAGAACATTCCAGGCATGGGGGACAGTCAGATAAAATGCTTGCACCGGAGAGATGGAGTTTCTTGCTTGTGGAACAGCCAAGAGGCCAGTGTTACTGAATCAAAGCATGCATGACAGGGGGTAAAGGTGTCAGAAGACTGGAAAGGTAGGGGAGGGCTAAGTTCTGAATGGTTTTGAACACCAAACAGAGCATTTTGTATTGGATCTAGGAGGTCATAGTTTAGGTTACTGGAGTTTGTAGAATAAAAGGGTGACATCATTAGACCTGAACTTTAGGAAAAGCATGCTGGTGGAGGAATGGGGGATGTACCGGAGCGGGGAGAGACTTGTGTCAGCAAGACACCAGCAGGCTATTGAGAAATCAGGATCTGAGGTGGTGAGGGCCCACACTGGAGTTGTATAGAGGAGAGAAGGGAGTGTATTCAAAGGTGAAATCACTAGGCCTTGGCAACAGGTTGTAAATGGAGGATGAGAGATAGTGAGGAGTTGGGAATGACATCTAGGTTGCTAGCCTGGGAAACTGGGAGGATGGTCTTGCCCTCCACAGTACAAGGAAATCAGGAAGAGGGGAAGTTTTAGGGTAATGATGAATTCAATTTGAACATACTGAGTTTAAGATGTCTACTGGACATCCAAGTCAAGATGTCCGAAAGGTATTTAAAGATGTGAGATTGGAGATCAGTGATCAGAGAGGTTGGAGCAGGGTAGGCAGATAGGAAAATCATTAACATAGAGATGGTAATTAAATTCTTGGGAGTTGATGAGATCAGCAAGTCAAGTAAGAAAGAGGAAGAACAGAGCCCAGGACAAGAACCCTGAGGGACACCTACAGTTAGAGGGAATGATGTGGAGAAAAATCTAGCCAAGAAGACAGAGAAGAATAGATCCATGGTAGGAGAAGAACCAGGAGAGAGTGGTATCCTGAGAGAAGAGAGTATCATGGAGAAAAGGATGATCAACAAAGGCTTCCATGAAATCAAGAAGGATGATGATTGAGAAAGAGATTTGGAGTGGAGGAGACTGGAAAGAAACCTAGAGTCCTAAGATTTAGAGACAGGAACGACCTTGGACTTCATCTAAACCAACCCCTTCATGTTACCGATGAAAAAAGAGACCCAAAGAAATTCACCACATCATAGACTTAGAACTGGAAGGTATCACAGAAGCCATCAAGCCTGACTCCCTCATTTTACAGCTGAGAAAACTGAGGCTCAGAAAGATTAAAGGCCTTCGGACTTTAAATCCAGGGTCTTCTCCTACACCATTTTGGTTATTAAATATTAAATATCATGCCCAAATGAAAGTGTGGAGCCAGATTGTAAAGGCTATTTATTGACTACCGAACTAAGGAATTTAGAATTTGTTCCATATTTAATGCCCCTTTTTTGTTACCCTCCACTTCAACTCACAAATCATGTTACCTTGGGGGGAACAACTAACCCAGGTTCAAGGTCTATCTCTAGACTCCCAAAACTGTAGTTGTCAAGTCCCCACTAATGTGTTCCTCTAGCAATAGTGAGACAGAAAATCACAATTATCTCAAAGGAAAAATATTTATCAAAGTGGCATAGTAAGAATTACAATTCTCCCGTATAGATCTTTGATATACTCTAGTATAAAGATACAAATTGTCAGGGAGAAGGGAACCATACAGAGGTCACAAGTAGGAGGCAATCACATAAGGAAAGCAAATGACCAAGGTCATTCTGACCCCTAGATATTAAGCCCTTTAGGGCCAAAAAAAAAAAAAAAGCAAGCTATTGCTTTCAGGATAAGCACTATTTCCCCCCCACTCCCCAGCTCTTTCTTGGTATGGGGCTAGTTGTTAATGGCCAGAGACCTCATCCTATTATGGTGATTAACCAATATATTTCCTAAATATGTATCTTTGAAGGCTAGGTTATAACCCAAACAATGGTTGTTTTCCCCAAAAACCACAACCTATCTCTGGTATCTTAGATTCTCCCAGGTTTTACTTATGAATTTCTCCTACTTGTCCATATAAATGAATGGACTTGGGGGGGTGGGGAAGGGAGGCAGAGGAGATTCAGAGACTAATTTGTAGAGGAGGCAAGATCATTGTCTCTGTTGACTGCTTACCAAATTCCTGGACTGTCCATGTGCAAATGATGCTCCTTAAGGTCTGAAAAAGGCAAAGTCTAAAAGAAGTTTTATACCACAATCATATAGGAAAGTACGTTAGGAGAATGCAGTTCTCTGGAAAAATAATAAGAAATGAAAATGGCAAATGTTGGGCTACAGGATAGACTAATGCATTGTTGGTGGAGTTGTAAATTGATCTAACTATTCCTGGAAGATACTTTTGGACTGATGTCCACAAAACCAATAAACTATATCTGCCTTTTAATCCAATAATGTGACTACCAGGCACATGTTCTGAAGATGTCAAAGATAGAAGGAAAGATCCCATAAGTACCAAAATATTTGTTGTAGCATTTTTTGCAGTAGTAAAGAACTAGAAACAAAATGGGCACCCATTGATTAAAGAGTGACTGATGGGGGCAGCTAGGTGGCGCAGTGAATAAAGCACCAGCCCTGGAGTCAGGAGGACCTGAGTTCAAATCTGGCCTCAGACACTTAACACAAAAACTAGCAGTGTGACCTTGGGCAAGTCACTTAGTCACTTAACCCCAATTACCCTGCAAAAAAGCAAAAAAAAAGAGTGACTGAACAAATTATAGCATCTGCATGTGATAAAATATTATTGCATTGTTAGAAAGAATGAATATGAAGAATACAGAAAAATAGTACAATGATTCCACTCACATAATGAAGGCATCAGAACTCTAATCAATGTGGTGGCACCTAATCATGTCTCCCACCTTTGGGTAGAGAGGTGGCAGACTCAGTGTGCCAAATGAGACATATGTTTTCAGACAAGACCAATTCGTTAATTTGCTTTGATTAAATAGATTTGAGGCAGCTAGGTGGCGAAGTGGATAGAATTCAGGACCTGGAGAAAGGAAGTTGTTGGGTTGTTTTCAGTCAAGACTTGACTCTTTGTGACACCATTTGGAGTTTTCTTGGCTAAGATACTGGAACGCTTTCCATTTCCTTCAGCCCATTTGACAGATGAGGAAACTGAGTTTAAATCTGTCCTCAAAATTATTAGCTGTATGATTGTGGGCAAGTCACTTAACCTCTGTCTGCTCTAGTTTCAACTATAAGATGGGGGTAATAATAGCACCTACCTCACAAGATCTTTGTGTGTATCAAATTAAATAATACACATAAGGCACCTAGCACAGTACCTGGCATATAATAGGGGCTTAATAAATGCTTTTTCCCTTTTGCGAGGCCCTCTCTTATAAGTTACAGGGGAGAGATCTACAGTGGGAGGGGGGTAAGGGAAGAAGACACAAGAAATGACTAAAAAATTTTTTTAAATAGAAAAGTACCAACAAAACAATATTTTACAAACTAATGCAGGCAATTCTACTCTCAGAGCTTGGCTTTGTAGGGCTGACTCCCCAGAGTGATTAAGGAAAGCTCTAACAGGAAGAACACTGGAATGGAAATCACAGCACCTGTGTTCAAGTCCCAGCTCTCCCATTAATGTGATTTTGGATCTCTTTGTGGAGTCTGTTCCCATCCTTGAGCTTTGGTTCCGTCATTTATAAAATAAGATCACCACAATCATTCCTAAGGGCCCTTCTAGTTCCAACATCCTACATTCTAAAATCATACTGGAAAAAAAAATTGAAAGCAGAGCAAATAATTCATCCATTTATTCACTTAGTAAACATCGATTAAACACTTACTTTGTGCAAAGAGCCCAGTGTTGGGAGAGACAAAATTCAGCCCCATTGGCCTTCAAGGAGTTCATGGTCTCATAGGGCAATAAGGTACAAGCACAGATAACTAAGATGCCAGAAGTGCCCTCTCCACTGGAGAATCTACCTTATATGAGTACTGAAATACAAGTGAGGTGGGCAGGAATAGCTGCTCAGTGTGTGATCTTTGCACAAGCCACCAGGTGGCAATCCCATCTCAAGCTGAATCTCTGAACCTCTGCACCAGCAGCTGGTCCCAATCTGGGTCTCTGAGACTTCCATCTTGAGTCCCCTGTCTCTCCCACCTCCTCTCTTCTGATGGAAACAGATCAGCTGTGCTTTTCTCTTCTTTTTTTTTTTTTTTTGAATGAGGGTTTGGTGTGTATACAGAGCTCCTTGACTGGTGTCTCCCCATAAGGAGACACCTGCTTCCAGGAGAGTCGTGATGATCAGCATGGAGCTGGCTTGGAGGCACAGGGGTTTATGTGAACATTGTGTAGTTAGTTTCAATCCACTAACCAGGAGGTGAATTTGATTGGCTGTTGCTGTTTGTCATTAAGTCTATTCCATCCTTTGTGACCCCCTTTAGGGTTTTCTTGGCAAAGCTACTGGAGTGATTTGCCATTCATTTCCTTTTCTATCTCATTTTGCAGGTGAGGAAACTGAGGCAAACAGAGTGAAGTGACTTGTGCAGGGTCACAGAGCTAATAAGCATCTGAAGTCACATTTGAACTCAGGTCTTCTGATTCCAGACCTGGTATTTTATCCATTGTTCCACATAGCTGCCCTTGATTGACTCTTGAGGCATTCTGCCATGCTTTTTGCCTCCCTCTCTTCAGCCGCTCTGTTCACAGAATCCATTGAGAAACAATGCAGGAAGAGGCGAGGTCTTGGGGCTTTCCCCCGTCCAGACTCTGTGGCTTCCAAGAAACAGACCCTTGGTCTTTGATCTTTATGCTCATTTTTCTCTGCCTTACCAGTTTCATTAACTGTTAATGATAATAATTGTACTTTAGTCCTAGGGCTGTTGTGAGGATTGAATGAAATACTATTTGTAAAACACTGAGTACACTGGCTAGCAGATAGTAAGTAGACTTAACTTCTCGTTTCCTTCCTTCTCAACTATCCTTTGGTTGAATACTTTTTTTTTGAGTTTTGATGCATGATTTCCACACTGAACTTTGTGTGCTTGTAAACCTTTTTTTTTTTGACCTTCCTTTGTTTAGTTCTGATAGGAGTGAGGTTCCCCTGAAACCAATTATAAGAAATAGTAAATTGTACCCCCTTTTACCTTCTTCATTAGTATATTCCTTTTATTCTTCCTTCCTTTCTACTCTTAAGACCCTCAGGAGAGAACCAATTCTTCCCTAGGTTCTTTGTTTTTCTTATTTGGCTCCAATATCCTTTGAATACATGATGGTTCTGAAGGGACACTGGTTTCTTCTCCCCCTATTAAAATGTTAGCATTGCATCATCCTACAGTCCCTTCCCTTTATTTGCTCAGATCAGTTTACCTTTCTAGGTTCCTCTTGACTTTTGTGTTTGTTTATTTTTTTAAGTTTCTATTCAGCTCTGGTCTCTTCATCAGAAATGCTTAAAATTAGTTTTCTATACCATCAAAAATCCATTTCCCCCCTTATGATTGTATTAACCTTTCAAGGTAAATTATTCTTATCTGTTAACCTAAATCATTTGCTATGATTTAGTTTATATAAATTTTCATTATGCAAATGCAATAGAGATATGAAAGGGTGGGGCCACTCAGAGCCCCCTGAGGGAAGGGAGAGGTCTGTGGAAAGATACACTTAAGTGAGAACTGCCTCTGTGTTGTATTCCAAGATTTCTTCTCATTTGAACTAAAAGCTTTTAACTCTTATGTGATCCTAACTGTGTTGCACAGGATGTTGAACTTTTTTTTCTGATTGATTACAATTTTTTTTCCTTTCATATGGAAGCTCCAGATTTTGGCTATGACATTTTTGGGATCCTTTTGGAGGTTTCTTTTATGAGGCAGTAGGTAGGTGTTTTCCATTTTCATGTTGCCCTTTCGTTCTAACAGACCTGTACAGTCTTAATTTCTTCAGGTGTAGTATTCAGGTTTTTTTTTTTTATTGTAGTTTCTAGGGCATACAATGATTCTTAAATGATCTCTCCTTGACCTGTTTTCCAGGTCAGTTGTTTTTGATAATAGACACTTTATATTTTCTTTTTATTTTTTCAGTCTTTTGGTTTTGTTTTAATTTTTCTTGCTGTGTTATTGATTTTTGTCTATTCTAATATTCAGGGAGTATGTTACTTGAGTAAGTTTTATTATTTTCTGCCTAAGCTATTTATTCTCCTATAATTTCTTCCTCCAGAGTTCTTAATTTTTTAAAAAAATCTTTTCCTATAGGCCTTGTGGAAAATCAATTTTTTCCCTTAACTCTGTCCTTGTATTGTTAGGAAGTTTCTTTCTTCTTCTAAGTTGGATTTTCTAATTGTCCTAATAATGAGAAAGTTCTTAGGATTTTTTTTTTTGAGGCTTTGGATGTAGCAATTTTGACTTTGTTGTCTTCTGAGTTTATGTTTTGATCTTCCCTGTCACCATAGTAACTTTCTATGGTCAGATTCTTTTGTTGTTATTTGCTCATTTTTCCCAGCTGATTTCTTGACTTTTGACTTTATGTAAAAGTTGGGCTCTTCTCCCAGGTGGAGGTGGCATTGTCCTAAGATTCAGGGTTGTTTGAGCAGCTATTTTCAGAGCTAATTGGGGGGGGGGGGGCGGTGTCTGTAAGTTTTCAGTTCTTCCAAGGTAGTATGATCATCTAAGGGGAGGCATGTTTACTACTGCTTTGGTCTATGAGTAACCACAAGCATTCTCTTCCACCCTAGAACTGTGACCAGATTCATGCTCCCCTGCAGCCACAAACTCTGGTATGCTCCTCCTCACCCTGGGACTGTGACACAAGACTGCAACCTAGATTTATGTATACAAAAGAGTCCTATGTCCAGTGCCAGCGAAGGAACCCCTGTAATGTCCTTCTGACTAGTTGTTCAACCCCTGACTATCTGTGGGCTGAGAGCACCAGAGCCACAGGGGCTGATTCAGTGGCCCTCAAGGCCTGCGGCTATCTTTCCAGCCTGCATATGCTGGACTGAGCTCTGCTCTTCCCCCCGGGGGCAACAGATCTTGCCTGCCAACTTTCTAAGTTGTCTTGGGCTGGAAAATTGTTTCATTCTATCCTTTTGTGGGTCCCACCACACCAGAATTTGTTTTGAGGCATTGTTTAAAGTTGTTTGGAGGGGATTTGGAGAGAGCTCGGGTGAGTCTCTTCCTTTTCTCCATTTCCTTGGCTCTGCTCCTTATGAACAACACTTTTTTATTTTGGAGGGGAGAAGGCAGGGCAATTGGGGCTAAGTGACTTGCCCAAGGTCACACGGCTAGTTTTTTGTGTTGAGTGTCTGAACTCTGGTCCTCCTGACTCCAGGGCTGGTGCTCTATTCAATGCTCCACCTAGCCACCCCCATGAACACTTTCTTAAGTCTAGACAATCAAAAGAACATAAATCAAGCTCTTATTTGTAGCATTTGATGATTTCTGGGCTGTAAATGCTCAAGCTGAAAATTTAGCCACGACTTGCTGGCTCCAACACAGATATGAGGGTGAGACATTGCCATGGAAGAAGTGGCAGGATGATTTGGTGAAAAGGGAAAGAAGGGAAGGCGATGGGTTTTAAAAATAACTCCTTATAGTGTTCAAAGTGCTTTCCCAGGCAATTAATTGATCCTTAAGTCCTTACAACAGAATGGAAAGAAAGCAGGGAAAATATTATTATACCTCCCCCCATGGCTCCTTTTTCAACTCCCACTATCATTAGGGGGCCAGGTCCTGAGAGATCAGGGTCCTAGGTGTAACCCTGAAGGGCTGGGGTTTCTGTCACTGTTTCTCCCAAACCTCCTGCTAGTATACTTCCCATTTCCACCAGCCAGTAGACAAATTTTATTTTTAGCAAAAAGCATTTACTAAACTGGTATCGCAAAGTCAGTTGTTATAGAAATATTCCCCCAAACTGTGGGTGCATTCTTCCCTTCCACATACAGACTGTGTGTGGAAGGAAGGGTAGGCTCTAACTTAGAGAGCACATGTGACAAGAGTAAACTCAGAGCTCTTCTTTCATAGATTCCTTATAACGTTTACCTCATACGTCATTTTGCTTGGCTCTGAAAGTTAGTGCGGGGTCATAAAGTTGTCTTTCTTTAGCGCACCTACTATGTCCAAGGTTTATCTGTCAGTTCCCATTATACCAACACTGCTGTCAGTTGCTGCTATTCCAAAGAGACTATTTTTAACAAAATTATTTATTTGTTTGTTTTTAGTTTTCAGCATTCACTTTTATAAGATTTTGAGTTCTAAATTTTCCTCCTCTGCAAGATAGTATGCAATCTGATACAGGCTATATATGTACAATCATATTATACATATTTCCACATTAATTATGTTGTAAAAGAAGAATCAGAACAAAAGGAAAAACCATGAGAAAGAAAAAAAAAAGAAAATAGTATTCTTCAATCTTCATTCAGACTCTATAGTTCTTTCTCTGGATGTGGATTTTCCATTTGAGTCTTTTGGAATTGTCTTAGATAATTGCATTACTGAGAAGGGCTGTCTATCAAAGTTAGTCATCATTCAAGGTGGCTGTTACAAAGTACAATGTTCTCCTGGTTCTGCTCACTGCACTCAGCATCAGTTCATGTAAGTCTTTCCAGATTTTTCTGAACTCTACCTGTTCATCATTTCATCCTTCCTTCCTTCCTTCCTTCCTTCCTTCCTTCCTTCCTTCCTTCC
>NW_027185755.1:1407571-1440720 GCF_028583685.1 Petaurus breviceps papuanus | reverse complement strand
TCCTTCCTTCCTTCCTTCCTTCCTTCCTTCCTTCCTTCCTTCCTTCCTTCCTTCCTTCCTTCCTTTTTTTTTGGGGGGGGGGGAAGGAAGGTTCTTTATAAACCATAATGTGAGTAAAGGTTTTATGGAGATAAGAATGCAATCATATGGAATGGTACTTGCTGATATATTCTCAGTTGTCTTTTTTTTTTTTTTAATTAAGCACCATCTGTGATCGTCTTTCTTTTGGAAACATGGTGGTAGTAATTGACTGCCAGAAGGATTATTTAAGTTTCTATAAGAAATTAGATGTCTTAGTTATTTTGCCGATTTCCCATTTTTTAGAGTTGGGGTAGCTTGTTTAAACTAGTTGACTTGGAACTTCTAAAGTCATAAGCTATGTTTTCTCATCTGTTGACATGCATTAAGTTTTACTTTTTTGTTGTTGTTCACATTCACACTGTTCCTCCTGATCCATCTTTGCTTTGTAGCAATTCCTCTCTTTCCAGTCTTCTTTTTCTGTTCTCATCAAATTTGTCAGCAATATTTAAGCTTTTCATGCTTTCCAACCTTATATTACTCCTTTTTACCCAAGCTATAATTTGTCTAACTCATACCAATCAATCAACACTTATTAAGTGCCTACTAAGACAGTCCCTGCCCTCAAGAAGCTTGCAGTCTCTGCTCATCATTTCTTATGGAATAATAGTATTTCATTACATTCATAAACCACAACTTGTTCAGCCATTCACCAACTGATGGGCATTCCCTCAACTTCCAATTCTCCAAAAAGAGCTGCTATAAATATTTTTGTACATGTAAATCCTTTTTTATTTTTTATGATCTCTTCCAAAGCCACTATTATCAATACTGGTGAATAATGCTACAGATGCTGATTGGAATTACAAAGCTTCTGTTTCTGAAGTTCAAAATGTCATTATCTAGTCAATGGGGAGGGGAGGGGTCAGGGAGCTAGAAAATGTTCTCTCTCCTCCCCCTTGGCAATTCCCTCTTAGGAATCCTTTATTCTGTAGATGACTTAACCATCATTAAACTTACCCCATGCTGTACTATCTGCTTCCAAATTGACTTACTATGTTATACAAAGACTCAAAAAGGTGTTTGATTCTTTCACAAGAAATTTCCTGCATTGTGTCAACTGTTTTCATCCAATCACCTCCTCCCCCACCTCCCAACCATGATTCTTTCAAATTGATTAAGGACTTATTCATACTTATACCTAGTTTACTTTTAATTGATTGATTCAGTCTTCATATCAGAACCTTCCTGATTACATTATGGTGGGAGGGGGGGCAGAACCCCCCCACCCATACATTATTATGTACATGATTCCAAGATACATTTATTCAGCTGTAGACTTCTGAGTTCTAGTTCCATGCAACTAAGTACCTATAGGCACCTCAAACTCAACATATCCAAAACTATCTTTGCCCTCAACCCTCCACCATTTTGGATTTCCCTATTTCTCTGTCTCTTTCTCCCTTCTCTCTCCTATCTCTCTTTCTACTTTTCTCTCTCTCTTTCCTTCCCCCTCTCCCTCCTCCCTCTTTCCTATATTTCTTTCTCCTCCCTCTCCTCCTCCTCTTCTTCTTCTTCCTCTTCCTCTTCTTTCTCTATATCCTTTGCTCACATCTTCTTCTCTCTACTTATACAACCATCAGCCTGCTTCAGGCCTTCATCTCCTCTTCCCTGGACTATTACAATAACCATCTATTTCCCTACCTCAAGTCTCTCCCATTTCAATCGATACATGCCAGGGATTTTTCTAAAATGCAGTTGTGACAGTCACCACTATATAAAATAAACTCCCATGACTTTCTATGATCAACCATCTTGCTGCCCTGAAGGAACTTTTGCCCTGGGTCCTCAATGTCCTGATGGGTGACTGCCACTCCCAGACTAGTATTTCAAGAAAGTCTGTCACCATACTTAACTTCACTCTCTACTTTCTGGCCATCTCTTCCAAAGCTTTTTCAACTGCTTACCATATACTCTTTCCTCTCTATCCCCTCTTTCAACCCCTCTCCATCTCCAACCTGTTCTGAAGCCAGATCAACTGTGTCATTGTTCTTGGGTGGGCTCTAGTAATCTATTTCCTTATGGTCTCACTCAGTATTCTGCTAACTCTTTGGACCAGAGACGCCTCCCTGGCTTCCCCATTTGTGTTGTCTCCCCCCATCCCCATTAGAATGTGCTAAGCCTGAAAGGGCAGTGAATGTCTTTGCTTCTATATTTGTATTCCTTAGTATTTAGTACATAGTAAGTGCTTAATAAATTATTTTTCTTTCCTTCTTTTTATTTATTCATTCAGTCTAATGAGTTGACAATTCTTCCAGATCAGCAGCTAATCTTTTGTAACATAATCCCTTCCTAGGGACCAAAGGACCAATCAGTCAGCAAAAGACTTTGTCACTTGTGCCATCAAATGTGTCCAGATCACGAGGTCACTGAAGGATATGAGGTGCATTCTTATCCTTATGGGCTGTTGGAGCACACACATACCCAGAATTGACCAGGGCATGTACTCAGGTCCATGGGATGCACCTCAACCAGAGTAAATTGGAAGAGAACTTTTGCATTACCCTTTGTGATAGACTCAGTATCTACCAGGACTCCTCCACCTTTCATGTAGGTTAGGTAGGTTCTTGCCCTGAAGTCAAGGAAGCTGCTCTTAAGACTTGATTGACCCAAGGAGACTAAGGTTTCAGCTCAGTTTCCATTGACTTGGCTGACATTCTAAGGCTGAAGGAGTCATTGCCCCCTACCCTTCTGACTAGATTCATTTAGGTCGTGAGAGGAGGGGATGGAGTATCTCCTGAGATAAGTGCTATGTCCTTTCTGATTCTGTGTTATGGCTAATGTAATGAGAGGACAGGTCAATGAGCCCAGTCCTTATGATCTGGAGTAGAATGTCTGCTTCTTCCACTGATGTAGTTTTCCATGTAGAAGAGTCTGGGGAGCCATCACATGGTCCCATAATGGAAGTGCCTTGGGGACTTAGGACCCTGCTTAGATATTCTTAAACTGCTTCTGATATGCTAAGCACATGTTGAAGAGCAGCCTGTTTGACCAGCTACAGTTATAGAGTGAGAGCTGAAGGTGCCTTGAAGAGGCATTAGTCAGCCTTGGCCTTTTTTTCTCTTAATTGGACCTTTTTTCTTGGTTTGATTCTTTCAATGATGGCATCCAGTGAATGACAATACTGTAAGGGGAGAGCATTTAGGCCCTCTCCCACCGAGGCAAAGATATGACCCTATGAATGGGGGTCTCACTTTTGTGTTTAAACTGGAGGCTATGAACTTATAAATTTCAAAAGGTTAAGGGTGATAGGAGGCAGCTAAGTTGCTCAGTGGTTAGAACACCAGCCCTGGAATCAGGAGAACCTGAGTTTGAATCTGACCTCAGACACTAGCTGTGTGACCCTGGACAAGTCAATTAACCCTCTTTGCCTCAGTTTCTTCATCTATAAACTGGGCTAGAGAAGGAAATGGCAAAGCATTCCTTTATGTCTGCTAAGAAAACCCCCAAAAAGGAGTCATGAAGAGTCAAATACAACTGAAAAAATGACTGAACAATGTGGCTTCTAGAATCCAGTTTGGCTAATGAGTCATTTTCTCTTTTTAGTTTATGATCTTAAGATATGTAATAAATGCCTCTCTCCCTCTCCCCCACTTCCTTTTCAAGAGTTAAAGATGTTTGTGGTCAGAATTTCACCCCATCTGCATTCACAGATCTCACAGTGAAATGGAAGGATTAGGAAAGGGAAATGACTGGGGGGTGACTATCTTAATATAGTGGTATTATGTAATTTTCTTTTCACCTTATTCTATGTATGACAGCTCCCCTCGGGGCTACCCTATCTCTCTCCTCCCTCAACCTCCACTAGCATTTTAAAATTGGGTTCTCCAATGGGCATGTACCCTAAGTTCAAGGTACTCTGTGGTACTGCACATCTATAATTATAGTTCATGAGCCCCCACCTATCTGTTTACCTTTCAGTAGTCAACCAAAGGAAAAAAATTAGCTTATAGTGAAAGACATTTACAGGAGGAAGTTGCTCAAAGGATTTACATTAGAGCATTATCCTGTAAATATACATGTATATACACATATACATACATACGCACACACACATACATATATATATATATATATATACATACATACATATATATAGTGAGAAAGTGAGCAACTATGGAGACCAGGGAGGGGCAACATATATCTGATGCTGCAAAGCCCTTGATACCTTTTCAGAGTGTCCTAGATCTACTTTTCACTGGGTTCACTGTCTCTGCCCAGCTCCCTGGGCTTGCTTTCTGCTGGTCACAGCATAGACACCTGGATAGGTGCTGCTAGGCCACAGTCTCTACAAGGCAGGCAGGCAACAAACATTTATTAAATATTTACTATGTGCCAGGCACTGGACATAGAAATGCAAACAAAAATAAAGACAGTACCTGCTCTTAAAGGAGCTTATATTCTAACGGGAGAAGATGGCACATAAAAGGTCACTGAAGGGAATGGGGGGAGAGAAGGTGCCATGGGCAAGGACATGGTGATAGAGTCTGTGGAATCAGAAGCACAGTTGGAGGGAAGCAAAGCCAACCTGAGTCAATCCCCAAAAGAGAGGCCCCAGAGGAATTCACTAGTGGGAGAATAGTATGACAGAGGGTATATTCCAGGATGAGAGTGAAGTTTCAGGGTGAGACTGACAATGAATCATGGGAGCAAAGTTCACACAGTCACATAATGATTCAGCTGAAGTCATTGAGCTAGGGCACTATCAGGCAACTAGTTAGTTCAGTGGATAGAGTATTAGACATGGAATCAGAAAGACCTGAGTTCAAATCTGGCCTTGGACACCTACTAGTTATATTATGGTCAGTCAAGTTACTTAACTTCTGCCTGCCTCAGTTTCCTCAACTGTAAAATGGGTATAAACAGTAGCACAATTGTGAGGACCAAATAAGATCATATTTATAACACAGGGCCTAGAGCCTAAGTAGGTGCTTAATAAATGCCTGTTCCTCTCTACCTTATTTAAAGAGAACCAGGATCCTTCCTCTAGGAGCAGTGGGAAGTTCAGTTCATTTCTTTAGGGTTTTAGCAGTATTCTATCTTGCAGGTTCTGAGTTCTCTCCTAATCCCCTCTCAAAGTTTTTTTTTTTGTAAAAACCTATAGATGGGGTGGCTAGGGTGGAGCAGTGAATAGAGCACCCACCCAAGAGTCAGGAGGGCCTGAGTTCAAATCACCTCAGGTACTTAACACTTATTAGTCACTTAACCCCAATTGCCCTCCCCTCTCCCCTCCAAAAAGCAAACAAAATAAAACAACCTATAGAGTCTATCCATCTGTAGGGGGAAGTCCATTGTCTCTTGTCTATTTGCAGGTGATTTCCAGATCCTTTCATAAGTGAATCAGCCACTCAAAGCATTGTAGTACAGTATAATAGCTACAGGAATCCAGAGCAGCTAAGACTCTGAATGTAATTTGCATTTGAGAAGAAAGCTGGGACAGAAAATTATGTGACCATATTGGGGCTCCATCTATGTATAAGTACACAGACAGAGGTATATATGATTTAATATTTGGATCAATATTTCATTTATCCATTAAAGTTTTTTTAAAAAAGGTGTTGATTGATGTCTTTTGTTTTTTACATCACCAATTTCCCCCGGTATTGCCCTTCTCTTCCCAGAGAATCATCCAATAATGGTTTTGTTGTGCTTGTTTTGAGGAGGGGAGACAAAGCAATTGGGGTTAAGTGACTTGCCCAAGGTCACACAGCTAGTGAGTGTCAAGTATCTGAGGCTGAACTTGAACTCAGGACCTCCTGACTCTAAGGTTGGTGCTGTATTAACTGCACCACCTAGCTGCCCCAGTGGTGGTTTTTTTTTTAAGAAAAAAAACAAACATTAGGGGGCGGCTAGGTGGCGCAGTGAATAGAGCATGGGCCCTGAAGTCAGGAGGACCTGAGTTCAAATCCGGCCTCAGACACTTAACATACACACACACACACACACACACAAACTAGCTGTGTGACCTTGGGCGAGTCACTTAACCCCAATTGCCCTACCTTCCCCCTCCAAAAAGAAAAAAAAAGGAAAAAAAACATCAGCATAACTGACAGATACATTGAAAAAGTCTGAAAATGTGTGCAATGTACAACACTTTAGCCAGGTGGCTGGATAGAGCACTGACTCTGTAGTCAGGAGGACCTGAGTTCCTATACAGCCTCAGACACTTACTAGCTGTGTGACCCTGGACAAGTCACTTAACCTTGTTTGCCTCAGTTTCCTCCTCTGTAAAATGATCTGGAGAAGGAAATGTCAAACCACTCCAGTTTATCTTTGCCAAGAAAACCCCAAATGGAGTCACTAAAGTATGGACAAGGACTAAAACAACTCAACACCACCACCACAATATCTTAATTAGTAACTTCAACTTATTAAATAAAGTCAATCAGCATTTATTAAATGCTTACTTTGTGCTTGGCATTGTGCTAATCACGGAGAATAGAAATACAAGCAAAAGATAGTTCCTGCCCTCGAGGAGCTTACCTTCTAGTAGAAGACAACACTAAAAAGGAAGTTGAAAAGAGGAGGGAGGGAGCCGGAAATAAGGTACCAAGAAGTCTGAACAGTCAGCTTTGGTTTTATTATTCAATTGTATCTGACTCTATGAGACCCCATGGACCTTCCCTGGGGTTTTCTTGGCAGAGACTGGTTTGCCATTTCTTTAGCCAGCATGTCCCCATTTTACAGATGAGAAACTGAGACAAATAGGGGTTCAGCGACTTGCCCAGAGTCAGGGCATATTTGAACTCAGATCTTCCTGACTCCAGGCTTGGTGTTCTGTCCACTCTACCACTTACCTGCCCCTGCAGAGTCAGGAGTGGAACCCAAATACAGGAGTAAATGTAAATGGAGGGGACACTTCCTGAAATAGAAGTCCCAAGAGGAATTGACCAATCAGAAGAAAGGGCAATATCTTCCAAGATAAAAACACCAAAGAGGAGGGGTCACTACAAGATGCCTTTCAGCCGGTCTGCATGGTGGAAGGTGTACTAGTAGCCTTGGTATTGCAATCTTGCAGTCCCTCTAATGGCCAGAGAGATTACTGCAGTTTATGAGAAAGGCAGGTAACCTGGTCAGGATGTACATGTCAGAGAAGGCCTGGGAGGTCTGGCCTTGGAGTTCAAGTAGACCATGGCGGGGTAGATAATTAAGATATTGTACAGAATTTATGAAACTCTCTGTTGCCAAATAATTTAAATGGTTAAAAAAGATTTTTCCCAGGGTGGCCAGGTAGCACAGCGAGTAAGAGCACCGGCTCCAGTGTTGAGAAGACCTGGAGATCTAATCCCGGGCTCAGACACTTAGCACCCACCAAGAAACACCTGGCCGTGTAACCTTGAGCAAGTTACTTAACCCCAATTGCTTAGGGGCGGCCAGGTGGCTCAGTGAGTAAGAGCACCGGGTCCAGTGTTGGGATTGACCTGGATCAAATCCGAGCTCAGATACTCAGCACCACACCCAGAAATAACTGGCCCTGTAACCTTGAGCAAGTTACTTAATCCAATTGCTTAAAAAAAAAAAAAAAAGATTTTCCCCCTCATGCTTAAAAAAGGCAGATGGGCCTCAAAGAATTGTTATATTTCCTTATACATGGTTTTTTTCCCCTTTCCTTATACAGTGTTTTTGGTTTTGCTTTTTCTCCCTTGCATCTCCTTGACTTCTGAAAATGAATCAGGTTGCCACTCACTGTTATCGTTTAATAAGAACAACAAATTCAGATGAAATTCTTCCATGTTGGATCTAGGCAGATAGGAAAATCCTTTCACAGATCCCAGCCCAGGAGATGCTAAAGTTGACATTCTGATCCCATGCCCTTGGAAGCAGAGAAATGCTGGTGGACATGCCATAGAACAAGTTAGAAGACTCCTCTTTCTTGAATATAAGGTGTTAACTGCCAACCTTTACAGAGTTTTACTAAGAAAGACAAACAAAATTAGACTACATGCAGATATTTATATCTCTCAAAGCAGGGGAACATGCCTATAGATATATACACAAAAGTTGATGGGGAAAATGAGCTCAAAGAAAGACCAGTTGAAGAAGACTTTATATCTTTAGAACAAGGAAGTGTTTCCTCCTTCCTCCCTTCCTGGCTCAAGATGCCAAAATTATAGTCTCCATATGTGTTAGCCATAAACATGGGCATAAAACATGAATGTCATAACAGAATATAACACAACAGTGTCCATAAAATAACAAGATAAGAGAAATGCCATTATGCAATATAGTGTCCAGTACGTGCCTGGTACTTGGCAGGATGTTCTCACTTAGCAAAATCTACCAGGATAGCTTGGGTTCACTCAGAGAGCAAAGCAAAGCATGTCTGTCATGCTAGAGCATGCAAAGCATCATGGTAGGTTAATCTCAGAGTGGGTCAAAAATGTCCTTCTCCTGATTGGTCAATCCAGGTTTTAGACCTTTCTTAGGTGAGGAGGGGCTCAAGCTGGTTTGCAGAGAGTGAGGGTGGGAAATTGGTTTACAAAGGAAAGATGAAGGCCTCACCTTTGGGTTACTGCACATGTCTAAGAGCTACTTTGAAGCTGTGACCACTTCCACCAGTGTGATCAGCACCTAACCCAAAGTCTGGGATGGCGTGTTCCAGATGGAATCCCTCCAGGCTCATCAGTAGCTGATTTCCCACATACTAAAGACCAAGGTCCAATTGATTATACCCCTAAAATATCATTCAATATATTTGGCTACGGATTCATCAATTTTGTGGTTTGTTTTTTGTTTCCTGCTGTGGCTGCTCATTTACCACACAAAAGGTGCTAATTTAGAAAGTATTCACTGCTGTGTGGCAGGAAAGATGATTAAGCCCCCTGTACCCCACTTCACTTTGGCCTGCAGCGGAAGTCTAGTAGATGGTGGCAGCAAGAAGAGCCCAGCAGAGGCGGGAGGGGAAGGGACGCAGAGACATAGAAACACAGAGGCATGATACATTGGGAGCAGGCCCAGAAGAAAGCAGCATGATGACATTACCAGGAGTGTCCCAGGTTTATGGGGAAATGGTCTATTGTTATTTTTCTTTTCTTTCTTTCTCTCTCTCTCTCTCTCTTCCTTCCTTCCTTCCTTCCTTCCTTCCTTCCTTCCTTCCTTCCTTTCTTTTTTGATTCTTGTAGGGGGGAATGCAGGGTGATTGGGTTTAAGTGACTTACCCAGGAAGTGTCTGAGGCTGAATTTGTACTCAGGTCCTTCTGACTCCAGGGCCGGTGTTCTATTCATTTTGCCACCTAGCTGCCCCTATTTTTCTTACTCTGTTATTTTATCAGGAAATACTTTTGCTTCCAGATAAGACATTTCCCCATGGGGAAGGGAATAAGTTTTTATATAGTGCCTACTATGTGCCAGGCACACTGTGCTTTAAAAATATGATTTCATTTGATCCTCACAACAATCCTTTGAGGCAGGATCCTCATTTATAGTCAAGGAAGCTAAGCCAAATGAGGTTAAGTGATTTGCTCAGGGTCACACAGCTAATAAGTCACTGAGGCTGAATTTGAACTCAGGTCTTCCTGACTGTAGGCCCAGCACCCTATCCTCTGTGCCACTTAACTATTTCCTGGAAGCATGGCTTGTAGTAGTTGCTTGAAATACTGTATCTGCACATGCAGAAAGTCATGAGCCGTCTCCATATATTCACCTTTTCCTCCTAGTGCTTTCTAGGTTCCACATTTCCATCTAGAGGTATATGTATTTGAATAGTGATTCATAAATTATTCAGTTCATGTCCCCACCCACTCACTACTATTTCCTATTCTTTCCCTGTCTCAGTGTGTCCCTAAAGAATGTATTCAAGGGGTGGCTAGGTGGCACAGTGAATAGAACACCCATCCTGGAGTCAGGAGGACCTGAGTTCGGATCCAGCCTCAGACACACTAGCTATGACTTTGGGCAAGTCACTTAACCCCAATTGTCCTCCAAAAAGTTAAAAAAAAAGAACATATTCAAATAGCATAGTAACCCCTATCCCAAAGCCCTTTGGCACAGGACTGACTCTCTCCTTATTGGTGGAGATAAATGTCCTCCCTTGTGTGAGGGGCCAGGTGGAGTTCGTGACTGCAGAAAAGCTCTAGCCTTGGCCAGTCCCCTTTGAGACTTTTTTAGAGTGGAGTTAGGTGCTCCTGGCTTTCAGCTTCAAGAAGGAAAATATAAGAGGCCAACCCCACTTCAAGTTGCTGAAGGAAAGTCTCTAGGGAGACATGAAAATAGCTGGCAATCTCCATCACATCCCCCATCTCTGACTTGTTATCTAGGGATTTAGGGGAGTTTTCCCCTGGGTGAGATTCAGAACTCTCTCTCTTGGTTGTACTAAGCTATCTTGTTCCCAAGAGAAGAGCTCCTTCCCTTCTTTTTGTCTGGTGTACATTCTCCCATGTGTACTTTATCTGATTTCTGTTTTGTTATGATTTGGATAAATGGGTTTTCTTGCTATTTCTTATGTGTGTTCATTGTGGAGCTGATAGGAAAGGGGTCAAACCTTGGATACAGAGCTTGGAGTCCTCCTTCCCCCCAAAATGACAAAGCAATCATAAGTTAGATGGAACTCAGTCATACCCCCTTGACCAGGGATGGGGAACCTACAGTTTCAAGGCCACATGTGGCCTCAAGGCCACAGGTTCCCCACCCCTGCCCTTGACTAATGATATTTAAGGGAGCAGAAAAATATAATGCTAGCTCAGCAACACCTGCCTTCCACCTTTCTGAGAGGAGCAGAGTAGTGGCCTCTAGACCTTGCTTCCTCTTCTGGCATGAATTAAAATTTCCCCTAGAGAAGGTGGGGGAGAAGAGGCTAGAGATGTCCACTGTGGCTCCCTGCAAGTCACACAAGAAGAACCCTGAGCACAGGTGGGCCTCCCTTCACATGTGGGGCCCACTCTTGTTACCACGTATTGACCCCTCAGAAATCAGCAAATGGTGCAGATCAGGGCTTGATGCATGGTTTTGATTTTAGAAAGTAATGGAGACAATATTAATGATGCAGATTAAACTAAAAATGAGTCCTATATATATTTTTCCCGGGAGCTGCTAAAACATTTACCAGCATAACCCTGCATAGAGGCTAAGTTGTATTTACTACACAGAAGGCAAAAGTAAAATGTAACTGTGCCAGCGACCACCACCCCAGCCTAGCTGTACTAGTTTTCACCCCTCCCCCAGAGTTCTCTGGTATCCTTCAGGGACCGGGATGTGTCTGGGCTCTCTCTGCCAGTGGTTCTAGCTTCCATCAGTGGTGTTCCTTCAAGTGTAAAGGAGGTCCCCTGAATTCACAGATTAGCTTTGACGAAGAAATATTCCTTTAAAAGGTAAAATTACAAACCTGTACCTGTTCTAGGTTCAGACCCCACCTCAGGGTCTCAGACATGCTGACTTCTCCAGGGCTGCTGGCTGTCATGCTCTCCCTGAAATCCTGGTTCCAAAGTCTCAGGGGCACCTGAAAACTGAAAAGAAACAGTCTGATTTCTCAGACTCAAAGTAAAGGAGAGGGAGTAGGAAGGGATCCTCCCTCCCCAGTTTTCTTCATGGTACTCAGCTCTATGATACTTCCAGATGTGGCAGCAGAGTGATCAGAACAGCTGGGGAGTAGAGTGGGGGAAAGTAGGATATGGCATAAGCAATAGACATTCACTTGCTTCCTCAATGTCATACAATAAAGTCTCAAAACAGCCCATGTTGCATGATCATATACAATCCCACATGCATGTAGAGATAAAAATCAGTTATCCCAGATACAAAGTTGTGTGGATTCAACAAAATAAGCATTTTACCAAGTTTACCAAATATCTGCCCCAATCTGGTAAATTTTAAAGATGTAGCCTTTTGGCTACATAACCAATCAAAGGAGGTTTCCCCCACTCATGCTATAGGGGATGCAGGACAACGGATCTGGACATGGGACAAGGCCCTCATTATAAAACAGTAAGATTTGGGAGCAGTTGGGCATACCCACTCTTAATAAAGTTGATTTTCAACTCCCCTCTAATGTCTTCTGTATCACTCCTTTTCATTTTCCCAGGTGAATGAGAGACAGATGAACCCAAAGACCATTACAGAGAAGTACTTTCAATCGTCCTCCATTTCAAAGTCATGGGGGAAAGGGGAATCTCAAAGCGATCGAACTCATTCAATCTTTGTAGAAACTACATTCATTTTCTAGCCAGGTGCCAGCCAAGTCAATCTACTACTCAGCCCTGGGCCTCAGTAGGCTATCAATGATTCAGCAGGCTGGCCCTGGGCCACCCATGGAGTCAACTTTCTTCTCTCTATTTCATCCTAATGTGTGGTGGGCACAACCAGAAACCAGTCACTTGGTGCTTCCATGAGCTAACTCCAGTTTCCCCTCAGGCCAGCTACGTGGTCATTTATGTATCTTCACTAGTGCCATAGCTGTGCTCTCAAGAGTACCAATCAGCTATGTGAAGAAACCAAAAGTGATTCAAAGAGCCAGTCGCTCATAAATTACATACTCTTTTAAAAGTCTCACAAGGGTACACAACCCAGTGCAATCCTAACAGCTGCTTTTTATAAGAATGCCAAGCTTTTTCTACTTTGTGGCACAGGGAATAGAGTTAAGAATAGAGGGACAGAAGAAGTGAAGTCTACACCTATTGTAGATGGTTTTTTTGAGGACTTCAGCTATAAAGGCAGAAGACATAGAGGACAATAGTTAGCAGGAATGGAAGGATCAAGTAAGGGGAAACGTTGATAAGTCTGTAGGCTACAGGGAATAAGCGAGTAGGCAGGGAGAGACTGAAAATAAGTAATAGAGTGAGGGTGACAGAGGGGGCAACGTGTTGGAGGAGACGCAGTGGAATGGGATCATTTGAATAAGTAGAGGATTGGAAAGGGATAAGGCCACTTCATCATGTGAGACAAGGTGAAGGAGAGAGTGGCAGAAGGCTCCTAAGTGAGAGGAGATGGAGAGAAGAGGGAATTCATGGTGAATGGCCTCAATTTTTTCAGCAAAATATGCAGCAAGGTTCTCAGCTGAAAGAGTAGAGGGAGGCGGAGCCATAGGAGGCTTGAGGAGGGATGACAAAGTTTGAAAGAGCTGCCCTGGTGAGTGTGATAATGAGTTGATGAGGGAGGTATAGTATGGTAGGATTGCCTAGCAGCAGTGAGGGCCCAGTTGAGGTTATTCACTATAAATTTTTCAGAATGGTTGCATGACTTTCTATACTTCATTCAGCAGCACCTGTGTAGGGGAGAAGGCAATGAATGGGGGAGTGATCCAAAGTTGAAGCTAGGCAGGGCGCAATTAGCAAAATGATAAGGGGGGCTAGGAACTGAAGAGAAGAGGACAGTGTAGAATTGAACTGGTTCACCAAAGATTCAAGATGGGGAGAGGAGGAGAGAGTGGCTCTGCTTCACTAGTTCTTTCACCTCCAAAGGGTGGAGATCAGGCAGGAAAAGGGTACTATAGGGGATAGAAATCAAACTTGCACAAAAGGAGAAATAAGTCCTGTTCCCCACCAACTTTCCTCTTACCTCAGGAGACAGATGGTCTGAGGTCAAAGGGAAGGTTGCACTCTTTGTACCTGAGATCTCCCACGTCCTTGCTGGGAGACTAGGTTGGTGGCAGCAGGTAGAAATCCCTTTGTTCTGTCACAGATGGAAGCCTTGTGGCCAGTCCTCTTTCCACCTTCCCTGAACCCATCAGGATATTAAAGGCAGGACAGGGGAAGGTTTGGCTCTTCTCCCAGCTGAAGAGTCTGAGGTAGCCACAGAAAGTGGTGGCCTTTCTGAATGGATTGGAGACACTTTGGCAGGTCCCTTCAGGGGCCATGCTGTACCTATCAGGAGAGAGAAGGCACGAAGTGAGACATCAGAGGAATATTTGGCTCCTTCTCTCACCTGAAAAGACACACATGTAGAGGCAAACATTCCAGGAACACATCTAGAGGGATAATTCATACCTGATGCTGAAAGGCCTTCTTTCTCTCCCTCCCCCATCCCTCACGGACACTACTTGGCTATGTGTATTTGCAGGGTTCGTTAGATGCAGTTCTTCTGGGCACTGCTTTACTGCCCCTGGCTTAGCGGATATCCTTAGTGATCTCTCACGGGGAGAGTGAGCGCTGCCATGCCCTTTTAGCATAAAGACCTTATACTCTTTCTAGGTATGGCTCTTTTAGAAGAAGCAGAGACCTTTGTCTGGCACATCAGGTGGAAGAAGGACAAAGTGGGAACCCTTCCCACTAAAGCTGTGAGCTTTCTAACTGGGTCAAGGACATCAGGGAGTTAATGAATAATCAAAATTCAGGGAGCTGGGGTGGAGAAGATCCATGAAGCCTTTAGTGTGCTTAGAGAACTAATTGGGGAAGGAGCCTGGTTGGTTCTGGACATATTCCTTCCTGGATAAGGTTCCAAACAACATGGATGTGGGGAGGAAGAGCTCACCCCAAGCAAGTCTCCCTCTTTCTCCTCCTCCCTTTTCATGGGAGACAATAGTAACCAACATTTTGAGATAGTGGCCACATGTCTGGATTTGAAATTAAATTCTGGCTCTGATGTAAAAAAAAAAAAGTCCTAACAATTAGAGCTATAGCGAGGTAGAATGAACAGCACCTAGAATCAGAGACTGGGTGTCAGGTGTACAACAGAGTGAATTCTGGCTTCAGTGTGGGTTGGTCCAAGATGGCCCCTTCAAATTCCAAGAATGTTTGGTTCTGCTACTCTGCATGACTTAGAGCAGGTCATCCCTCTCTCTGAGCCTGTTTCCTTCTTTGTAAAATGAGGGGGGAGGTGAGGAAGATGGAACTAGATGACATCTAGGTGGTGCATTGATAGTGTGCTGGACCTGAAGCCATCCACAAAGATCTAAAGATACTGACTAGCTGTATGACCCTGGGCAAGTCATTTAACCTCTGTGTGCTTCAGTTTCCTCAGCTATAAGATGGGGATCATAATAGCACTTAATTTCCAGGGTTGTTGTGAGGATAAAATGACATAATATTCGGGAAGCGTTTAGTACAATGTCCAGTAAATAGTATGTGCTTAATATATATTTGTTCCCTTTGCCTTTCAGCTACACATTCTGACACTTGGTTTTCCCAAATTTCTCATACCTCCACTGCCAGCCTTTTCCCCTCCTCTGGGAGGTGAAGGGTGGGGTCTCTAGTCCAGGGGAGGCTCCACAGAGATGGCACAGGCTGGATCTGAAAAGATAAGCGTGGCTTAGGTTGGCCCAGAGCCCCAGCAACTGGGAATTGAGGAGCGGGGTAGAGTGGAGGAAGGCAGAGCCAAGGTGTACTGAAAACTGATCAAACTCAGGGGAGATGAGTGTTGTAAGAGGGAGCCCCCATGGGCAAGTGTTGACGTTATCTTCCCATAGGCAGGGAGGACAGTACATATTGATCCAGACTTTCCCGCTGCTTTCCAGAGGATGGCATTTGCTTATTGACGGGAATGTGTCCATGTGGGAGGAGTGGTCAAAGCTCAGATGGACCCTTGTACAGTGTCCTTGAGGCTGAACCCTGGACCCTGACTCCCCAGCTCCTCCTTTGGTTCCTCGTGGGTCCTAACTGGTTCATTCCTGACCTTGGGCAGGAGGTCCTTTAATTGTCCTCTCCCCCTTCCCCAAGAATCCTTATCCTAGTCATTCATCCCACCCTTCCTAATACTGGAAAGTCCCTGCCAAAGTTTGACCTTCTTCCCTCTCTTCCTAATTCTGATTCCAGTCCCACCAGTCAGCAGCCAAGGACCCCAGGGACAACCAGAAAACACGAGCGTTTCCTAGATGATTTGGGGCAAATCCCTTCCTGTCTCTTGGCTTCAGTCTATTGAACCTATAAAATGATTGGGGTGTGAATTCTCTCTAGCAGTTGAGAGCTGGAGCTGGAGCCAGTGACCGAGTGGTTTCTCCACATTGGGCCTTCTGAAGTTCCCGCTTATCACTTTCACACTTGTGGCAGTCCATAGTGTAGGGGAGCAGGCTGAGCCATGGAAGGGTTGAAACCCAGAAATCTGGGAAGTGAGGAGAAGAGCAAGGAAAAATCTTGAAGGAAGAATGGAAGGAGGGGCTTTGTGGGAATCTTTTTTCCTGCTGTTTCTCTTCCCCAGGGTGAACTCTCCTCCCTCATTCCCTCACACCTCTCCCCTCTCCCTGAACTCTTGAGAGCGTTCATTGCAATATAAGGAACCCTGGGCTTAGGAATCAGATCTGATTTGCCAAATGACTGCAAGCAAGCGCCTTCATCTTCCTGGGTCCCTGTTTTCTAACATACCAAAGGATCTCTAAGTGCCCTCCCTGCTCTGATGGTCAACTGGAGCTCTGACTTTCCTTTCCCCTCAAAGGCACCGTGTTGTAATACGTGGAAGGGAGGTCAGGCCTGTTTTCTCCTAATCTTTCTATTCTGCTGCCAGCCTAAATCAGTGCCAAGAAAGGGGAGGGGCTTACCGGGAAACTAAGCCAGCCTTCCCCTTGAGCAGGGGTCAGGGAGGCAGGGCTGGGCTTTTCGGTTCTGGGAATTGGGACCCTTGTGCATTGGTTACTGTGTGTCCCTGGGCAAATGAATGACTCTTTCTGTGCATCACCCACTCCAAGGATTGAAGAAGTTTGTACCAAACAGGTGCAGTGAAGATATAAATATTGGAGAGGGAGGGGCTGCTACGTGCTCCAATTCATTCCATGCTATTCCATTCAATAACCATGTTTTAAGCATCTACTACAAGCCAAACACTAGGCTAGGTGCCCAGGATACAAAAACTATACAGTGCCTGCCCTCACTGAGCTTACATTTGTGGGGGGGGGGGGGATAGAGAACAACATATAAACAGATAAATAAATGCAAAGTGTGAAGAAAGTGAGTAGAGGAGGAGAGGGAGACAGCAGCTAAGAGGAGGAGGAGGATAGGACTTGGGTGGAGCCTTGAAGGAAGCAATTGCATTAAACTTTGACGGTGCCCCTCCCTCCCCCCCTTCCCATCTCCTCCACCTCCATTCCAAGTGAAAACAAGACCTGGGTTTGTGCAGGGATACTTGGGGACCCAAGGCATCCATCCTAGCATCATAATGTAGCCACTGGGAATAGATTCCTGGTGATTCCAGAGCAGGCTGACATGTGTCCAGCACATGAGAGGCCCTCTTCCTTCTCTTCTCCCCCACAATATTTTCCATTTCAGGGGCCTTGAAGAGGATTTTTGCCAGTGTTGGGATAAGGTGGGGAGGCGGTCAGTTACTAGGTGGCACAATGGATAGAGCACTGTCCCTGTAGTCAGGGGGACCTCAGTTCAAATTCTATCTCAGGTACCTACTAGCTGTGTGACCGTGGGCAAGTCACTTAACCCTGGATTTCCGAGAGACAGAGAGAGAGAGGGAGAGAGAGAGAGAGAGAGAGAGAGAGAGAGAGAGGAGAGAGAGAGAGAGAGAGGAGAGCCAGTAGGAAAGACAACAAGGAAATGAGGCTGTAGAAAGTGGTGTGGTTTTCACCAGGAGTACTTTTCTGCTACTTCTCTTAACCTAGAGTTAGGTTACAATTCCAAATCCCAGCCACAACCTATGTAAGCATTCTAAAGGTCCAAACTTGAAGGAGTCTTAGGGATCATTTTATCTAAATTCCTCATTTTAAAGTCCCCTCATTTTGATCTGGGTTCATTCCACTACAGTGAGGCCACTGGGTATATACAGTGGGAAAAAGCTGGGTTGGCAGTCTGGTCCCAGGTCCAAATTTAACTATGTGCTACCGGGTCAGTAATTTCCTTCCCTTCCTTGACTGTTCCTTTTCTGATCTGTTAAATAGGCCTATTAATGCAGTTAGATGGTTGCATTAATATTAGCCTTGTGGACTTCTTAGCACTCTTGTGTTGGCTCGTTAATACAGATGTGTGGAATAATTAAGGCAGATGTTCAGGCTAGTTCATCCTCTGTCCTTCCTGTCCTGGCCTTGAACCCCTCAGAAGAGTTAAAACCCAGACAAATGAAGAAGGAAACAAAGAGTTCCGGCCCTCCCCTTGGCTCAATAGGGACTATCCCAGATTGAGAAATCCCCAGGCCCGCCCCTCTCAGGGGAGGGTTTGGGGGGCAGTCTCTGGGCCCCAGGATAAGAAGCCACCTCCAGGGTTCGGCTCACTCCCTTCCCTCTCCCTCTTTCTCCTCTTTCCCAGCTGATTCTGCTTGTCCTGCCTCTCTCTGTTCCAGTCTAGAGCCATGGGACCACTGGCTGTCCTGCTGGCTCTGAGCTGGGTGACCCTGGCTCAAGGGGATCCACTGTGAGTAGTGGGGAACCTTCCTCCCAACTTCCTCCCCTGGGGGGCCCTAGATTTGTAGGGATTTTGTGCATTGAGCTAGAGGGACCTGGGACCCAAGGATAGCTATGGGATTGAGGAATGCTAACAGGGGTGGGGAACCTCAAGGCTGCATGTCACCCTCTAGGTCCTCAAGTGCAGTTATTTGAAGAAGTCCAAACCTCGAAGTTTCAGTCAAAGGGCTGCACTTGAGGACCTAGAGGGCCATATGTGGCCTCAAGGCCACAGATTCCCCACCCTTGGATTAGAGGTTCTTTACCTTTTTTGTCATGGATTCATTTGGAAGTATCATGAAGCCTATAGATCCCTTCTCAGAATAATATTTTAAGTGCAAAAATTAAATGCATTTGATTACAAAGGAAACCAATTAGATTGCAATGTAGTTATCAAAATATTTTTTTTTAATGAGTTCCTGGAATCCAGGTTAGGAATTCCTGGACCTTCAAGACTGGAAGGCATGTGATATCTATGGAATTTGGGCAACCACAGACATGATGAGTGAGCCTAGAACTCTGGAGACAGCTGGAGGATCTAGGAGACATCTGTGGGACCCAGATGTCTATGGGATTTGAGGACATTCATAGGATGTAGGTTATATATGTGGGAGTTGGGGGATCTGTGGGATCCAGGGATTATTTGCCCTGGGTCAGAAAAAAGTAAAGAGATTTGGTTGATATTTCTGGCCAAGCTCAGTTGCCAGTTAAGGAAAATCTAGACATTCTTGGATATGGAATATGGATAGAATCAGGTTTTGGTGCAGCTAGCTCTGAGGAAGTGGAAGGGACTGAGAGAATGGCATCAGACTGTACCAGGATCCCAGGGACAAAGGATAGAGCAGAGCAGTACCAAGAACATAGATATTGGAGCCGAACATTAATGAGGTCTCGGGAGCCTTCTCCAGGAGAGCTGTCAGCTAATGCCTGCTTTCTTGGGTGGGACTACCTCAGCTCTGAGGTGCAGGAGCTCAGTGGGCACTGGCTGTCTAGGGCTAGAAATGACTTCTTCTCCCACCTACCCAAACCCCGTCAGCTACATCCTGCTCACTCCCAATGTCTTGAGACTGGAAAGTGAGGAGCAGCTGGTCCTGGAAGCCCATGAAGCAGCCGGTGATGTGCCTGTTGAGGTCTCCATTCACGACTTCCCTCAAAAGAAGCAAGTCCTTTATTCGGAGAAGATCACACTGAACAATGCCAATAATTACCTGGGTACCATCACTGTTAAGGTGAGTAAACGGTTCCCTATGAGTCACCTTGACCCTCTGGTCAATTTGTCCAACTGTCCTATTCCTATACATAAAGCCTACACAAAGTCTGCTCTGACCGCCCCAGACATTACCCACTATCAGAATGATAAAATTTCAAGATTAGAAGGGTCTTACTGATTATCTAGGCCAAGCCCTTCCTCATAGGGCAGCTAGGTGATACAGGGGCTAGAGTCCTGGACTTGTAGCCAGGAAGACCTGAATTTGAATCCTGCCTCAGTTTCTTGCTAGCTGTGTGAATCCTGGGCAAGGTACTTAATCTGTTTCTTTACCTGTAAAATACCAACCTCATGGGGCTGCTGTGAGTTCCAGTGACAACATGTAAAAGGCTTTGCAAACCTTCAGGTGCACTGCTAAGCAGTTTAACAGGTAAGAAACAGAGGCCAAAAAAGTGCTCTGCCCAAATGCATGCAGGTATTAAGGGGGCAGAGATGAAACTTAACTCTAAATTTTTTGTGTAAAGTTCAGTTCCTGTTTCCACTATACCATTCTACCCCTCTGGGACTTCCAGTACCTTCCAACCCCCATCAGATGCCTTTAAGCCATAGATGCCAAGCTCATCCGATCTGCAGATGACACAAAGCTGAGAGGGATAGCTAATACATTGGATGGCAATTGGGCTCTGAAGATCTCTTGGCAGACTAGATTATTGAACCGAGTCCAGTAGAAAAAAAATTATTAGGAATAAACATGAAGTCCTGTGCTTGGGTTAAAAAAAAACAGACAAGCAAAAAACCCCAGTTCAGTCTGAAAGAGGCATGGCTAGCCAGCAGTTCTTCTAAGAAAGATCTGTGTATTTTGTAAAATGCAGCAGCTCAGAGTTGGAAGGGGCCTCCCCACTCCACCTGAACCAGAGTCCCTTCTCCACCCTAGCTGACAAATGGCCATTCATTCAGAGCTTTCTCACAAATCTCAGGGAGGGGGGATCCTCGCCTCCTCACAAGGAAGCCCATTTTCCTTTGGGACAGCTCTCATTGTTAGGATGTTTTTTCTTAAGTTGAGTCTAAATTTGTTTCTTTGCAACTTCCACCTGTTGATTCTAATTCTACCTTCTTGAGGCCACCTCCTTAACATCTCATCTCTTCAAACACTTAAAAACAACCACCACTAAGTTTTCATCTTAAGACTTAACACTTATTTTTCAAACAACCCTAATGCGATAATGCGTGGTCTTAAAGCTTTTTCAAGGCAGCTAGGAGAGTGCCAGGAGGAAGGAAGGTTCAGCTTCCTGAGTTCAAATCCAGCCTCAGACATTTAACTCACTTTGTGACCTTGAGCAAGTCACTTCACCCTAAACCAGCTCTGAGTATTTGGATTTCAGGGCTTGGTTTATCGGAGTTTTTTTGGTTGTCAGGATTTAAGAAAGTGGGGGCAGCTAGGTGATTCAGTAGACAGAGTCAGACTCAACTGAAACAACTAAACAATAAAAAGCTTTCTCCTTATCTTGTTTGCCTTTTTCTGAATGTTCTCCAGCTTCTTAAAGTCTTTCTAAAACATGGCACTCAGAATTAAATACAATACTCCACGTGTGGTCTCTAACCAGGGCAGAGGCGAGCAGGGCAAATGCTTCCCTGGTCTTGGACACTAAGCTTGTCAATACGGCCAAAGATTACTTTTCTAGCTGCCACAATCACACTATTTACTCAGACTTTGCTTGTGGTCCATTAAAGCTCCCAGATTTTTCCAGGCAAATTCAATTACCCTGTCTTGTATTTGTAAAGTGGGTTTTTTGGAGCATAAGTGTAAGACTCTATATTTGAATTGAATTGGTCTAGATCAGGGGTGGGAAACCTTTGGTCTTAAGGCCACGTGTGGCCCTCTAGGTCCTCAAGTGCAGCCCTTTGACTGAATCCAAACTTCACAGAACAAATACCTTTAATAAAAAGGTTTGTTCTGTAAAACTTGGACTCAGTCAAAATGCTTCACCCAAGGACCTAGAAGGCCACATGTGGCCTCAAGGCCATAGTTTACTCACCCTTGGTCTAGATGGGTAATTTGTTCAGTGTGGGCAACTTAGGTGGGGAAACTTCCTCTACCTCTCAGCTTGTTCCTTCTACTCATTAGTAACTTAAGAGTTTTAAAGAATTTTTCATTTAATTTAACTTAGAAAAGAAATTTAAAGAATTAAAGAGTTAGGGGCGGCCAGGTGGCTCATAAGAGCAGCGGCCCCAGAGTTGGGATGACCTATAATAGAATCTGGGCTCTGATACTTAGCACCACACGCAGAAATAACTGGCCAACTGGCCAACTGGCTGTGTAACCTTGAGCAAGTTACTTAACCCCAATTGCTTTAAAAAAAAAAAAAGAATTAAAAGAGTTTAAGGAGTTGCCTTAAGGTATGAAGAGGTTAAGGGACTTGGAGAGGTGTGCTGGTAAATGTTTAACAATCACCCCAAATATAAGCAGGACATACTTTTAAATTTAATTTGAATTATTACTATATTCTCCATCACTTTCTTAAGGTTTTTTGTTTTTGTTTTTTTTTTGCTTTTTGGAGGGGAGAAGGTAGGGCAATTGGGGTTAAGTTATTTCCCCAAGGTCACACGGTTAGTTTTGTGTTGTGTGTGAGGTCAGATTTGAACTCAGGTCCTCCTGACTCCAGGGCCAGTGCTCTATTCACTGTGCCACCTAGTTGCCCCACTTTCTTAAGTTTTTGTTGTTGTTGAGTGGCTTTCAGTCATATCTGACTCTTTGTGACCCCATTTGGGGTTTTCTTGACAGAGATGCTAGAGTGGTTTGCCTTTTCCTTCTCCGGCTCATTTTACAGATGAGGAAAGTGAGGCAAACAGGGATAAGTGACTTGCCCAAGATCACACAGTTAGTAAGTGTTCGAAGCTAGATTTGAACTCAGGAAGATAACTTCAGACCTGGAGCTCTATCCACTGAACCACTTAACTGCCCCAACTTTCTTAAGTCCTGACAACCAAAAAACTCCAATAAAGCAAGCCCTGAAACCCAAGGTATAAATATTCAGAGCTGGCTTCAGCACACCCCTGGATTTGCCCAGGGTCACACAGCCAATATGTGTCAGAGGCAGAATTTGAATACAGATCTTCCAGACTTTCTTCCTGGCCAGCTTTTTCTCTGCTATCTACAGCACAATACCTGTCTAAGAGTTTACATTTATTCCTATTAGATTTCATCTAATTAAAGTTAGCCCAATGTTTGTACCAGTCAAGATTTTTTTTGATTTCTGGCTCTGTCATTCAGAATCAATATTCAGTCTGGAGGAAGGCATTCAATTATTCAGGATGGTGAAGGAGAGCCTGGTACTCAGGCCACATGAGAGGATCCTTTGAAGGAACTGGAGATGTTTTTAGCCCAGAGAAGAAAAGATAGGGTGTGAAAAAATTACTGTCTTTACATGCTGGAAGGGCTTGTTACCTGGAAGAAGATCTAAGCTTTTTCAGCTTGGCTCCAGGAGACATATAGGCCAAAACACTTTCTCCTGTTTGGGCCTGTTTCTTATCGTAAAATGAAGGGGTTGCACTAGATGACCTCTTGGGTCATTTCCATCTCTAGGCTTACGGTACTATGGTTAATAGCACTTGTTCTATTTATATGACGTAGAGATTTTGGCAGGGAAAATACTCTGTAAATTCAGTTCAATTCAATGGACATACTGTGCTGTAAATTTTAAAGTGCTATAGAAAAGAGCTATAATTATAATTATATTAATAATAACCATCTCAACCATAATAATTTATTTCTGCCCCATGGGCTTCTCACAACTCTGGTGACCTGAACCTCTGCCTAGTAGAAGGCCAAGCAAAGATGGACCTGCTCCTTTCCATCCCCATCCCCCCAAGTATGGTTGAGCCTGGGGCCATGATCAGGAGATCTCAGGAAAGATTTGTGTACTGGAGTTCCCCAGTTGCCTGACCTTCCTAGGCCCAGAAGGGAAGCTGATATCCTGGCAAATTTCAAGAATCAGGGATTACTTTCTGGAGGAGGAAGAACTTGAATTGAGCTCAGAGAGCATCCCTTGGGGGGGAGTAAGGGGTGAGACTAGGGAAGGGGGAGGGTATGCTGGTGGGGGATAGACCATTGAGGGGCACTACCCCATCCCCACACCCTTTCAGGTCCCAGCCCAGAACTTCCAGAATAAGAAAGACCACAAGTTCGTCAGTATCGTGGCCAAGTTTGACAAGGAAAAAGTGGAGAAAGTGGTGCTGGTGACTCTCCACAGTGGCTACCTGTTTATCCAGACGGACAAAACCATCTACACACCTGGTTCCACAGGTAAGTGAGCTCTCACCTAGCTAGGCTCAGATGGGAAGACCAGCACTGGCCAGCTCCCCCGGCCCTATAGGCTGTGGGCTCTTTTGGTAATGCTGGTGTGTAGTGGGGGTGGGAGGGAAAAACAGACAGACAGGAGGCAGCTAGAGCTCATGAGTCTCTCTCCCCTTCCCCTTTCAGTTCTCTACCGGATCTTCACTGTGGGCCACAAGCTTCAGCCTCTGGCCAAAACTCTGACTGTCAGCATCCAGGTAATGGGGGTCAGCACAAACACATGCCACACACAATGGCACACATACACAAACAGCCCCTCATGGACACCCAGGCACATGTAGACAAGGACATACACACATATATAAACATACATCCATAGGACACCCCACCTGCCCACTCCCTACCACAGTGCTTGGACAGCCACCACAAGCATGCAAGACTCATCCACATGTAGGTGGTGGAGAGGGGGCCTGGAGCTCAGGGCTGGATCACCTCTTAACCTAAACTCTTCACCCACAGTCTCCTGATGGTGTCATCATCAAGAAGGACCCGCTGTCCTCTCAGAACAAGAATGGCATACTGAGCCTGTCCTGGAGTATTCCTGAGCTTGTCAAGTAGGTGGCTTGACTCAGATCCTGGGGGTGGGGAAGTGTGTGTGCTGGGGGCCCAATTTTCTCTCCCAACCTTCATCCTTGTTGAACTCAGCTCTGTGTGTGTGTGTGTGTGTGTGTGTGTGTGTGTGTGTGCGCGCGCGCGCGCGCGCGCGTGCTTCTTGGGGGATGAGCCCCAGAGGGAAGCCTTTTAGGGGCACATGGGCAGCTTTTCTCCTGATGATCCACTCTGAGCCCTGATTTGGGTCTGTCCCATGTCCCACCTGACCTGCTCCTGAGATGTTTCAGTTTGGGGAGGGGGAGAAGGAGTGAAAAAAATCCTGAACCGCAGACTCAAAGCATCAGGGATGGAGTCCTTGGCTCTGCTACTGACTTGCTTTGTGACTTTGGAGAAATCACTTGATCTCTCTAGGCCTCTGTTTCTCCAAATTAAAATGAGGAAGTTTGTACTAGATTTCTGAGTTCCTCTCCAGATCCTATGATCATCTTTTAATAGTGAGTGCTCCCTAGGGCATACCACTCCCACCCCCTAGGCTAGACTGCTCTCAGTCTTGTTTCTGTTTCCTTCCCTTTTCCAGCCTGGGCCAGTGGAAAATCATCGCTTATTATGATGACTCCCCCCATAAAACCTTCTCTGCTGACTTTGAAGTGAAGGAGTATGGTAAGGAGGGTAGGGGGTATTAAAGATTGAAAGGGCTCTGATTTCCCCTCAGTACACCTTCCTTCCAGGGTCCCCCAGGAAAGTTCCTCAGGTTCTTCTGGATGTCCCCTAGTTTTATTTTATTTTATTTTTACTTTTTGGAGGGGGGAAGGCAGGGCAATTGGGGTTAAGTGACTTGCCCAAGGTCACATGGCTAGTAAGTATTAAGTGTCTGAGGTTGGATTTGAACTCAGGTCCTCCTGACTCCAGGGCCAGTGCTCTATTCACTGTGACACCTAGCCACCCCTGTCCCCCAGTTTTAACCACAGTATTCCTATCAGATTAAGACCTATCAGAATGCCTTCCCAGTGCCTCCCAGCTCCCCAAACCAGACTTCTTTTTTTTGTTTTTGTTTTTTTACTTTTACTTTTTTAGTTTTTCAAGCAACAAGTTTTTTTTTATTAATCTGTCCTCTCAACTCTTTCTTCAATTAAATACATTAAGAAAAACAAAACACATTCCTCAATTCATATGTATATAGTCTAGCAAACCAAATTATATCTCCTTCTGCATGTTAACTCACCTCTCTGTCAGTTGTGAGTAGTATGCTTTATCTTCATTCTTTTGGACTCATGATACATTATTGCATTGATCAGAGTTTTCACATCTTTCAAAGTTGTTTCTCTTTGTAATGTTATCATTGTTCTCATAGTTCTGCTTACTTCAATCTGCATCAGTTAATGAATATCTTCTCAGTTTACTCTGAAATTGTCCGTTTCATCATTTTCTATGGCACAATCATATTCCATTACATTTATATACTACAATTGACAGTCCATAAAGTTCCAATTTTTGCCTACTACAAAAAGGCATTTTTGTACCTATAGTCCTCCTCCTCCTCCTCCTCCTCCTCCTCCTCCTCCTTTGTCTTCATATGGGCCTAATATATAACTTTATAAATGAGTATACAGAATTTGGTAACGTTTTACTAATGAACTGCAAACTCAATATGTATTAGTATTGTGATATATCAACCAAAAAATAAAAGTTCCAAAGTGCTTTCTAGAATGATTAGGTCAATTCATAGCTTGACCCAGATTACACAAGTATACCTGTTTTGCCATAGAGCCACCAACATTGTTGTTTCTGCCAGTCTTGATAGGTATAAGGTGGAACCAAAATAGTAGTTTTAATTTGCATCTAATTATTATCTTTTTTTTTGGTCTTTATTAATTTGTTTACTTTTAGCTTACAAGATTCATTACCACAATTCCTTGAGTTTCAAATTTTCTCTCCCTCCCCCCTCCCCCTCCCCATGGTGGCATACAATCAAGTATTAGTATCTGCAAATACTTTCACATTAGGCATTAGTCAGGCCAAACTAGACTTCTTAAAGCATCCCCTTCACTGTCTTTTTCCTTAGGTCTCTCCAATGACCCCCAGTGTTACCCCCCCCCCAAGGTTCTCCTCAGACTTGGATCCCTCAGAATTCCACTCCCTTCCCATTGTCTTATCCCTGACACAGACCTTTCAGGGGTTTTCACTCAGTGTATTTTACCCAGGAACCTCTAAATAGCCCCTTGTTGCCCATCCCTATGACCCCTAAGAATTTTCCCTAGTCTCCCCTATCTTAGACTCAGATCTCTAACTAATCACTGGGAGCCCACATTCTAATAGGTGGGAGACAAATACATGTAGGAGAACTCTGCTGCAGAGAAAGATAAAGAGGACCCTTTGTCTGTAGGGTACAATAGCAGAATGTGTCCCAGGCTCTTCCTTCCATACCCAGCCCTCTTAGAATATAACCCAGTATCTCCCCCAGATCCAGACCCCTCAGAATGTTTCCCTATATCTTTCCACTCTGACTCTGACCTCTGAGAGTGTCCTCCATGATCTTCCCACTTAGACCCAGACCCTTCAGAATGTCTTTCTCCAAGGATCTATAGCCCTCATAATGCTCCTAGTGTCCCACTGCCCCCCAGACCCAGAACTTTCAGAACGTGCCCCAATATGTGCTCATTTAGACCCAGACCCCCAAGAATGGCCCCAGTGTCTCCTCCCAGACCCAGAGCCCTCAGAATAGCTCCCAGTGTCTCCCCACTTGGACCTAGACAACTCAGAGCATGATTTCCTCATTTCCATCCAGTGCTGCCAAGCTTTGAAGTAAAGCTGCACCCAGAGGAAAAATTCTTCTACATCGACAATCCTGATGGTCTGAGTGTCTCCATCACAGCCAGGTAGGGGCTTATGTAGGATTTAGCGATTGATGGAAAGGGGCAATGAGACATGCCAAGGAAAAGATTTGGGAGAGTAGGGATATGGTTGGCCATGCTAGGGGAAGGACTGAGTGCTAAGCATGTAGTATGCAGAATTCAGCTTAGACAAATATTGATTAAGCCCTTACTTTGTGCAAGGCTCTGGGCTGTGGAATGGCAAAGTTTGTTTTCCGAAGGAGCTTAATGATCTCTGGAGGGCATATGACATGTGAACAAATAATTATAATAGAAGTTGGAAGAGAAACCAGAAAAAAGATACATTTGTAGAGGTTTTAGGAAGAGTGGGGAAGGAAGCCAGGGAAGGCTTCAGGGAAGAGGAAGTACCTGAGATGATCCTTAAAGGGTGGAAGACCCTCAATCATTCAAATGCAAGGCAAGATTGGGAGGAAGACCTGTCTCATTTGACTAGAACATAGAGTGCATGAAGAGCAGTTTGAGATAAGGTTGGAAGGGTTGGTTGAAGCCAGATTGTGGAATAACCTTGAGTCACAGTGTAAGGTGACTGTTCTGAATGTAGTAGGGAGCCTTTGGAGGTATTTGAGGAGGGGAATGTCATGCTCATAGCTGTGCATTAAGAAGATGACCCAGGCATTGGAGTGAAGGAAGGAAAGGGGAGAGACTAGAGGCAGAGAGACAATCCAGATGAAAGGTGGGTGGTGGCAATGGGCGGGGAAAGGAGTGGGATGTCAGAGTTGTGCCTGTAGGAATGAAAAGACTTGGCAGTTGATTAGATGTGGTGGATGAAGAAGAGAAGAGGGAAGAACCAAAGGTGACTACCAAGGTTCTTGCTTGGGTGAGCTACCATCCATAGAAATAAGGAAGGTAGGAAAAGGCACTGGCTTAGGGAAAGATGATGAGTTTAGTTTGGGACATGCTGAGTTTGAGGTCAGGGGGACAGCCTGGTAGAGACATCTTGCAAGCAATATGGGACCAGAGCTCAGGGAAAAAAAGGTCAGGAGTGGAGATATTAGAGGAGGTCCTAGGACACTGGGGGAGACTTGTGTTAAATAGGCAAGAGGAGGATTGAAGAGAATGAAACAGACAACAAAGGAATGGTCAGAGAGGGAGGAAGAGAACCATGTGAATGCTAAGTTATGGAAACCAGGGTAAAGGAGGATCTTGAGAGGGCTCAGCATAATTCTGGGTTATCAGGGTTCATCCACTAGATACCAGACGGTACTTTCTGAGTCACAAGGAAGATGGGAAATCCCAGAGAAGGACCAATTCTTGCTAGAAGCAGTGGGAAGGATGAAGAGACCAAACTACTTCCTCCCTATTCCTGCATAGGTTCCTATATGGAAAGATGGTGGATGGCACTGCCTTTGCCATCTTTGGAATCCTGGATGAAGGGACTAAGCGTAGCATTCCTGAATCACTCACCCGAGTTGTGGTATGTGACCTGCCAAACCCAGACTCCCACCCCTTTACTGGGGCCCTCTCACCTATGCTGAGCCACAGTTCCATCACTTAACTGCCACCTCCTTCGCTGACTTGATTTTCTTTACTGGGCTCCAATTCCTCTAGGCCCCCAAATCACCCATGATCACCCTATCCCCTCTCTACTATGCCCCTCTCTGAGTTGTGATCCCCTTCACACTGTTGCCTACACCCTTTCATTGGTCTTCTGTTCTCTTCATGGAGCCCCTCTCCTCCTCACTGTACCCTCCTTGTGCCCATGTCTACTGCTCTTCGTTAAGCCTGAGCATTCCTCACTGAGCTATACCACACACAGATTGAAGATGGCAATGGAGATGTTGCTCTGTCCCGGGATGCTCTGGTCAAACAGTTCCCAGGCCAAAACCTGGTGGGAAAGTCCTTGTATGTGTCGGTCACAGTTATACTGCAGAGTGGTGAGTGGTGGAGGAGATTTTGTATGTGTGCGTGTGTATATGTACACGTGTGCGTGTGTGTATGTGCATGCGCACTAGAGCATACATATGGACTCTGGGCCCCCTCCTTCTTTCCTTCTGGTCTCACATCTCCTTTCTCTCTACAGGGAGTGACATGGTTGAGGCCGAATACACTGGGATCCCAATCGTGACATCTCCTTACCAAATTCACTTCACCAAGACTCCTAAACACTTCAAGCCAGCTATGCCTTTTGATCTCACGGTGAGACCCCTAGAATGCACAGGTCCTTCTCTGTAGGGAACATTTTTCATTTCCTTCCTAGGTCCTTGTCCCAAGGCTGATGGTGGGGGGAGGGGAGAGGTCTAGCCTCACTGCCTTCTACTGAAGTTATAGTCAGAGTCACTTTTCTTAGCTTAGAGGAAGGGATGGTTGATGAGGAATGGCTCCCCAGGAGGTCATTCACAGATATTCTCTGTTCTCTGACCTTTCTAGGTTTTTGTGACTAATCCAGATGGATCCCCAGCCTCTCATATTCCAGTGGTGGTCCCAAACTTTGATGTCCAGTCTATGACTCAAGAAGATGGTCTGGTCAAGTTGAGAATCAACACACCCAATAACCGTGGTCCTTTGAACATCGAGGTAAGTAATCTTGGGAACACACATAGTGCTGGGATTTGGTCATTTGCAATGTTGAGATTCTGTCATTTTGATAATTAGGGTCTCTCCTTGATATAGGCACAGTCTGTTTAAGCAGTTGAGGTTTTATCTTTTGCCTGAAATGATAGGTTTCTCTTACTTTCTTAACGAGGGTTTTGCTCACATAGAACCAAGGTTCATGGTTTGGAGAAAAGAGGGGTCTATATATGTTTTTTTCAAAATTTTTATGGATGTCCTTTGTTTTTACATCTCCTCCATTTGCCACTGCATCCCTCTCCCCACTCACTCTCAAAGAGCCAGTTCTCATAATAAAGAATTTTTAAAAAGAAGAACAGGAAAATCTTTAGCAAAGCTAACCAACATAGTTTAAAAAAAAAAAGTCTGATGTAATATGCAGTGTTCTGCACCCCTGGTTGCTCACTTCTGCAGAGAGACATGTCTTCTCTTATCACCTTTGGGCCAAGCTTGGTCACTGTAATTTCACAGCATTCAATTTCAATTGTTTTGTTGTTGTTGAGTCCATTTAGCTTGTTATGGTCATTGTAGATATTTTACCTATTCTGCTTATTTGACTTCGCATAAGATAATGTCTTCCCAAGTTTCTCTGCATTCACCATATTTATTCTTTCTTACAGCCAGTAATATTCTATTACATTCAGGTACCACCATTTATTTAGCCATTTTATTTTTCCTTTTGGAGGGCAATTGGGGTTAAGTAACTTGCCCAAGGTTACACAGCTAGTTTTTTTGTGTGAGTGTTCAGTGTCTAAGGCCAGAACCAAATTCGGGTCCTCCTGATTCTGGGGCCAGTGCTTTACTCACTGCGCCACCTGGCCGCCCCACTATTTAGCCATTTCTTAATCAGTAGGCTTTGAAATCCACTTCTTTGCTACCTTAAAAAATGCTATGATAAATACTTTGGTGTATTTTGGTCTTCCTTTTTGTCGTTGAGTTCCTTGGTGCATAGTCCTAGCAATGAGATCTCTGAGTCAAAAGATATGCATATTTTAGTTACTCTCTGCATGATTACAAAGTACTTTCCAAAATGATTATACTAAATCACAGTTCCATTAATTCATTGGTGTGTTCATCTTTCCATAACCCTTCCAACATTGACTATTTCTATTTGTAGCCATCTTTACCAATTTGCTGGGTGGGAGGTGAAAACTCAGGGTCTTTTGATTTTTTCATTTCTTATTATTAATGAGTTGAATCATTCTTTCATATGGTTGCTAATAGTTTGCAGAAAACTCTGTGTTCATATCATTTGACAATTTCTCTTTTGGGGAATGGCTTTCAGTCTAATATATTTCTGGTAGTTGTCTATATAGTTTTTCAACATCTACCTATTTTACAGATGGAGAAACCCAGACCCTTATAACTTAGAGCTCTTCCTGTTGCTAATATGTCTTAGTGGTAAATAAGGAATACTACATAGTCCTCTCTCTCCCTCCCTCCCTACCCCATTCTGCCACACCCTCCCCCCGCCCCCCGCCCCCCTCCAATGCAACTGGCAGTTTTCCAGAGACAGCAAAAGCTGATTCCTCCCTCCACACACCCCCACCTCTCTCTCTTTTCCCTCCACCTCTCTCCATTTCTTTTCTCTCTCTCTACTTTTCTCCCTCTTTCTATTCTTTTCTCCCTCTATCTTTCCCCTCTCTCTGTCTCTCTCCCTTCCTCTTTCTGCTTATCTTTGTACTTCTATATCTCTCCTTTCTCTCTTTCTCTCCCTGTCTTTTCCCCTTCTCCCCTCCATCTTTTTCTCCCCCCTTCACTCTTCTCTCTTCCTACCCCTTCTCTGCGTTTCTCTGTGTCTCTCTCTACCTCTGCCTCTGTGTATGTGTCTCTTTCACACAGACTTTTCTCTTCTCTTGTCATTTTGAAATACCCCACCACCCCAGACCTTTTCTTACTCTGGACAAGTCGCAGTCTTCTATGGGCTTCCTGGATGGTGCTGACCAGAAGGCATCCTATCCTGTCCATTCTCCTGCTTATAAATGATCCGGTCCTAAAAAATTCATTTGTACATGCAAAGCAAATGTGTGCTGTGGACTAAGGTTTTATTTCCTTCCTACCCTCAGGTGAGGACAAACAAGGAAGGCCTCCTTAGGGATCGCCAGGCATCCCAGAGAATGGTAGCTCAGCCCTATCAACCTGTAGCTGGCTCCAACAATTACCTGCACCTGTCTGTGCCCTCAGTGGAACTCAAGGTTGGCGATAACCTGAACATCAACTTCCACTTACGAACAGATGGGCCCACTATCAACCAGCAAATCAATTACTTCACCTATGTGGTAATTCCTGACCCCATTCTTCTTTTTCTTCTCCCCATCTCCCAGGTCTCCCTTGCTCTGATTCTTCTTGCTTTCCTCTTCTTTCCCCTCCAGACCTTCAGATCCTTTCCCCTCCTCCTAGCTTCTGTCTCCATGATCCTTATTGAGTCCCCTTCATCCCTAATGAAAGACAGTGTGGTGTAGGCGGTAGGAGACCGAGTTTGAAATCAGGAAGGCCTGGATTCAAATCCTACCTCTTATACTTACTTGCTTTGCAAACTTTAAATTACTATATAAAGTTACTATCATTATCATAATCATAATATCCCTGTTCATCTTCCAGATCCTCCTTTCCTTGGTCCCCTTCTCCCATTCAATTTGTCCAGACTCTCCTCTTTTAATCCCTCTCTTTCCCTACTTCTCATTGGGTCCTTCTCCCTCAGTCTCCTTTGATTTCCCTCTCCCACATTCTCTTCCCTCTAGGTTCCCCACCCTTGTTCCCTCTTGGGCACCTCTCCCTTGCTCCTCCTCCCAGAACTCCCCAGTCTGCTGTCCCTGCAAAAGCAAAGTCAGTTGGCCCTACCCCTCCATAATTTGTGTCCTTCCCAGATCATGAACAAGGGGCTGGTGTTGAAAGTTGGACGGCAACCGCGGCAGCAGGGCCAGGATGTGGTGGTGCTCTCACTACCTCTCACACCTGACTACATCCCCTCCTTCCGAGTGGTGGCCTATTACCATCTGACTAGGAATGGCCAGAAGGAGCTGGTGGCTGACTCTGTATGGGTGGATGTCAAGGACACTTGCATGGGCAAGGTGAGCCCTACACTAGCCTTGGCTTCTTAGCCTTGGGTCTGTCTTTGTTTCTATTTAAGAGTTCCATGGTTTGCTTCTAGAGCTAATGATCTCCCCATCTCCAGAGGTATTTAAGGAATAGCTAAATGATCTCTTTTTGAGAACTTTATAGAGATTGTTCTTGATCAGGCATGGGTTTCTTCCTTAACTGTGAAATGGTAATAATAATAAT
>NW_027185755.1:1396475-1407471 GCF_028583685.1 Petaurus breviceps papuanus | reverse complement strand
CTCTCTCTCTCTCTCTCTCTCTCTCTCTCTCTCTCTCTCTCTCCTTTTCTCCCCCTCCCTCCCTTCCTCCTTCTATCCCCCACCCCCGCATTCTCTCTGTCTCTTTCTCTGACTCTATGTGTCTGTCTTTACCTCTCTCGATATGCCTCTCTGCTTTTTTGTTGCCTATTTCTGTGTATTATGTCTGTGTCATTTCTTTTGTTTCTCTTTCTGTCTTATTTGTGCCTCTGTTTCTTCTGTCTCCACTAAGTTAAATAAACATTGATTTAGTACTTATTATATTTGGAGTTAGAGGACCTATTTTCAAATTCTGACTCTTTCCCTTACAACCTGTTTGGTCTTAGGCAAGTCAATGAACCTCACTAGGCCTCAGATTTCTCTGCTAAAAAATGAATGGGTTAAACTAAATGGTCTCAGAGGCACCTTTTATCTCTACACCTTTGATCCTGTGATCCTATTATGTATCAAGCCCTGTTGTGAAAGTAGGAAATAAAAACTAAAATAAAGTATTATTCCTGTCTTCAAGGAGTTCCTATTCTATTGTGGGGGATAGAATTTCTACACAGATAACCATGATAAAAGATGGGTGTAAGTGGGGCAAAGGAGAGATTGGTCAAAGAAATATAGAAAAATGGAAAAACATGTGCCTTTCTGTGTTTTTCTTTCCCAAAATCTCTCTGTCTCTTTCTCTATTTTTGTCTCTGCTTCTTTGTCTGTTTTTCTCTCATCTCTACCTATCCAGTCTTCACTCTTTTTGTTTTTCATCTCTGTCCTCATCTCTCCCCCATTTTATTTCTCTCTCTAGCTATTCTTGTCTGTTTATCCTTTCATTCTCTCTCCACTTCTTTCCCTCTTTCCATATTTATGTCTGCCTTGGTTTCTATTAAAAAGTTGAATGAGTCACCTCTAGAGCTTGTGAACTCCCTGTCTCCAGAGGTCTCCAAGGACCAAATGGCTGTTACTCCACCTCCTCCTCAGTTCTTTCCTAAAGACGTGACCTGGCCATGTCCATTTCCACACCTCCAAGCATGATTGAATTTCCTCTCTGCCTCTTAGCTGGTGGTGAAAGGAGCAGGGAATGCGGAGAGAATACACCAGCCTGGGAAACAGACCACACTGAAGATTGAGGGTGATGCTGGAGCCCTTGTGGGGCTTGTGGCCGTGGACAAAGGGGTGTTTGTTCTGAACAAGAAGAATAAACTGACCCAGAGCAAGGTGGGGTCTGGGAAACATCCCCTCACTGAACCCCCTTTATCCCCTCATTGAACCCCTTCCATCTCCCTCATTGAACCCCTTCCATCTCCCCCATTGAATCCCTTCCATCCCCTTCATAGAATCCCTTTCATCCACCTCATTGAACACTCTCCATCTCTCTCATTGAACCCTCTCCATCACCCTCATTGAACCCCTTCCATCCCCTCACTGAACCTCTTCCATCTTCCTCACTGAATCCTCTCTGTCCTTCAAAGTTCCCTTCATTCCCCTCACTAAGCTCAGCTAGTTGGTGCAGTAGATAGAACATTGGGCCTGGAATCATAAAGATAATGAGTTAAAACCTGGTTCATATACTCCTACGTGTATGACACTGGGCAAGTCACTTAGCCTTTGTTTGCCTCAGCTTCCTCAACTGTAAAATGGGAATAATAAATTGATTGGGATGTCTGTAAAGTGCTTAGCTTAGCACATAGTAAATGCCATATAAATGCTATTATCCCTATTGTCATCCTCACTGAACCCACTCCATACCTCCCAGAGCTTCCTCCCCCCACTCACTGAATCTTTTCCCCCCCCTTACTGATTTGCCATGGCCCTCAGTGATTCCTAGCCCCTTACTTGGCTCCTGCCTGGACTTCTCTCTACCTCCAGGTCTGGGACACAGTGGAGAAAGGAGACATTGGCTGTACTCCAGGCAGTGGACAGGACTATGCCGGAGTGTTCACTGATGCTGGGCTTGCTCTCGAGACCAACAAGAAACTTCAGACAGCCCAGCGGTCTGGTGAGGCTTGGGGGAGGCTGGAGGAGTGTGTGTAGGCAGTGCCTTGAGGGAGTAAAAGGTCTAAAAAGGATGTCCATAGGGCTTGCCCAAGAAGGAAGTCACACAGAAAAGCCCCTTCAGGACCTGATACTTACTGCTGAGGGAGCAAGGAGCAGAGAGATGGGGATCCCACCAAGTTCACCTGGATAATCTTGTGTTCTCCCTCAAATCTTATCTCTCCTCCGCTTGCAGACCCCGAGTGCCCAAAGCTAGCCAAGCGTCGGCGCCGCTCTGTCCAGCTCACAGAGATAAGGAATGACAAAGGTAAGGGGATAGCACCCATCAGGCCAACACTGCCAGCAGTGTTGCCCCTTGCCCCACACAAGTCCCTCCCAATGGAAGGGGAGCTCAGACCACCTCTTTCCTGGTTTCTGGGATGCTCCTAAGAGAGACTAAGGGTCCTGGGGTGGGGCTCTTGCAGCTGGCCAGTATAAGGATAAAAACCTGAGGACTTGCTGTGAGGATGGCATGCATCTGAACCCCATGGGCTACTCATGTGAAAGGAGGACAAAGTACATTTTAGAGAATGAGGAATGTGTCAAGGCCTTCCTAGACTGCTGTAACTACATCACCAAGGTTCGTCTGGAGAAACAGAGAGAAAACATCCTCAACCTGTCCCGAAGTAAGTGTCCCTATGCCTGGGGAGGGCCACATGGAAGCAAGTCATGGGAAGTATAAGAATGGACCATCAGAGATAAGGGGAGATGGGGCCTGGGATATTGGAGGAGATATAGCTTCAGCCTAAGGGAAGACATGGTCCCAGGGCCCCAGATTGAAGGGAGGCATAGCTCTGGGGCCCCAGATTGAGGGGGTGACACAGCCAAGTCCAGGCCCCAGCCTGAGTGGGGAGGTTTGGGTAGACAGTAGGTCAGGGAGCCAGGGTAAAGAAGCAGCTATTGTTCTGACCCCATGACCCCATTCTGTCCTACCTCCCCAGGTGACCTTGATGAGAACTTCATGCCAGAAGAAGACATCATCTCCAGAAGCCAGTTCCCAGAGAGCTGGCTGTGGACTGTGGAGCGACTGACAGAGAAGCCTGACAAGAATGGGTAAGTCTGAGACCCCCCGTGATGATCCTAGCCCCCAGCCCCCTTTCCACAGTCCCCAAATAGTCGTTCTAATCTCATTTCATCTCGTTCTCCTGAGATGATGCCAATGCCCTCCCCTCAGTCTTTAGGCCTCCAATCTGCCCTGGAGACAGGCACCACCTCCCCTAAGTTCTTCCCTCTTACTTCTCCCTCTTTTCCTCCCTCCCAGAATCTCTACAAAGTCCCACACTGTATTCCTCAAAGATTCCATCACAACCTGGGAGATTCTGGCTGTTAGTTTGTCAGACACCAAAGGTGAGGCTGAGGTGAAGGCTGAGTGGGGTTCAAGGGTGAGGGAAGGAGTATATTTATGTACATGGTACATGTATATGTTGTACACAAACATGCCTGTGTATAAACGTATACATACATGCTAAATGTGTATGAACTATATATATATAGTAAGTGTGTACAGTGTCTGCACATGCAAGGCATTGTGTATATGCATATAATGAGTGTGTATATGTGTGCATAGCATATCTATACAGACATACACACAACTATAAAGTCCTTAGGAATAGGGATTGTACATGTAAGTATGTACATGCGTGTGTGCATATGTAGATATATGTACAAACACACATGTGTATAAATGTGTGCACATGCTATGGAGGCATGACACATATAGTAAGTGTGAAGTGTATATACACACAGTGCACGTGCATGTTTGCCTATCATGAGTGTGTATACATGTCTATCCATGCGCATGTATGTACATGCGTGCGTGCATGCACACAGACCACTGTGAAGTGCTTGGGATGGTTCCTTTCTTTGCCCAGCACAGTGCCTGGCACATAGCCAGCGTTTAATACATTCTCGTTGATGGTTGGCGGATTGATTCAAGGGCATCAAGTAAGTTTGTGACTCTTGGGCCAAGGCTGCCCTCCTCCAGCTGCCTGTTTAGTTTTTGTTCCTGTTCCCCACTTGGGCAGGGATCTGTGTGGCGGACCCATATGAGATCACTGTGATGCAAGACTTCTTCATCGACCTCCGCCTGCCATACTCAGTGGTACGCAACGAACAGGTGGAGATCCGAGCCATTCTCTACAACTATGGAGAGAACCCACTCAAGGTGAGGGGCCCTACATGACCCTGCCTGGATTCCCACTCCCCAGGCTGTGCTCTCTCTGCCCCCACCCCTGATCTCACTGATGCTTGTTCCTCTCTCCCAAGTTTGAGGGAGAAGAATTGTGAGCTTCTTCACCAAAGGATAACTCATTCAACAAAGACTTCACTGCCCCTGTCCACTGCTCTCCCCTCAGCCCCATTTCCTAACAAAGTGCGCCAGACCTTTCAGGGAGAAGGTAGGGGTAGAGGTAGAGATAGGAGGAGAAAACATATACAATAAAATAGCAGAGGGGGGTGAGGCCTTAAAACAAAGAACAGAGAATAAATATTAGAGGGACTTTGGGAAAATAGAATGTCACAGAGGGGAAGGCAACCAGGACTGGTGAAGGGTTGGAAGGATAGACCATCTGAGGACTGGTTGAAAAGAACTTAGGATGCTTAACTTAAGGAAGAAAAGCCTTAGGGAGGGTATGATCACTATCTCCAAGAATCTGCAGGACAATCACATGGAATGCTTGGACTTATTCTAGTTGATACCATAGGCAAAACTTGTATTAATAATAATAATTCAGTGACTTTTCAGTCATGTCCCTCTTCATGACCCCATTTGGGGTTCTCTTGGCAAAGATATTGGAGTGGTTTGCCATGTCCTTCTCCAGCTCATTTTTACAGATAAGGAAACTAAGGCAAATAGGGTTAAGTGACTTGCCCAGTTAACAAGTGTCTCGGATAGGATATGACCTTAGATTTTCCTGACTCTGGGTTTAGGGCTCTATTCCATGTGACCCTGAATGCACTTGCTGAGGTGTTGATTTGGGCTTGATATAAGGTGAAACTTCCTAGAATTTAGAGTTGCCCCAAAGTGGAATCTTAATGGGGAAGGAGTTTTCCCTCAGTCAGTAAGTATTTATTCAGTGCCTGCTTAATGAATGTAAAGTATAGTCAGAAATAAGCATTTTTAAGCACCTACTGTGTGTCGGGCATTTGTGCTAAGTGCTTTCTGGAGGTCTATTTTTTTTTTTAAGATTTTTCTTTTTTTCTTTTTGGAGGGGGGAAGGCAGGGCAATTGGGGTTAAGTGACTTGCCCAAGGTCACAAGGCTAGTTTTGTGTTAAGTGTCTGAGGTCAGATTTCAACTCAGGTCCTCCAGACTCCAGGACCAGTGCTCTATTCACTGCGCCACCTAGTGGCCCCACCTGGAGGTCTTTAAGCAAAGGCTTCAGCAAATAGAGCACTTAGCAGGGACAATATGCTGGGGTGATGATTTAGGTATGTTTTGGGTTGTCAGCTAGGCGGCCTCTCATTCTTTCCAATGCTGAGTTTCTCTGTTTTTTGTTGTTGTTTTTTTGGCTCTTGGGGCATTGCATGTCACAGTTAGAAAGAAATTTAGCAATCTTCTGTATCCCCTCATTTCATAGAGGAAGAACATGTCTAGGCAGCAGACGTGGCTTGTCCAAGGTCACACAGGTAGTAAGTAGCAGGGCCAGGATCTGAAACCAGGTTCAGAGAACATGGAGAGCTACGGGGGTTCTTGAGCGGGGCAGGGGATGGGAAGGTCATACTTCAGAGGAGGGGCAGTGTCATTCGGAGGTGCCTCTCCCCTCCTCACCAGGTGCGTGTGGAGCTGCTCTACAACCCCGTCATCTGCAGCGCCGCCACCTCCAAGAAGCGCTACCAACAGGTAGTGACCATTGGTGCCAAGTCTTCTTTAGCCATGCCTTTTGTCATTGTGCCCCTGAAAATCGGCAACCACGACATTGAAGTCAAGGCTGCTGTCTACAACCAGTATATCAGTGATGGTGTCAAAAAGAAACTGAAGGTCGTGGTAAGTTGTAGGGGAGCTGGCCTTGCCCCACCTCACCTGCCTGCTCCCCTGGAGCCCGCATTAGATGGGCCCCTCTGGTGCAGAAAGCCTTGGGAATCTTAGCTGCTCAGAACTGGAGTATCATCCCAGAACCCATGGAATTCTACCCTCTCTGGACTGCAGGATCCCCAAACCTCTGGAGCTTGGACTCAGACTCTAGAACCTTAGATTAGGAGAATTTTAGAGTCCAAGAACTTTCAAATACAAAAATTGTAGGTTCCTAGAATTCCCCACCTTCCCACCCCAAGTACTCTAGAACCAGAGTCAATTGTCTCCAGAATGGGCTTTCTCTCCCATTCTGGGGGTGACCACTGTTTCCTCCCTACTACCCCCCACAAAGCCGGAAGGGATGAAAGTATCAAAGGCCGTGACCACTCGAACCCTGGACCCAGTGAAACTTGGCCACAGTGAGTTGGTGTTTGGGAGGGCAGGTGGGGAAACCTGAGTGGGACTGCAGTGGGGAGGAGGGTAAGGGAACTGGAGAGAGGACCCTCCATGATCTCCCCACCTTCTACCCTCTCTGTCAGATGGAGAGCAGAGGGAAGACATTCCTGCAGCAGATATCAGCGACATTGTTCCAGGCACTGAATCAGAAACTAGTATCCAATTTCAAGGTAACAGTGTCCAGGGATTCCTCACCTCTCCCCGGGAAGGATACATCTCCCTGGCCTCTCCTCCTCCCTCCCTCTCTCCCTCCCTCCCTCCCTCCCTCCCTCCCTTCCTTCCTTCCTTCCTTCCTTCCTTCCTTCCTTCCTTCCTTCCTTCCTTCCTTCCTTCCTTCCTTCCTTCCTTCCTTCCTTCCTTCCTTAGCACAGCTTTAGACATTGAGTTATGAGGTAAAGAAGGAAGCCCTTGAAAGAGCTACTGATGGGTCTCAACCCTACCTGCAGGAACACCTGTGGCCCAGATGGTTGAGGATGCCATAGATGGTAGCAAGCTGAAGCATCTGATTGTGACGCCATCGGGCTGTGGCGAGCAGAACATGATTGGAATGACTCCCACCATTATCGCCGTCCACTATCTTGATGCCACGGATCAGTGGGAAAAGTTTGGGGTGGAGAAGCGGTTGGAAGCCTTAGAACTTATCAAGAAGGGTGAGGATCCCTGACACTCTAACCTGCTCCTAGCCTCTCCCAGAGCCTATTTCCATGACCCTGTGGTCCCTTTCTGACCAAACCATACCCATTTCCCCTCCCCACAGGGTATGCACAACAGCTGGCCTTTAAGAAGCCAGACTTCTCCTATGCTGCCTTTCTAGACCGACCATCCAGCACATGGTAAGCTTGGGATGGACCTCAGGGAAGTCTCTTTCCCTCTCCCAGCCCACTGTGGCACTGAAATACAGGTGGGGGGTGCAAGCCCAGCTGCTAAAGGTAAGGAGAGCTAGCTAGCCTTGTCCAGTGTAGAGAGCACAAGATTTAGAAATTCATAGGCTGTCGGAGTGGAAAGGGCCCATAGAGTCCATCCCTCTCATGCTATAGACACTGAGTCTAGAGAAGGGAAGTTACATAAAAGATTATAATAAATATATAACATCATATAATATCATATAACAGCAATTTTAATAATAGCTTTATATGGAAGACTTTATGTGGACAAAGCATTTGCCTATCTATATCTTTGGGAATTAAATGGTATAAATCTTCTTATCTCCATTTTACAAATAAGGAAACTGAGGTATAGAGAAGTCAAGTGACTTACCCAAGGTTGCAGAGCTGGTATCTGAACCCAGGTCCTCCAACCTCAAATCCAGTGAACTTTTTTGGTATTCCTATGGTGTCTAAGACTGAGAGCACAGACCTCCAAATGAATGTCAGAGCTGAGAGGGCCCTTAGAACAGAGAATGTCAGAGTTGGACGAGATCTTAGAACAGAGAGTATTAGAGATGATGTCAGGGACTTTAGAACACACAATGATAGAATTGAAAGGGCCCTTTGAGATCATCTAGTCTGCTGCTGAAGATGAAGATGAAGAAACTGTGGCTCAGAGAGGTCACATGATATGCTCAGAGCCACACAGCCAATAGAAGAACCAGGACCTGAATACAGATCTTCTGACCCAAGTTCGATTTCTTTCCAGTATACCTTGATGACTGTAGTTAGGAGACCTGGGTTCAAATCCTGCCTGCCACTTTCTGGCTCTGTGCATCTCTCTGGGACTCTAGAAGGCAGGTTAGACTAGATGAACACTCTGTGCTTCTGGGAGGAGCAGGTTCTTGTGGTGAGCTGACATCACGATCTTGTCTCCCAGGCTGACGGCCTACGTTGCAAAGGTATTCTCCATGGCCACCAATCTCATAGCGATCGATGCCCAAGTCCTCTGTGGGGCAGTCAAATGGCTCATCTTGGACAAGCAGAGACCAGATGGAATGTTCCAGGAGGACGGTCCAGTGATCCACAAGGAGATGATTGTAAGGCTCCCAACTTCCTCCTAGGGAGGTTAGAGGGAGACAGAATGTGGGGAGGCAGCAGTGACAGGAAAGTCAGACTCCTAGCTAGGCAGAGATGGCGGGGGAGGGAAGGGAAAGTGGGAGAGAGAGAGAGACGGGGAATTTCCTAAAGACTTACCATTTACTAGGCACTGTGTCAAGCATTGGAAATGCAATCAGGAGCAAAACAAACAAACAAAAAAAGTCCTCAAAGAGTTTACATTCTAGCATGGGAAGACCACACATAAAAGGGAGCTGAAAAGTGTAGGAGAGGGGAAGCATGATGGCCTCTGGAGGTCATGCATGCACTGGTCTGGATTGGAAGTTAGCATGACTGCAGGGGGTGCTTCCTCAAATCCAAGGTTCTGGGGAGGAACTCATTGATTGGAGAAGGAGGCCAGAGCTTGAAAAGCCTTTCTCTGGGTCAGTAGGGGTGGGAATCATGAGCGGCCTGGGTGGCAGAGGCTGGGCCTGGCATCATCTCCTCTGATGAGACAGACCCCTGCCCTGTCAATCCCCCATTGTCCCTGACCCTCACCTGTTAGTATTAGCCCCTGAGGGAGGACCCAGCTTTAGCCCTCAGGAAGTTCCTAGTCTAACAGATCGGAAAGTCTAACCCAAGGAGGACTGAGACTTAAGGCTCTGAGATTTTCTAGGAGAAATGGGAGTTTAGAGGCTGAGAAGACTCAAACTCAATGTATAACCTGGTCTTTTCTCTCCTCAGGGTGGCTTCAGGGGTGGGGAGCCTGATGCCTCACTCACAGCCTTTGTGCTCATTGCTTTGCATGAAGCAAAAGACATCTGTGCAGGCCAAGTCAATGTGAGTGACTCCCCCTTACCTATCTGTTTGTGTGCCCCAATCCTCCCCCAGGCTCCATTAAGCTTGCCTTAGAATCTCCCCAAACCTCCTAGACTTCAACATCTCTTTAGTCTTATGACTGGTGCACCAACATTCAAGTTTCCCTTGCTGCCTCAAACCTCTTCTCTGGTCCTTGGGGAATAAAAGATGGCCTTCCAGGCCAGAGGGCATGCTAGGTGGTCTGTGGTAACTGCCAGGAGAGGAGGATATGGCATCAAGTGCCTAACAACAGTGCTGAGCAGGGTCAGGGTCTTCTTTCCACAGAGTCTGGAACGAAGTATCAACAAAGCAGGAGACTTCCTGGCTGCCAAATACCTGTCCCTGACTCGGCCCTACACCCTAGCCATGGCTGGCTATGCCCTGAGCCTGCTGGAGAGACTTGATGATGCCAAGGCAGATAAGTTCCTGAAAGCAGCCACGGGTGAGTGATCCCCCTCTCGGTAGAGAAGGAGGGGCAAAGAAGGAGACCCAGGAAAGTCCCCAGGCTGGGGAAAGCCAGTCAGCATATCTGAGCTCTCTTTCCCCCACAGATGGCAACAGTTGGCAGGAGAAAGGCCAGCAGCTGTACAATGTGGAAGCCACATCCTATGCCCTTTTGGCCCTACTGAGACTGAAAGACTTTGACTCAGTCCCTAGGGTAGTTCAATGGCTCAATGAGCAGAGATACTATGGAGGTGGTTACGGGTCCACCCAGGTAAGTGGGGCCCAGGCTTTTTGGGCAGGGGGCACATACACACACAGAGTTCTTCAGTGGCCTTCCTAAAGGAAGTATCCATAGGCTGTCTGTGCAGAAGGGACATGGCAACAATACTCCAACTCCCCTTTCATCCTGAGTCCTGAATAGCATTGGTTGTGGCCACCATCCCATTCACTGAAAGGTCAGCCCCTTTTCTCCGACTATCTAAGCATCAAATGTGGAATCTTAGAGAACTACATAATATTGAAAGACAGAAAAATCATAATGTAAGCATGGACCTTGGTAGAGAGAACTTCCAGGGAGAAAACTCCCTCTTACCAATACAGATTGGCACCTGGCCTACAATTTATAGTCTCAAGAAGTTGCTAGAACCCTGAGAAATTAAGTGACTTTTTCAGGGTCACATTGCTATTTAGAGGCTAGTCTTGAACTCAGGTCTTCTTGACTTTACTGGCTATCTCCTCTGCCATATTTCCTTAATTAATCATTAGTGTTATTATTTGTAACCCCATCTGTAGCCATTCCTAGTTGTGATAATTATTATTAACAGAGAATCAAGTACTTTGAAGTATCAGATAGAATTATGTAACTTTAAGCCCCCAATTTACTTTAGCATAAATTTATTGGCACCTAATATGTTCTTGTGCCAGGTACTACCCCACACAACATGAATGTAAGAGCTGGAGTTTCAGCATGTAGAATGTCTGAGGTTCTTAGAGTCAGAATGTCAGAGCTGGGAGTGGGGGTGGGGAGGGGGTGGTGGTGGTAGTGCTTAGAACAAGGAAAGTCAGAGCTGGGGAGGTCCTTGGGGCACAGAATGTGAGATCAGGGAGTCCTTGGGGCACAGAATGTCAGGGCCAGGGAGTCTTTGAGGCACAGGATGTCAGGGCTGGGGAGGTCGTTGGGGCACAGAATGTCAGGGCTGTGGAGGTCCTTGGGGCACAGAATGTCAGGGCTG
>NW_027185755.1:1394480-1396465 GCF_028583685.1 Petaurus breviceps papuanus | reverse complement strand
AGAATGCCAGGGCTGGGGAGGTCCTTGGGGCACAGAATGTCAGGGCTAGAGAGTCCTTGGGGCATAGAATGTCAGAGCTAGGGAGGTCCTTGGGGCACAGAATGCCAGAGCTGGGGAGGTCCTTAAAGCATAGAATATCAGAGCTGAGAGGGACTTTTTTTTTAGCCTGTCTCTATGATTCAACAGGTATAAGGAACTCCTTTTGTGGAATTTCCCTCTAGCAATGCTAACCACAAATTCATCTATAATTTATAGTCTTGGAGATTTGCCTAGGAGTCAGTCAGTCAACAAACATTTGCTGAGTGCCTGCTATGTGCCAGGTACTATGGTAAGCACTTCAGCTCAGTTTGATGGTGGAGACACAACATGTATACAATTCTACAAATAAGCTATGTACAGGATAAATTTGTTGTTGTTGCTGAGTTGTGTCCAACTCTCTGTGACCCCAAGTCCGTAGGGTTCTCTTGGCAAAGATACTACAGTGGTTTGCTATTTCCTTCTCTGGTGTGTCCCCATTTTACAAATGAGGAACTGAGGCAAATCTGGTTCAAGTGACTTGACCAGGGTCACACAGCTAATAAGTAAGTGATCCTCCTGACTCCAGGCCTGGTGCTCTATCCGCTATGCCACCTAGCTGCCCCATGGGGTAAACTGGAGATAATCAGTTGAGGAAAAGCAGTAGAATTAAGGGACAGCAGAAAAGACTTCCTATAATAGAAGTTGGGATTTTAACTGGGAATTGAAGAAAGCCAGGAGGTGGAGATGGGGAGAGAAAATGTTCCAGGAATGGGGGAAAATCAGGAGAAAAGACTGGTGTTGGGTGTAAATTGTCTTTGTCAGAGAAAGAGCAAGGAGGCCTGTGTCATTGAAGAGTGGAAGGGGAGGAGGGCAGAAAGAGTGGAAGGAATAAGAACACTGGAAAATGATGGGGGTGGGAAGCTGGCTATGAAGGGCTTTGAACACTACATAGAAATTATTTGCTCTTGGAGGTGATGGGGGGTGGCACACTGGAGTGAGAGGCTAAGTGCCTTTCCTATGATCACACAGCATATATCAGAGACAAGACTCAAACCAGAACTCCCTCACTTCTATACACTATGGCATTTAGTTTCTCAGAGGAGACATTAGAACATAGACTAGAGAATGTCAAAACTCATAGATTAAATTTTTACCACCTCCTTTTACAGATTGGTAAACCGAGGCCTGGAAAGGAGAATCACACAGAGAATTAGCAAATTAGTGTCACAACCAAGGCCAGGACCAGGTCACTTGACCCCCACTCTGGGAGTCCTGCATATTGCCTTGGTAGTGGTGGAGTTAACCTCAGGTGTTTCCCTCCTTCTCCTGCCCTCTGAGCCCTTTCCGTTATAGAGGGAATGCATAGTTTTTACTGCTGGCCTCCGGGAGAGGGGTGGGGAACAGCTGGGGCTTCCTCAACAAGACAGAGCAGGGCAATGGAGATTGAGAAGGGAGATGCTGGGATTGCCCTCAGCATCTTAGCTCTTGAAACAGGGTCAGGATGGGGCAGCACTCTGAGGAAACCTTGATTTCTTCTTTTTTTATTGGTTTAAATGGTGTCTTCCAGCTTTAGAAAAAAATTATCTTTTTAAAAATGAGTGAATGAATTTTTAGTTTTCAACATTCACTTCCATAAGATTTTGAGTTTTAAATCTTCTCTCCCCTTCCCCCTCCTCAAGACAGAATGCCATCTGAAAGAGGCTCTATATATTCATATTAAATATATTTTCACATTAGTCATTTTGTAAAGAAGAATTAGAACAAATGGGAGGAACCATGAGAAAGAAGAAACAAAACAACAGAGAGAGAAGAGAGAGAGAGAAAGAGAAAGAGAGAGAGAGGAAGGGGGGAGGGAGAGAGAGAGAGGGAGAAGAGAGAGGAGAGAGAAGAGAGAAAGAGAGAGAGAGAAGAGAGACAGAAAGAGAGGGAGAAGAGAGAGAGAAGAGAGAGAGAGGAGAGAGAGGAGA
>NW_027185755.1:1380760-1394380 GCF_028583685.1 Petaurus breviceps papuanus | reverse complement strand
GCAGATAGTACGCTTCTATCTACATTCAGACTCCATAGTTCTTTCATGACTCTTTTGGAGTTGCCATTGCTGAGAAGAGCTAAGTCTATCAAAGGCAACTTCTATTTCTTCCCAAGTGGGTTCTAAATATTCTTGCTGGTGTTCTAGACTCCAGGGTCATATTTTGTGCTTCTTCCTCTGCTGGATTCTAGGATACTTTGATGACATTGTTCTTGGGTTTGTCGCAATTCTTTCTCAGTCTGTGGGCTGGTTTGGTTTTTTGTTCTGGATGGGTTCCAGTCATATTTTAGGCTCTGGCAGAACCCTACTCTCCCTTCATAGGTTATAAGCCTCCTTGGCAAAGCTCTGGACTTCAAGGTGACCATTCTCCTTTTGTATTCTATGTCCCCTTGATGGTCTAGGATCTCATACAATTCTCTTTCCCTCATGGGCATTCTAGGTCACCTTGTTGTTTGCATTTCCAACTCTGTTGTGGCCCTCTCTCTTCTATGGACAAGTTCTAAGCAAGGCGAATGTTTAACAACCAGCTCTCCAGCAGGGGGCGGGGGGGGATGCACATATGATGCACTTAAATTTAATCTACATTATTAGCCATTTCTCCATGACTTTCCTATGTCTAAACAATCAACAAGACAATAAATCAAGCCCTAATTTGTAGCATTTGTTGGTTTCTGAAGTGTAAATGTTCACAATGAGAATTTAACGATCTGCCCTCAAAAGCTGTTATGAGCTGGTTCCAGCAGCCCCCTGGTTCTAGGTTACCTTAGTTACATTAAGAAGCATAGTTTTCAGCCATACCTACAGGAACTGATGGTACCACTGTTTTCAGTTCTGGTCCGATCACAGCTGGAGTACTGTGTTGAGTGCTAGACACCACATTTTAGGATTGCTGAGCTGGAGAGGATCCAAAGGAAGGCAACAGAGATGGCGAAGGGCCTTGAGTACATATCACATGAGGTTCTGTTGAAAGAATTGGGATTGTTGAGTATGAAGAAGAGAAGACTCAGGGGAAAACCAATGACTATCTTTGAGTATTTGGAGATCTCTAATCTGGAAAAGGAATTTGATGGGGTCCGTCTGGTCCCAGAGGGCAAGACTAAAATCAAAAAGGGGTCGATTTAGGCTGGACATCAGGAACAATTTCCTTAGTGCTATCCCAAAGTGGAATGAGCTGCCTTGGAAGGTAGAGGCCTCCTCCTGCTTAGAGGTCTTTAAGCTAAGGCTAGCTAACCACCTTTTGGATATGTAGTCTTGGGATTTCTTTTTCTTTCATGACCAATTCCAACAGAAGATTCTATGCTTCTAGATTACTTTCATGGCGCTCTAGACTGACATAGCCTCATTGTCATGGGTTCTAGGTCATCTTGTTGATATTCTCAGATGTCTTTTGACCCTCTCATTCTTTTCTGGTTGGGTACTAGGTCATGTCAATGGTATTCTGGCCCCTGGTATGACTCTGACTTTTTACCCCCTTGGGTAGGTTCTGGGTCATCTCTGTTGTGTTCTGGGCTTTCTGGGCTCTCTTGTGACATCCTCTTTTTTCCCTCCCTGGTTTGTGTTCTAGGCTACCTTCATGGTGTTCCAGGCTCTGGCTCAGTACCAGCAGGAGGTGCCAGACCACCAAGAACTAAACCTGGATATTTCTGTTCACCTTCCCAGTAGAAGCTCAGCCCTCAACTACCGAATTAGTTACGAATCTGCCAGCTTGTTGCGGTCAACTGATGTAAGGCACTCCCTGTCTGTACCGTACTCACTGTAGCCACTGGGCCCCAAATAAAGGGAAATGCCATGCTTTATTCTACTCTCACGCCAGCCTACTGCAGTGGGGTCACCTTTCTTCTTGCTCTGAGAGAAGGGCAGGCTGAGGGAGAGAGAAGTAAAGTGAAAGGGACTGGAGGAACTATCAGTGCTACTGTATAAAGCCTAGGAGGACCCTGGCCTAATGATGGCTGCCTGTCACCTCCCCCCAACCCCAAGCCTCTCTGTGAAATGGAGAAAGGTCCTAACCATGGGGAGAGGCTTCACCTTTACTATCTCTTCTCTTTTGTTCTCTTTCTCTTCTCTTCTAACTCTTTACCTTCTTTCATTCTCTGTCTCCTTTTCCTTCTTTTTCCTTTTCTTCCTCCTTATATTCCTATCCCTTTCTCTTTTTCCTCTCCATTATCCTCTCCCTTCCTTCTCCCCTCTTCTCCTCCCCTCCCCTTTCTTCTCTTCTCCCCTCCCCTCTCTTCACCTCTCCTCCTGTTACTATCCTTTCTTCTCCTCCCCTCCCCTTTCCTCTCTTTTCCCCTCCCGTCTCTTCACCTCTCCTCCTTCTGTTACTATCCTTTCTTCTCCTCCCCTTTCCTCTTTTTTCCCTCCCCTCCCTTCTCCTCTCCTCCCCTCCTTTTCCTTCTTCTCTTCCCCTCCCCTTTCCTCTCTTCTCCCCTCCCCTCTCTTCTCCTCTCCTCCTTCTGTTACTATCCTTTCTTCTCCTCCCCTCCCCATTCCCCTGCCTTCCCCTCTCCTCTCCTCTCCCCTCCTCTCTCTTATATTATTTCCATCTTCCAACAATCATGGAAACATCACCTCCTCCAGAAGACATTGCATCCCTAGCCACCTTGGTCAGTTTTGGCTATACCTTTGCCCATCCCCACTCCAGCACCTTGGGTCAGGATGAGGAGCAGGTATACTCCTAGCTTATAGGTGCCACCTGTAGACTCTCCCCTACCACTATTCAGCAACAACCTCCTCTTTGAGGACTTCCGCACCCTATTCAGATCCTGGTGGTAACAATCTTCAGGCCTTCAGGTCTTTGTGTCCTTCGTGAAGATGTTCTAGTCTTCTCTACCCTAAACCCTGTCCTTGTACTAGAGGGCATCAGGAGACACACTGATATCCCTTTGAACACACTTCCTTCCTCATTTCTGTGCTTCCTCTACTCCCATGATGTCAACTTTTGCTTCACCTCAGCCAGACATAGGAATGCTCATACCCACCCTTTTATGATCATCCCAAAGTGTTCTGCCTTCATAATCCAGAACTCTGACACTCCTTCTTGACCATAACTTCTCATCTGCCCATCTCTCCCTGTCTGATGCCTCCCGAATTTATTCTCTGTTCCCACTGCAACCTCCAGTCCAGGGGTGAGGAACCTGCAACCTTAAGGTCAGATGTGGCCTTCTAGGTCCTTAAGTGCAACCTTTTGACTGAATTCAGCCACATGTGGTCTTAAGGCCACAGGTTCCTCACCCTCGCTCCAGTCACTATCTCTCCCTGATTGCCCAGGCTCTAGACTCTGGTTTCACTGCCCCACTTTAAAATCTTTTCCATATAGTTTAGTATATGGTCAACTTTACATTGGCCTCTCCTCTTGAATCCCTTGTCCATGTCCTGTGGCTACTCAATACATTCCAAACCCAACCCTCTATTATTTCTACCATTTGCCTTCTTTGCTACTATTCTTACGCTGCTGAACCTGCTATGCTGACTTGTTCATGACAGATTTATATTATTCCATCACAATTGGGTCCTCCCTGGCACACACCAAACCTTCTACTGACTCTCTCCTACACTCCTCAGAGCATTTGTTCCAAACTGTATCTTCCCTCCTCAATTTTCTTAAGCTACTCCCCACTCCCTCTCGGCAGTAAACCTTGCTTCATGCTCTACCAAAAAACAATTATTTCTCCCCAGTTCTGGACTGCAACATCACCCCCTATTCTGTCATTCTTTGAGATGATCTCTACAAAAGAAATGTCAAGGTTCCTCCCCAAGACCAACCCTTCTTCTTGTGTTCTACATCCCATCGTCTCGCATCTCCTTTGGGAATTTGCCCTTTGGTCATCTCCTACCTCTCCTTATCTGCCAGCTCCTTTCCTACTGCCTGTAAACAGGCCCAGACCTTCTCCCTCAACTTTATAAAACCTTCATGTGATCCTAACATTTCCTTAAGTGATATTCTTATATCTCTCATCCATTTTATAGCTGTACTCCTAGAAAAAAAATCTCCATTCTTGTTACCTCTAATTCTTCATATTCCACTCAATTCTCAACCTGAAATCAGTTGGTTTTTTTTTTACCCCAAACTCAACTGAAATGATCTCTCCAAGGTCACCAGAGATCTCTCTCTATTGCTAAATCCAATGGACTTTTCTCAGTCCTCCTGTTTTTTGACCTATATGTAACCTTTGACACTGCTGACCACCCCCTTCTCCTGAATACTCTCTCCCCTGGATGTCCATGACACTGCCCTGTCATGGTTTTCTTCTTGCCTGTTTCCTTTGCAGAATCATTATCTGTGTTCTACCCCCATGTATGGATGTATCCCAGCTCTGTGCTAGGTCCTCTCCTCTTTTCTATGTCAGGGTCATCTCATCACTTCGCATGGTTTCAACAATCAGTTTTCCATCAATGCCACCCAGATCTGCAAATCTGGCCTATCTCTCTACTGAGCTCCCACCTTATATCACCAACTGCCTAGCAGATCTCTCCACCTGGATGTTCCACAGACCATTCAAGCTTCACATTTCTAAAACAGAACTAATGATCTTTCTTCCTAACCTTCCTCTTCCTTCTAACTTCCCTGTTTCTCTGGAGGACACCATCATCCTTCCAGTCACCCAGGTTCTCAACCACTGAGTCATTCTGGTCTCTTCCTTCTCTCCACTCAGACACCACCTTACCTCAGGTCCTTGTCACCTTTATGCTTCTAGTCTCTTCCCTCTCCAAACCATCCTCCACACAACTGCCAACTTGATATTCCTAAAACACAGGTCTGATCATGACACATTAGTGCCTTTCTGTTGCCTTCCTTAACCCCTCTTAATTCCAGAACACTCCTCTGTTAATTACTTGCTATTTATCCTGTATAACTTGCTTTCATGTTGTGTTCTCTATTAGATTGTAAGCTCCTTGAGGGCAGGGACCGTCTTTTGCCACTTTTTGTATCCCCAGAGCTTAGCACAGTGCCTGGTCCATAGTAGGTGCTTAATAAATATGTTTATTCATTTATTGATTAAATCTCACCTCCTCCAAGAGGCCTTTCCCAATTCACCCATTTGTTAGTTCTTCCCCCACTTTTCCAAAATTAATTTGTATATTTTTTGTATTTAGCTGTGTATGTGTTGATTTACCCCAATGTGAGTTCCCAAAGGGCAGAGATGATCTTATTTCAATCCTTGTATCCCCAATGCCTAGCAAAATGCTTAACACTTGGAGTTTAATTGCATGTTGAATTGAATTCTCCTTCCTATAGACCAAGATCAATGAAGACTTTACTGTAAAAGTCAAAGGAAAAGGACAAGGCACATTGTCGGTAAGAAGGCTTCAGCCCCTAACCTAAGCCCAGCCTGAACTCTCACTCCTAGCCTCCCCTGACCTTTACCCAAGCCTGGGCTCTAATCCCAGCCCCAGTCCTGACCTTCTGACCCTCTTACTCTAAGAATACATTTTACCTATTACTGCTGTTGTGGTCTGCTCTGACCTCCCCTCTCCCATTTCCAGGTTGTAACAGTGTATAATGCCAAGTTAAAAGATAGTATAAGCTGTAAGATGTTTGACTTGAGGGTGTCCACTCGATCAGTCCCAGCAAATGGTAAGGTGTCCCCTCCCCCTTCCTAGTCCCAGAATCCTAATCTCTTTCCTTTTCCCTCTCCCAAATCCCGGCTCTGATCCCTTTCTCCAGCTCTTACCCCAATTCTGATGCCCCCCTCCCCCTACTCTTCCTCTACTGGAGTGGGGACCCAGAGCAGGAGCTCTGACCCTCACGTGTTCTCTCTCACTTGTTTTCAGAAAGGGTGCCTGAGGATGCCAAGGACAGCATGTTCCTTGATATCTGCACTAGGTGAGTGAATACCAACATACCACGAGAGTGAAGACCACTGGGAATCATTCCTCTACCCCCTTGCCTAGAGGAAGGGCCCAGATTGGGTCATGAGTCACTCCCACTACCAGTGTTCCCTCTCCTGCCCTCCATCCTTCAGCCCTCCCCTATTCCCTTGTCCCAATGTCCCCCAGGGAAGACTATCTTGGAAGTCTAACCTGTCTCCAGCAGCTGCCTGCTACAGCTAGAGGCCAAAACTCCAATCCTAGGCCCTCTGCCCCTGCTCTGATTCCCCTGGGGCCCTTTTGGTTCTGCCCCATCCAGGTACCGGGGAGAAACTGATGCTACTATGTCAATTCTGGATATCTCTATGATGACTGGCTTTTCCCCAGATACAAAAGATCTCCAATTGGTAAGAAAACTGGGGACGGAGGCCAGGAAGCAGGTGAGGTAGAGCTAGGGAAGAGTCGAGGACAGGGCTGGCTGGGGGAAGGCCTGAAGTCCTAAAAAGTGTCCCAGGTTCTTACAGTGTCTTTGCCTCCCTCCCAAGCTGACCAAGGGCAAGGACAGATACATCTCCAAATACGAGCTGGGCAAGGCTGTGTCTGACAAGAACACTCTCATAATTTACCTGGACAAGGTGAGCAGTGAACCAGCTCCTTGCCCCTTACGTTCCATTTTCCCTTTCTCAGTTCAGATTCTGTTCATTGTCCTTCCTTTCTTCCTACTCTAACAGGTTTGCCTCCCTCCTTCTCTTTCTTTCTCCCTCCCCCTCTCTCTTTCTTTCTCTCTCCCTCCCTCTTTCTTTTCCTCTGTCCCTCCTTCTCTTCCTTTCTCCCTCCCCCTCTCTTTTTCTTTCTCTCTCCCTCCCTTTTTTTCTTTTTCTCTGTCCCTCCTCTTTCTCTTTCCCTTCCCTCTCCTTTTCTTTCTCTCTCCCTCCCTTCCCTTTCCTCCCTTTCTCTTTCTCTTTCCCTCTTTTTCCCTTCCCCTTCCTCCTTCTATCCCATCTCCCTTTTAACCCATCTCTAGACTACTCTCATTATCTCTGTTACTCCTTGCTATGACTTTCCTTCGCTTCTCTCCCTCCCCTTCTTCCTCACAATTTGTCTTGGTCTCCCTTTGGGACCTCCTTGATCTACATGAACACTCATTCCTCCCTTTCCTTCCTCCTCTCAGATTTCCAACCAGGAAGAGGAATGCTTGAGCTTCAAGATTCACAAATACTTTGAAGTGGGACTCATCCAGCCTGGGGCCGTCAAGGTCTACTCTTACTACAACTTGGGTCAGTGAGTCCTCTGTCTTGGGAGCTAGGGAGGGGAAAATGGGAACATGGAGCGGGAAGCAAGACCTTGAGGACCTCCTGGTCTGAATTGTGGTGTGCTGAGTTCTGAGAGTCTGGGAACACGTCTGAGCACTGAAGATCTGAGAGTCTGAAGTTTGGGGCCCAAGGGTCTTGGGTTCGAGGGCTGGGGTAAACAGGTGGGCCTTGGGTCTTACTCTCAGTTCATGTCCTTGAGCTTCAGGGTCTCAGGGCTGAAGCCTCTGATGTTTCTTTCTCATTCTCCCTCTCTTCCCCTTCCCAGAGGAAAGTTGCACCAAGTTCTACCATACGACTAAAGAAGGCGGTCTGCTCAATAAGATCTGCCATAAAGAAGTGTGCCGCTGTGCTGAGGGTGAGTGCCAAGGCAGCTGAAGGCTGTTGGACATGGCCTGGCTTGGGATCTGAGCCCTCTCTGGCTGGCTGCTGAACCTCCTTCTCTCCCTCTTCCCTGCAGAGAACTGCTTCCTACACAGAGAGGAGAAACTTTCAAGGCAGCAGAGAACCGAGGAGGCCTGTGAGCCTGGAGTGGACTATGGTAGGTGTAGATGGTCGATCCTGTGAATTCCCGTGTGCTTCTGGATCTCTGTATCTGACTGAGCATGTGTCTCTACTCCCACATTCATGTCTGTGAACCTATCTGTGTGTGTGTCTGTGCTCCTGCCTCACCCTGACCCCTCTGGTCTCTGCTCTCAGTATATAAGGTCAAGGTGCACAAGATCAAGCAGTCTGACAGCTATGATGAATACCAGATGCTCATCAAACAGGTCATTAAATCTGGTGAGTGGCCCCATCCATGTCCCATGCCCAGACCCTCAGACCTTTTCCTGTGACTCCCCCCTCCCAAGGACACTCTTTCCTTACGTTGTGTTCCCCACTCTACCCCTCAGGCTCAGATGAGAATCCTCTAGGCAAGATTCGAACATTCATCAGTCATGTGAAGTGCCGGGATGCCCTATTGCTGAAGGAGGGCAAGGATTACCTGATCTGGGGCATCTCCTCTGACCTATGGAAAATGAACTCTGAGTAAGAGCCAGGGTCCATCAATTTCCCCCATTCTCCATCTCCCTACCTGGCCCGCATTATCCTGCTCATTCTCTGCCCAGTCTGAGGCATTCTGTGTGTCCCTTCCTTGGGTTATTCTGTTTACCACCACCTTCTCCCCGGCCTTATCCTGGGATTCTCTGACCATCTCCCTGTTCCTTCTGGTTCACCAGATTTCACATCATTCTGTCTATCCCCCTCTTTAGCCCAGGTCATTCCATCCACCCCCTGCTCTTGGAGCTAGGGACACCCCTTCCCTCCTAACTGCACCTCTCTGTGCCCCCAGGCTTAATTACATCATTGGCAAGGACACTTGGGTGGAGCTGTGGCCACAGGAAGATGAGTGTCAGGATGAAGAGAACCAGAAACTATGTGAGGACTTGGAGATCTTTTCTGAAGGCATGATCTCCTTCGGCTGCCCCAACTAACCCAGCCACAACCCGACCCCATCCGTGGACTCAGATAATGACCTAGCTCTGGCCTCAGCCAGGTCCCACCTTATTTCTAAATAAAGACTCTTTTTCAAGGATTTAATGGACTCACCTAGTGTGGTGCTTGGAGATCCTTGGGAAATCAGAGAAGAGGACCCCAGGCCTAGGGGGCAGGGGTGGAGGAGAGGCCACAAGGGAGCACCATGTACAGAGACATGCCTAGAGTTGCAGGCAGGCAGTCAGGTTCACATCCCAGCTGTACCCCTAGGCAAGTCCCTCCTGCACTCTCATCTTCAGATCCTTGATCTAGAGAAATGAGGATAATAATCTCTGTCTGAATCGTCAATAATAATCAAAGAATCCCAAAGTGCTGTCGTAATGTGGGGTGTTGGGATTATCATTATTAAAAAAGGCTAAATACTCATTCACATCTCAAAGTGCTAATTTGACTTGGGGACTGAACCCCATCCTTCTATTCTGGTCCTGGAGGATTGTCATATCAGAACTAGAAGGACCCTAAGAAATTAACTGGTCCCGTTTTACAGATTGGAAAACCAAGGCCTTAAGAGGGGGAGAAAGGGCTTACTTGAGTAATGGGTAACAAAGAGCAGAGTGAGAATTTGAATCCTTCTATCATCCTTCATCCCCCACTTTTCCTGGTGGGTGGCCCACTCAAAGGAGGTAGGGAGGACTGGCCTGGACAGGAGGTGATGTAGGCAGGGGTGAGAGGGGACATAGAAACGAGAGGATGACAGCTCAGAGTAGAACACTTTCAACACCCACCCACCCCCACTCCCTAGTAAGCCCTTCAAATTTCCTCAGCAGCAATCACGAGGCCTTGCATGCAGCAGGTGATTAATAAATGTTTCCTAAAAAGACACATATCCCACAGAGGACCCTGTGAGGAGGAATGGGGTGCAGATGGGTGAGAGATAGGGCAGTTGAAACCCTTAGGTGTCCAGGTCCCCAGACAGATAGTCCAGGAAACCCTTTTGGTTTGGAGGTTTTGTGATCTGGGGTTCAATTCTGGTCTTGGGTCAGGAGTGGAAGGAGTAAGGGGCTGAACACAGAGACTCTAAGGTCCCTGGGGGACTCAGGAGGGACAATAGCCTCTACAACACACATGCCCAAGCCCAAGGCCTTCAGGGCTCTAGACATTGGACCCTTAGATCTCCCTCCATGGTATTGTTCAATTGCCTGTCAGTTCATAACCCCACTTGGGGTTTTCTTGGTAAAGGTACTGGAGCGGTTTGCCATTTCCTTTTCTGTCTCATTTTACAGATGAGGAAACTGAGACAAACAGGGTTAAGTGACTTGCCCAGGGTCACACATCTCATAAGTGTCTGAGGCCAGATTTTGAAATCAGGCAGATGAGTCTTCCTGACTCCAGACCCAGTGCTCTGTGCACTATGGCACCACCTAGCTGCCCCACTCCCCCCTGTACTCTGTCTCCAAATCAAGATGGGAAATGTATATTTGGAGATGATCAATAAAACCTATATATTCTACCCTCATTTCCCACCTGACTCTCCTCCACATCTGCATCTCCTCTCCCCCATCCCACACCTGCCACGTTCACACATACTCATATACGTAGCCACCACACATGAAGAGGCCCGTGTCTGAGCCATGGGATTGGTCATGGAGCCTACCTTCTATCACTACTCTTCAGTCCTCCATCCAGCTCAGATCCCTCTTATCCTGGTCTCTCAAGATAGTGGGTATCAGGAGTGGAGAGAGGGACAGTCATAGATTAGAAGGTTGGAAAGATCTTAGAGATCATTTAATACAACTTATCTAATAGATGAAGAAACTAAGACCCTTGGGGGAAATGACTTATCCAAGGTCACACAGCTAGTAAATATGTGAGGCAGGAATAAGCCCAGGTCTCCCTGATGCCAAGCATAGCTTCTTAGCCACCCTTACCACCCTGCCTGAGGAGCTTTCAGGTCCCTTTCACCTCTAAAGTCCTCTGTCCTGACTACATTTCCCATTCAGACAGTCTTTGTTGGTCCTGCTTTCTCCTCGGGCTTCATGAGCCCTACTACCTGGCTTCCTTTGGTGTCCCCAAGGCCCTTGGGGCACACATGCTTTAATCACTCTCCCAGAGAAGGGTCACCCAGGTTCCACATGGTCTTGGAAAATTGGAAAGTGTGAGTGCATCGGCCCTATCCGCCCACCAGCCACTGGGGCAGGAAGGGGGCGGCCAGGGGAACGGGGCGGGGCAGAGTGGCTTCAAGAGGCTCCTGGGGTGAAGGCTGGGACCAGAGCAGCCTCGGTTTGCCTGCCCACCTGTCAGGGAGGCCTAGCCAGAGCGCATGTGGTAAGCAGCTGGTTTCCTCTTGAGAACCAATAGCCCCAGGGTCGTACCAGTGCATTCATCAGACAGCCAACAGTATACCCACACTGTCACCATCAGAGGCTTCCTCTGAGACGCACATTAGGTACTTCCCGGGCCCTTGCCTACTTGGGCACTAGAGCTGGCCCTTTTCTGGGCTGGAAGCCAAGTACGTTTCCTAAGAATTGAGCCTGGGCAGGTTCCTGGGCGTTAAGACTGGGCACCCAAGCTGGAGACTTACTCAGTAGCTGTGGTTCCCGAGGGCAGAAGAGCCATGAGAGATCCAGTGATTCATCCATCAGTGTTCGTTGTGGATGGACAGACAGATGTGCCCTTCCCCCGGCGGGGAGGCAGCAGGCAGAGGACATGCCAGAGAACCCAGCTGGGCCTGGGACTCCTACTGCTACTTGCACTGGCTGGTGTCGCTGTTGAAGGGTATTTCTTATGGAGCTTCCATGGGGACCTGACGGCCCTCAAACTTCAGCTCCCGGTGAGTGAGCAAGCTCCTTGTATGCCTGTGTTTGTACTTGTGTGCGCAAATGTGCGTTTGTGTGAAGATGCATGTGCCTCTATGTGAACACATGGTACCCACATATCTATATGTACATCCCTGTGTGTGTGAGTGTGTGTGCATGTGTATGTGAGTGTGTGTGCGTGTGTGTGCATTTGCCACTTGCCTGGTGGTTTCCATAGTCACACTGCATTTCTGTTTTTCAGAGAGAGGAGGGCTCCTTGGAGAAGCTGGTTCAGGGTAAGTTTAAAGGAAGGGACAGTTACAGAAGGGCCAGTACTACCCAGGGGGAGGGGTCACCCAAGCTCTTCAACCAAGTGTCATCCTGTCTTTCGTCATGCCCTGGGCTGGCTCTCAGGCTACGGTCTTCCCACCCTTATCCTCCCCCCTCCCAACTTGACTTCTGTCTTTTTTCTCCCTCCCCCACCCCCATTTCCAGCTTCCCTTCTGCATCTGTGCTCTTCCTCCCCCCCACCCAAGCCTAGGAACACTATTGCCCAATGGAGTTTGCATAACCCAGGGTTACAAGTGTGTTGGGGTTGGGGCGGGGGGAGTATGGGAGAGCAGGGGTGGTAAACACATAATACCTTATCCCTACTCACAGCTGAGGTCCAGGAACTGAATTTGGGGTCCAATGACCTGGGTTCAAATGTCAACTCTGCTGGTGTGGTCATGGGCAAATCAGTCTCATCTCCTTGGGTCTCTGTTCCCTCACCTGTAAAATGAAGATTTTGTGACCTTGTCCAGTTCTAGAGTTAAGATCTTGTGATCCTCTGACCTCAGGATCTGGGGTTGGTTGTGACCCCAGAAGGGAGGGAGTTAGGAGGAGTATCCCACAGGGCTCCAAGAAAGGACTGAGTGACAAAAGAGGAGGCCCAGAGGTGGAAACGCTACCTGTAGTCCCAACCTTTGACTCCTGACCTCTTATCTCTTTCTAGAGCGGAGATCCTATCAGAACAAGCCAGCAGCTCACCTCACAGGTAAGGAACTGGGGGCAGAAATGGCAGAAGGGGTGGGGAAGTGGTCCCACCTGGCCTAGACTGGGTGTGTGGGCTTAAGTGTGAGCCCTCAGAGATTCCTAGGCTCAAATACTTGCTCTAGAAATTCTAAAGGCTATAGAACCTAGAGTCAGGAGGACCTGAGTTCAAATCCAGCCTCAGACACTTAACACAAAAACTAGTTGTGTGACCTTGGGCAAGCCACTTAACCCCAATTGCCCTACCTTTCCCCTCCAAAAAGAAAAAAAAAAAGACTATAGGAAAGAGATAGGAAGATGGGTCAATCGTACTAATGGGTATGGATGGATATATCCCCTAGTCAGGCCCATAAGCAGTACAGTGTAGGGGAAAGAACACTGGATCTGGAGTTAGAGATCCTTGCCAAGTCATTTCCCTTCCTCTATACCCCAGTTTCCTCAACTGTAAAATAGAAAGTTGGATTAGTTGGCCTTTAAAGTCCTTTCTACCTTGGGATTTTGTGATTATATAGATAACCCTTCGAGATGCAATCTGGTCATTAATAGTGAGGCCAATAACAAAGGGCCAATCTTATTGTCAGAAGTAATCCAGGTCTGGATTCAAGACCTACTTTTAAGGTACGCTAGCTGGGTGACCATAGGTAAGTCACTTAACTGCTGAGTACCCAATAAATTCCAGATTACATCAATTACAGACAATTTCCTACACCAGGAATTTCCTACACTGATGAAATCACAAGTCTAGGCTTAAAACCAACCAACCAACTGCCAACTTCCCCCAACTTCCCCCAAACCTCCCACAATTCTTTATTCCTTCTTGGTACTTTCTATTTTCCAGATTTCTTCTCCTTCCCTAATATCGTAGAATCTCAGCATTACCAATGATTCTAGAGATTGTCTAGTATGAACACCTCATTTTATACTAAAACCCAGATCTGTGAAATGACTTACTTGAGGTCTCTGACTCCAAATCCAGGCAGAGGCAGAGAGGGGGAATGGAACTCTGCTCTTCAGAATCTTTAGACTCCAAATCACAGCCTCTTTTCACTAAGGAATATTGAGTCCTCCTACCTAAGAGGGCCTGGGTAACCTGCTCTACTAGCCAGGGAACATAACAGCACTCCCCTCCCCTCCTTCGTCTACCACATATGCACTTACACTCTACACGTGTTTCTCTCTCTCTCTCTCTCTCTCTCTCT
>NW_027185755.1:1355106-1380660 GCF_028583685.1 Petaurus breviceps papuanus | reverse complement strand
TCTCTCTTCTCTTTTCCCCCTCTCTTCCTCTCCCTCCTCTTCTCTTCTCTTCTCTTCTCTTCTCTTCTCTTCTCTTCTCTTCTCTTCTCTTCTCTTCTCTTCTCTTCTCTTCTCTTCTCTTCTCTTCTCTTCTCTTCTCTTCTCTTCTCTTCTCTCTCTCTGTCTCTGTCTCTCTCTGATTTTCTTTCTCTCTTCTCTCTCCAGGGGCTAACTCAAGCTTGGCAATGAGGGGTGGACCACTGCTCTGGGAGGCTCACCTGGGCCTAGCTTTTCTTCGAGACCTGGACTATCGAGAAGGATCACTGGTGTGCACGCGACCTGGCTACTATTACATCTATTCAAAGGTGCAGCTTGGTGGTGTTGGATGCCCAGGAGGGTCAGTGACTGGTGGACCTGTTACCCATGGGCTCTACAAACGCACAGCCCGATACCCCGAGGATCTGGAGCTGCTGGTCAGCCGTCGGTCCTCCTGCGGCAGGGCGGGAGCCTCAACCAGGGTCTGGTGGGACAGCAGTTTCCTGGGTGGTGTGGTCCATCTTGAGGCTGGCGAGGAAGTCTTTGTCCGAGTACCAGAAGAGAGACTGGTCAGGATCAAGGATGGGACCCGCTCCTATTTTGGGGCCTTCATGGTTTAAGCTGCCTCAGTTTTACCATCTACAAAACAAGGGATTTGGATTAGATAATCTCTATACTTCATTCCAACTCTTAATCCAATGGTCCTGTGAGCCTAGCTGTGTGACCTTAGACAAGTCACCTCCTCTCTGGGCCTCAGTTTCTCCCATCTGTAAGATGGAAAGATTATACTACATGATCTCTAATGATCCTTCTAAGCTCTCAATTTTATGAACTATGTCTGATGGCCCAGTCCAGGCAGGTACTTTGGGGGATACAGAAGGTGCATCCAAGATGAGACAGAGGGTTAGTAGATGGAAGTCAGAACAGATGGTGAGACGAAGGACTGATCTGTCCATTCAGGGCCCCAGCAATGGCCCCAGGGCTAGCTAAGGAACCTGGATCTGATGCTGAATTTCCTGACATTCAGGATGGGATTTGGGGGCTCATGGGGTATTTATCGTGGGATTAGGGAAAAGCAGGTGAGGGGACTCTGTCCAAAGCTTGGAACTCACCTACTGTAAACTACACAAACACAGTATGACACACATATAGTCATATAGATAGATATATACATATATGTGTGTGTATGTGTGGGTACACATATACACACAACACAGAGTCACATCAGGGACATCAGAGACATCACACACAAAAATACACCAAGGAAATAGTCCCACAATGACATGCACATTCTTACCCAGCTACATACACCTCTGACCCAAAGTCACATACATCTTATAGTTGCACATGAATAAAGCTTTAAAAAAGTCACAGTCATATCTCTCTTACACGATCAGTCACACATGAATACATCCAGTCACACAATTCTGTCCTTCTGTGTCTCTTTCTCCCTCTTTCTTTTTCTTCTCCCTCTCTCTCTGTCTCTGTCTCTCTCTTCTCTGTCTCTCTCTCTCGTCCCTGTCTCTATCTTTCTCTCTCTGTCTCTGCCCCCCCCCACACACACACATACACATACACATACACACACATCTGCAGCAGCAATGAGGTGGGGTCTGGGTAGAGAGTGAAAATCTCAAGCCCAGGGCCCTCAACTGATCCTGGACCTGAAATAAGTCTGAAATAAAAATCAAGATGCTTACCTGGATATGGGGCTCCTATCTTTGGTTTGTTTGAGGGAAAGCAGGAAACCAGCTGGGAGGGGGTAGACAGACACTAGGGGTCTTTGTGGGGGTGACTGGGGTTGAAGAGGAGTCAAATTAGAACCTTCATGGTGGAAGCGACCCTGGGGAGGGACAGGATTAAATGAGATAGAACAGCTTTTCCTGGGACACAGCAGGAGGTAGCTCTAGCCCACATTTATAGTTGGAAGGACTGAGGAGGACACAAGGAAAAAGAACTAAGCACTAGACGAGGCCCTTGTTCTCTGATAATGCCACTACATCGAAGCAGAAAAACAGACAGGATAACCTGGTCCAGGGAAATGTGTGTAGTGTGGTTGGAGATAGGTGCTACCCCCTTTTACAGATGAGAACATTGAGACCAAAAGAGAGAAAAGAACTTTCTCAAAGTCACAAAACAAGGCAGTTAGAGAACTGGGGTTAGACACTGGTTTCCCTTGAGGTGAGGGTACCCACCCCAGTTTTCAGGGCATTCCCCTGTGGTATGATCAGGCCTTGTGCCTCCCCAAACCATATCCTTGCCCAGGCAGTGACAGAGGAAGGAGGGATCCTTTGTCAGCCTAGGTGGTGACGTGGAGCCCAGGGCACTTGGGACTCTCTTATAAGTAGTTGAATGAAGGATCCTTGAGGGCATTCCACCCTCAGGGCCCAGTACAGTGACTGGCACACAGGGGGCATTCAGTAAATGCTTCATAGATTGGCACTGAACCAGAGCTGCAGAGAAAATGTAAAATGTACAAATAATCATTTATTATGGAGACAGGGGTTAGGGGTTAGGGGAAAGCAGGTGAGGGGACCCTGTCCAAAGCCTGAAACTCACCTACTGTAATCTACACAAACATAGTATGATACCCATACAGTCATTTTTAGATAGATACATACATACATATATATGTGTGTGTATATACACACACACAGAATCACATCAGAGACATCACACACAAATACACACAAGGAAATTGTCCCACAATGACATGTACATTTTTACACAGGGATCCCTTCCTCCTTCACATCTCCTAGCTCAGGTAAGGACTTTAAACCGTAGAAGGGAGTTTAATGGTCATATGTACAAATTAAATGAATCAATGATACTATCATAGTAATACTTTATCTGGCAGTCTGAACTTGAACTAATTTCTCCTTCTCCTTAGGCATCAGTCTTCCCATATAGAAAATGAAGGGTTTTAACTAGATTGTTCTGTATTCTAAGCCCCCTACCACCACCACCATTCTTTATTCTGAGGTTTAATTTGATTTAACAAAGGCTTAGTCACCAGCTTAGGTTTAGGGGATCCAAAGACAGAATTCTAAACAGTTCCTGCCTCCAAGGGACTTTTGGTTTACAACAGGATAGGACAGGGATTCAGAGAAGCAAATACAGGGTAATTTGAGGGAGGAAAGAGAAGCCCAGACCTTGAGGCCATCGGGGAAGGAAAGCCTTCGTGCCTGAGCTGAGTATTGAAAAAGACCAAGATCACAAGACATGAAGGTGAGGAAGGAAGTTTGCTCTGGGTGGGAAGATGGCTCCATCTCATGGAGGCAGGAGGTGGAAGGTAAAGTCTGGGGAACGAGGGGTAGGAGGACAGTGAGAGGGTAACAAATGTAAGCTGGCTGGAAAGGTAGGTAGGAGTCCTTTCCTGGTCAGACGCTCTGTGTTTCAAACTCAGTGTGTCCTATTACATCATTTATCCCTCCACTCTGGAGGGAGAGTGGGCAAGTATTACTCTACCCATTTTACAGATGGGGAAAGTGAGATATAGAAGGGGAAATGACTTTCTGAAGCTACAGTGAGTCAGCATTTGAGTCAGGGCGAAAACCCAAGTTCCCAGACTCCCCAGTCCCACATTCTTTCCTATGGAGGAGAGGTATGTGGGAAGTGCAGAATGACTGTAGACTCCTGGGTTCTGGCCCCCTCCTTTATTTCCTTCTCCTCTGCCTCCTCCCTCCCCCATCTCCCCATTTCTGTGGTGGGGAGGATGGTCTGTCTATTTATAAAGCCTCAGTCACCAAGAAGGAGCACATGCAGGAAACTTCCGCTGATGCTCTTGGGAGGAGGCCACCTGCCACCGAGCTGTTCCCCAGCCCCAGACTACTGAGCTGTTTAAAAAAAAAAGAAAAAGAAAACTCTTTGGGGCATCTGGGGGAGGGGCTACCCCCATCCTGGGGCTGGGAGGTCTTAGGATGGGCATGGGCCCTCAGGCTCAGAGGACCCCAAACCACCGCCCCCTCACTGTTCCTATGTCCTGCTAAAAGAGGGGGCCGTGCAGAGGAAGTGGGTAGTGTGGCAAGACCCTGCATCAGAGGAGGGCTTGAGGGGAGGCAACTCAGGACATCTCAGCACTTAGACCATCCCGTCACTGTCTTCACACCTCATTCTTTACCCATGACCCAGTTTTGTTTTCGTTTTTTTTTTGTTTTTTCAAATTTCTGAGAAGTTTATCTCCCCATTTCCGGCACTTGTCAACTCCACTACTGACCCTCCCATCCTCCCTGCCCCCCCCCCCCCCCCCCCCCCTGGGGGGGGAACCTTCCCTCCCCATTACTCATGGGGAGGGAAAGACATCACTTTGCCATCTGTACACTGCTACCTTCAGGTTAGCCATTCCTAGGGCTGATTACAATCTTAATCCAAGGTGGGTCAAGGTTTTGAGGATTTAGGATCTCAGAGGAGCTGGGCTAGAAGGGGACCCCTGAATTCTGACCTCCTTATGCCATCCAGAATGAATTCCTCCTCTGACAACCCACATTTACTGGGCCTTCTGCATAGGCAAAGGAGATAGCTATCCTGAGATGCCCCCAGGAAGATTCAAGGCCTATTGCTGAGGCCTGACACTTGTCCCCCTTAATGTGGGCCCTGATGTGTAGGAGACAGACCAAGGTTAAGGGGCTAGGCAGGCTGGGAAGAGAGAGCAGCTAACACTCAAAAAGTCCTCAGTACTTGCAGTGTTCTGAATACACTCTCTCCCTGAGTAAGCAGAAATCCTTCCCGTTGGTTCACGCCTATCTCCTTCCTTGGGGCCAAATAAAGGGAGTTGTTCAAGGTCTTCGGGTATCCAATATATCAAAGTCTTCCATACTGTAATCTTAGCACTTCCCTATTCTCTTTGGGTAGACGTGGCCCAGTTTGGGTTCGGGGAGGGCCCTCATAAGCAGAGGCTGTGGGAATCAGATACTCCCTACCCCCCCACCCTTGGTAAAACCTGGATCTCCCTATCTGGCCCAGACTGGAAGTACAAGGGCTACTTTCAGGACTGATCCCACTATTGAAGGTCATGGAAACTTTGAGCTGCTCCATTTCCAACCTGGACTAGTTCGTGCCCTCCGTAGGCACCCTGGTGGTCCCTCTACTCCTAGGGGTTTGTCATGTCCCTGCTCCTGCAGACACCCAATCTGCATAGCCCCCTACAGCTTCAAACTGTCAAGTTCAAGGGATCCATCAGTCTCAGCTTCTCCAAAAGAACAGATTAGAGGTGTGCACCACCATGGCCAGACAATAGACACACACCTCAGAGGAGAACCAAAAGTCAGAACTGAAAGGAATCTCAAAATAGCGACCCATAGGAGATTGAAGCTTAATGTAATGGGGACTTTAGAACTTAAAACATAGAGCCAGAACCCGGACCCAGGCCAGGCTGCGGGAGGTGGGGAGGGGGGAGTAGAGGATCAGCACAGCCCACCTCCAGCCCTCTGACTGTCTCCACCAGCCACCTCACATGTGGAGCAGACCCAGATTAGCCAAGGCCTCTCTGCATCCCTCTTTGGAAACTGTGGGCTTCTCCATCCATCTACTACCCCTGGAGCATCTCCTGTTTCTCTCTCTGTCTCTGTACTTATCAGTCACCCACTGTTTCAGAAAAAATTGTCTCCAGCCCCTGCCTCCTGTCCTCTCATCCCCACTTACAAGGGCCCTCTCAGAGGCAGCCAGGTGGTTCAGTGGATAAGAGTTATAGGCCTGGAGTCAGAAAGACCTGAGTTCAAATCTGACCTCAGACACTTGCTAGCTAGGTAATCCTAGGTGAGTCATTTAACCTCTGTGTACTTCAGTTTCCCCAGCTATAAAATGGGGATAATAACAGCGCCAACTTCGAGAGTTGTTGTAGCAAATGATATGATTTTTGTGAAGCAATTGGCAGTGTCTGGCCCATAATAAGTGCTTCATAAAGACTTATTTCCTTCCTCCTCTCTGGTCTGCATGCCCTATGTGGTACTCAGGCATTCTGCCATGGAATGTTGCCTCAAAACAGCCCAGTCCTTTGTGAAAGCCCCACTCAGGGCCACAATTCACGTCCTTTCTTATTCACTCATTAAACGTAATGTGGCCACATTAGATTATTGAACCCCAGCCACTTCCCCAGTTGCCTCCCAATTACCCTTCCTGCTCTTCTGGTGCCGCCCCATGGTTTCCAAACTGCACCGGCGCATAGATTTTGCAGAGGGAATGAGGAGGGAAGGCTATGAGTCCAAGACCTAGCTCTTGGTCACAGGAAAGTCGAGGAAGGAACAAAGAGGGAATTCTGTTTCCCCACTCCTGGCTTACTCATCCTGCCAACAGACCCTCATGACATCTTCCCTGGACTAACAGCAATTGGCCTCCCTGCCTCCAATCTCTTCCCATCTCCAATCCATCCTCCACAAATCTGTCAAAGTAATGTTTCTAATGTGCAGGCCTGATCATGTCACTCCCCTGCCCAAAATCCATTCCAATTTCCCTGTTGTCCATATGATCAATACGAACTCCTTAGGCTAGCATTGAAGACCCTCCACAATCTGTCTCCCATTGGCTTTTTCAGGGGAGTTCCACATCATGCCCCTTCACACCTCTATATTCTAGTGCTCTTGGACGAGAAGCTGTCTCCCAAGCTCATCTTCTGTCTCTTACCTCCTTGTCTGGGATGCACAAACACCTTCCTCCAGACAGCCAACTTAACATTAAGCATAGTAACTGTTGCAATTATTTTTGCAGGTCTGACCATATCACCCTTCTCCTCTAAACTCCAGGGTCTCCCTGTCTCTTCCAGGATCCAATACAAAGTCCTCTGTTTGGTGTTCAAGGTCCTTCATAACATGACATAACATAACACCAAACCGAACTCCCATCTTTCTAATGTTCTTCCATTGTATTCCCCACCATGGACTGATTCCGTGGCATTGGCCTCCTGATTGTTCCACAGACAAGACACTCCACCTCTCCACTCCCTGCCTTTGCCCTGGCTGTCCCCCATGCCTGGGATGCCATCCTTCTTTGTCTCTACCTCCTGGCTTCTCTAGCTTACTTTGAGACTCACCTAAAATCCCACCTTCTACAGGAAGCCTTTCCCAACCCCTTTTTATTCTAGTGTCTTCTCTGTGTGAAATATTTCCTATTTGCACTGTATATGGCTTGTTTATACGTATTTGTTTGCTTGTCCCCCCATTAGACTGTGAGCTCCTTGAGGGCAGGGACTGTCTTTTGTCTCCTTTTCTACCTAGTGCTTCTCATAGTGCCTAGCACATTTGTTGTACAGTCATTTCAGTCATGTACAACTCTTCGTGACCCTATTTGGAGTTTTCTTGGAAAAGATACTGGAATGGTTTGCCATTTCCTTCTCCAGTTCATTTTACAGATGAGGAAGCTGATGCAGAGTTAAGTGACTTGCCCAGGGTCAGGCAGTTAATAAGTGTCTGGAATGTAGTAAGTGCTTAATAAATATTATTGACTGAGTGACTTATTTTGATTCACCCCACCCCCACCCCATGGAATAATTCCCTGTTAATTTCTCTCAGCTCTATATATTCAATGAATTCAGATAGGCAGTATGTAAGTTACTGCAACTTAATTTTTTAGATAGGGTTTTTTGTTTTGCTTTTTGAGAGGGGAAGGCAAGGCAATTCATGTTAAGTGACTTGTCCAAGATCACACTTTAATAAGTGTGTCAGGTGTCTGAGGCTGGATTTGAACTCAGGTCCTCCTGACTCCAGGGCCAGTGCTCTATTCATTGCATCACATAGCTGCCCCCCTAGATAGTTTTTTGTTTGTTTTTTTGAAGGGGGGAAGGCAGGGCAATTGGGATTAAGTGACTTGCCCAAGGTCACACAACTAATAAGTGTTAAGTATCTGAGGCCGGATTTGAACTTAGGTTCTCCCGACTCCAGGACCAGTGCTCTATTTGCTGCGCCACCTAGCTGCCCCTAGATAGTTTTTTTAAAGTTCTAAACATTTTCTAATTGATATTTTTTTTAACATCATTTAAATTTCCCCATGTATTTCCCTTTCTCCTCCAGAAAACCATTTCTTAAAACAAAGAGTAGAAAACAAATCACAAAAACAAAAACAAGTTTGGCAAAACTAACACATCAAGATCCTGATATTATCTTCATTGCTCCACACTTCCTTCTTCTGCTTGCTTGACTTTGCATTAGTTATGATCAGTCTTCCATTCTTCACCACACTCATTATATTCATCATTTCTTACAGCACAGTAGAATTCCATAACATTCATGTACCACAACTTGTTTATACAGTAGAGAATTTACTTGGTATCCATTTCTTTGATATCATAAAAAGTGTCTCTACGAATATTTTGGTAAAAATATAAGGCGTTTTTTAAAAAAAATGTTGACTTCCTTGAGATATAAGCCAAGCAGTGGAACTTGTGTGTCAAAGCATATGGACATTTTGGTCACTTTCTGTGAATAATTGTCAATTCTTTCCAGAATAGTCAGACCAGTCCATAGCTACCGGGACAATGCATTAGTGTGCCCACATTATAGCAATTTAATATGAGTAAAAATAGAAGTGAAAGTCAACTCTGCACGCATCTGCAAACATCTCTAGCTGAGATATGCATCTCTACTTCTTTTTTTCTTCCGCCCTGCATTAGTTCTTTGATACTGGGGATTTCCCTTCCATTCCCAAAGCTCATGGAGTATGGGGGAAGGGGAAAGAAGCTGGCAGTGTTCCCCAGAGACAAAGAAGTGGAGGAAAGACTCTTGCGATTCATTCAGTCTTGTCCCAACCGATTGCTAGGTCAATGCAGCATAACCATTCATGATTCTCAATAAGGTCTGATGGTTAGTCATAAGGGACATCTTTTTTTCTCCTGAGCCTAGGCTCTGGTCCTAGATGGTCCTACTAGCTTCTCCTCTGATTCCCCCTGATGTCAGTTCATCTATGATCATAAATATCTATGGAGGTATAGTTACAAAAACCTTCTTTTTAAATATTCTCCATCCTAGGAGGGGGTAGGGAGAGATTAGCCTGATCTTTCATCCCAAGGTGGTCCTTTTAGAAATATTTCAGAATCTACTTAGCCTTTTTCATTTTATTTAATCCCTTTGGCCCTTGGGAGATCCAGAGGCAGACAATAAAACAAAATTCTCCCAGCTATCATTCTTCTCATTTAGAGGCAGTTGGTGGATATAGTATGTCTGGAGTCAGGAAAATCCGAATTCAAATCTAACCTCAGACATTTACTAGTTATGTGACCCTGGGCAAGTCACTTAGCCTCTATTTGCTGCTGTTTCCTCAACTGTAAAAGGGGGATAATAATAGAATTTTTCTCCAAGGGTTGATGTGAGCATCAACTGAGATCATCTTTATAAAAGCACTTTGCATAGTGCCTGACACATAGTAGGTACTATATAGGGGAAAGGGGGAAGGGAAAGGACTAAACATGTCTAGGGTGCCTGTATATATATATATACACATTCCCTTCTTCTTCCCCTCTGCATGCTCCCCAAGTTAAAGATGCCACAGTGCATACAAAATTACACAAGGCACACTTGAACATCTGCAGATAGACATTGCAAACATTTTGATAAGTCTCAAATTCAATATACCTAGTGAAATTACCATGCATTTATATAACATTTGGTTTAGCATTACATGAAGAAAGCATAGCACAATGCAAAGGATCATTTTGTAGAGTTACTTCAGTGACTAAATATTGAAATTTTATGAAGAATTTATCACCTGCACATATATGATGTGCATGTGATATGTTCTTCCTACATGATATGTATATTAAGCTGTAATGATACATGGATACCATTCACACAAAAGCAAACAAATAAAAATCAGACAATGACAAAACAAGAGCAAAACAAGGAGGCACAAAAAAATATTAAAGAAAATAACAGGGGCAGTTAGGTGACACAATGAATAGAGCACTGGCCCTGGAGTCAGGAGGATCTGAGTTCAAATCCGGCTTTAGACACTTGACACACTTACTAGGTGTGGGACCTTGGGCAAGTCACTTAACTCCAATTGCCTTGCCTTCCCCCTCAAAAAAAAGAAAGAAAGAAAAGAACACCTTAAAAAGCAGAATAGGCTAAACAGTAAAAGAGGCACAAAAATCCAATAAAGGAAAGAAGACCTTAAAAAACAGAAGTAGTCAAATGGAAAAAGATATTAAAATATATGTATATATTAGTATAAGTGATAGGCACATGTAATAATTATAGCTGCGTACCATTAGCATTTAAGAAAATAAAATAGTAATAAAAAATAGGAAAGGAAAATGACTGAACATCATACAGGTATAATTAGTATAGCTAGCTTTGATTACTTCATCTGAAAACTGACTTCATATCTTTTGATCTTTTATCAGTTGGGGAATGGTTCTCATTTTTATAAATTTGACTCAGTTCTCTGTATGTTTGAGAAATGGGACCTTTTTCAGAGAAACTTGTTTTAAAAATTTTTTCCCCCAATTATTATTGCTAACTGTATTTCCCTCCATCCTACCCCCTGACCCTTTTTATTCTATTCTTCCTCTCCTTTCACTCTGTCCCTCCTCAAAAGTGTTTTGCTTCTGACTGCCCCTGCCCCCAATCTGCCCTCCCTTCCATCACTCAGGCTTCTCTTATTCCCTTCCCCTCCTACATTCCTGTAAGGTGAGAAAGATTTTTATACCCAATTGAGTGTGTAAGTTATTCCCTCTTTGAGCCAATTCTTATAAAAGTAAAGTTCATTCACTTCCCCTCACCTCTCCCCTCTTTCCCTCCACTGTAACAACTCTTTCTTATCTCTTTTACATGAGATAATTTACCCCATTCTACTTCTCCCTTTGCCTTTCTCCTGGTACATTCCTCTCTCATCCTTTAATTTTATTTTTTTAAGATACCACCTCTTCATATTCAACTTACACCTGTGCCTTCTGTCTATATATACTCCTTCTAAATGCCCTAATAATGAAAAAGTTCTTATGAGTTGTATCATCTTCCCATATAGGAATGTAAACCATTTAACCTTATGATTTCCCTTTCCTTTTTCTCTTTTTATGCTTCTCTTGAGTCTTGTATTTTAAAGTCAAATCTTCTATTCAGCTCTGGTCTTTTCATCAGCAATGTTATAAAGTCCCCTCTTTGAAAGATTATACTTAGTTTTTCTGGGTAGGTGATTCTTGGTTATAATCCTAGTTCCTTTGCCCTCTGGAATATCACATTCCAAGCCCTCTGATCCTTTAATGTAGAAACTGCTAAATCTTGTATTATCCTGACTGTGACTCCATGATACTTGAATTGTTTCTTTCTGGCTGCTTGTAATACTTCCTCCTTGACCTGGAAGCTCTGGAATTTGGCTAGAATATTGCTGGAAGTTTTCATTTTGGGATCTCATTCAGGAGGTGATTGGTGGACTCTTTCAATTTCTATTTTACCTTCTGGTTTTAGAATATCAGGGAAGTTTTCCTTTATTTTTTGAAAGATGATGTCTAGGTTGGGTTTTGGTTTTTTTTTATCATGGCTTTCAGGTAGTCCAATGATTTTTAAATTATCTCCCCTGGATCTATTTTCTAGGTCCATTGTTTTTCCAATGAGATATTTCATATTGTCTTCTATTTTTTCATCCTTTTGGCTTTGTTTTATTGTTTCTTGATTTCTCACAAAGTCATTAGCTTCCATTTGCTCTATTATAATTTTTAAGGAATTATTTTCTTCAGTGAATTTTTGTGCCTCTTTTTCCACTTAACCAGTTCTGCTTTTTAAGGCATTCTTTTCTTCATTGGCTTTTTGTACCTCTTTTGCCATTTGGCCTAGTCTATTTTTTTAAGGTGTTATATTTTTTTCCAGGCTTTTTTTGTCTCCTTTACCAAGCTGTTGACTCTTTTTTCATGATTTCTTGCCTTATTATCATTTCTCTCCCCAATTTTTCTTCTTCCTCAATTAATTTTCAAAATTCTTTTTGAGATCTTCCGTGGCCTGAGACAAATCAATATTTTTTTTGGAGGCTTTGACTTTATTATCTTCTTCTGACTGTGTATTTTGATCTTCCTTGTCACCATAGTTAGTTTCTATGGTCAGAATTGTTTTCTGTAGTTTACTCATCTCCCCAGCCAATTTCTTGACTTAACTCTTTGTTAAAGTAGGACTCTGTGTCCAGGGTGGAGGGTGTATCATCACAGACTTTAGGGGTTTTGTGAAGCTGTTTTAAGAGATACCTCTAGAGACCTGTAAGTTTTTAGTTCTTCCAAGATGGTATGGTACAAGGAGGGGTGTGTTTACCGCTCTCCTGACCTGATCTCTGGTGTCTGAGTGACCACAAGCACTCTTTTCTGCCCTGGGACTCTGAGGAGGGTCCCCATTTCACTGCAGCTGCAAGGTCTGATGTGCTGGTGTTCCTCCTTGCTCTGGGACTGCCACCCAGGACAGTGACCAAGATCCGAGTGTGGGCAAAGCGACAGAGCGCTGCTCCTAGTGCTAGCAAAGAGACTCCTGAGATCACCTTCTGACAAGTTGTTCTCTCTCTTTATCATCTGTGGACTGAGAGCTCCAGGAGTCACTGCCTCTGCTGTTGCTGCTGCCGCTGCCACTGTCACCACCACTGCCAATTCAGTCACTTCTAAGGCCCGCTCCAGGTCTGCTGGGGCCTGGCCTGTGTTGGCACAGTCTGCATTGGACTATGCTCCTCTCTCACCCTGGTGCAACCGACCTTCTAAGTTGTTTTGGGCTGGAAAATTGTTTCACTCCATCTTTTTGTGGGTTCTGCTGCTCTAGAATTTGTTTAGAGTCATTTGAAGGTATTTGAAGGGGTTTGTGGGAGATCTCAGGTAAGTCCCTGTCTTTCCTCAGCCATCTTGGCCTCACCTCTCTCTTTCCTTAATTCTTAAATTTTCAGCTTACCACTGTTTAAACTCCTCCTCCTTTTCAGAAGAAGATTGAGCAATGAGTTTCTAAGAACTGTCTCCTACTTAGATAATATAAGGAATAATTTTTAAGTAATCAACTATTTCTAGCAAGTCTCTCTCCTCTCTCTCTCTCTCTCTCTCTCTCTCTCTCTCTCTCACACACACACACACACACACACACACACACACACACAATCAAGACTGGGTACTAGTTCCTTTATGTATTTGATGACTTCAATTTCCCCAAATCTCCTTCAGCTTCTATCAATGCTTTTGAAGTATCCTTATTTCCACACTCATTATTTACTCCTGGAATGAAAATCTCTCTTTGTGTCTTTATTTTTTTGTAACTTCTACTCATCGCTCCTGGCTCTGTCCTCTGGAGCCATATAAAACAAGTTTCATCCTTTTTCTGAGTGAATCCCTCCAAATATTTGAAGCTAATCTATCTTATTCTCCCTGAGCTTTTTCCAACCTAAATGTCCCAAGAGCCTTAACCATCTTCTCACATGCCATGAACTCAAGACCCTTCACCATTCTGGATGTTTTCCTCTGAATGTTCTCTAACTTCTCAATACCCTTTTAAAACCGTGGTTTCCAGAACTGAACAGAATATCAAGTTGAATCCTGGAGACAATAGAGTACAGAGAGTGGGGCCTCTGGAAGCCGTACCTTTCTGAATGTAGCCCAAGAATACATTACCTTTTCCTCGCTTCTACATTGCTGTATGTTGACTCATACTGACTTGGTAGTCTACTGCCTAGCTCTTTGTCCAATTTCTGCCTTCCCCACTCCATACTTATAAATTTGGGTTTTGAGTCACAATGCAAGATTGTACATTTATTAGATTCAGGAAGTGCCCTACCCTTTTGAGATAATCTTGGATTTACTCTATCATCAGTGTATCGACTATTTTCCCCAGTTTTGTCAAACTATAAATTTATTACTATTCCATTAATGTCTTTATCCAAGTCCTTGATAAAAATGTTAAACAGCATAGGATCAAGCACAGATTCCTTGAAGCATACCACCTGTAATGGGAATGCAAATTTGGAAGATCTTCCCTGCCCCTAGGCTAAAGTGCACCTGAAGCCTGGGGTGGGAGGCTTGTTTTTCAGTAGATACTTTTTGATTGGCCAGTGGGTCAATAAGGTTGTTACATTCTCTGAGCCAGGAGAAGGCTATATAAGCCCTGATGTGAGGCTTTGTTTTGGGGGCTCACTTTGAGAAGTGTTCTGTGATTTGATCTGTATTCTGGGAAGCTGTTGTCCAGGGCCCCCCCCGGCTTTGAAAAACCCAGATGTTGAAACCCAGATGTTGACTGGGTATGGATGTGATAGTTGGACAGTTTGGAAATTTGTCTACTTGATCTGTTTCTCTGACTTGATAATTCTGCCTGTATACTTTGAAGTTCGGGGTGCTGACCTTTTTCCCCTGAACGAGGTAAATGATATATGTCTGACTGATTAAAGTAAGCTTGTTAACCCATTTTGAGTTGCTTTCCTTTAACAAAGCAGATCCAAGGACCTGTATGGGCAGCCACCCTGCTGACACTGGGGTGCTTGCTGCTACACCACCGGATACCTCTTTCCACACTGACATACTCTTTGCATCTGGCCATTGAGATAGTTGAATCCGTCTAATTGCATTATCATCTAGTCCATATCTCTCCATCTTCTCAACAATAATAGTTAACATTTATATGGCACTTTCTATGTGCCAGGCACTGTGCAAAGTGCTTACAATTATTATCTCATTTAAGCTACACAGCAACCCTGGGAGATAGGTGCTATTATTATTCACATTCTGCAGATGAAGTGACTGAGGCCAACAGAGGCTAAGTGACTTGCTTAGGGTCACATACCTATTAAGTGTCTAAGGTGGGATTTAAACTAAGTTCTACCTAACTCTGAGCCTGAGGCTTTATCCACACTGCCACTCCATTGCCTCTAAGAAGAAGAGTATGAGATACTTTATCAGATACTTTGCTAAAATCTAGATATATTATGTCTACAACATTCCCCTCCGTCACCCTGTCAAAAAAGGAATTAAGTTTTGTCTGGAATGACCCATTCTAGATGAAGTCAGGTTGGTCACTTCTTTGTAATTACCACTTCCTTCCCTTTCCAGATGTTCACTAACCATCTCTTTTATGATCCATTTTAGAATTTTCCCCTCAATCAAAGCCAAGCTCAGTGCCCTGTAGGCTGTACACTTTCCTCTTTGAAAACAGGATCATTTGTCCTACTTCAATTTTGTGGTCCCTCTTCTGTCTTCTGGGATCTTTCAGTTATTACTGAAAGCATCTTAGCCAAGGCACCTGCCCATCTGTTCAGGACCTAAGGATGTAGCTCATCTCTTGAATTCATCAAGGGCAAATAGGTCCTCTCTTACTATTCCTTACTTACCTTGGGTACCAACTAGCTGTTAGTCATTTTTGTTCTGTCCTTTCCACAGCATGCTTCAGTTTCCAATGTTGACATCTAAGGAGTGACTATGAGGAATAGTAAGGATAAATATTAAAATATCAATTGTTTCAATTCTCTTGGTTCATCCTCCACTGCCTGGAACCTTCTCTCTCTCTCAATTTTTCACCTCTCTGTATGCAGTGAATTCAAGTAGGCAACACACAGGTGACTAGTTTAACATGGACAAAAAAAAGTCAAAGAAAAGTGATGCTGTCTCCTCTTGTCATTGAGTTGCCAGTCACTCTAGCAGGGGGAGACACCACCATAGTCTTTATTCCATTCCCCACCCATTCTTTTGTGATGGGGATTTCCTGTTCATTCCTGTGGCTCATGGAGTGTGAGGAAGAGAGAGGATGTGGGCAGTGTTCTCCACTAATAAGACGGGGGAGGAGTAAGATCTGTCACTGTTGCTATTTGTACTTTGTTACCAAAAAGGACCATGACATTAGGAAGACGATGCCATGACTTGCAAGTGAATTGGATTTAAGCAAAGGAGGGTCGTGCAAAGTCAGCAACCTCACTTTCTCCTCTGGAGCCACCTGGGTTCAGTGGCCAGATATAGATCAGGATAACTGGAGATGGCCCAGGATGCAATGGGAGACCTTGACCTTTTTAAGCTAAGGTCTTTCCCAGGTTTCAGTTTGACTGAGGCAAGTGAGCCATAATCACTGAATGGGGGTTGTCTCAGTCAAACTGAGATACCCAATCTGTGCCTAACCAAAGCCTAGGTGAGGACACTACATAACTCTTCATGGTCATCCACAGGTTCTGGGTGACAACTGGTTGTGGTAGCATCTTTATTTTTTCTCCTCTTCTAAGTCTGAGTTCAGCCCTCTGTGGTCCTGCTAACATCCTCTTCCTGTGGGCTGCCTTCGTATCAGCTTATCTCTGCTGATGCTTATAAAATCATAGTCTCCTTTTATAATGTCTTCTGTAGTGAGTGGTGTAGGTTGGATAGCAGTTAATATGACCCTCCAGGTCACATTACTATAGTAGAAATGACCCAGAATCCACCCATCTTACTTTGTTCCTTTCTCAGGATCACTCAGACCTTTAGGAGATGCAGCAATTCAGAGACAATGAGGCAAAATTCTCCTGGGTAACATACAAACCCACTGCTTGTATATACAAAAAGTAAGTAAGAACAGATATGCCCATCAGTTCCAATGGCTGTTCAGTTTCCCAGTTATCTCTTACGGTCCCTAAGAGACCAAATAACCTGTGGGATAGTCCCAGGAAAACCATCCAGAGCTACAATTTAGATTTCAGAATCAGCAGGGGTCAGAGGCAAGGCTCTGAAGGGTAAAGGCAATGTGGTCTTCCTTAGATGCCGCACCTAGGGCCCCAGGGAAGTGCGGAGTTAACTAGATAAGGATACACACAGAGATTAGAGGCTGGGGAGGGCAGAGCCTCAGCTTTCACAGATCTCTGGCTCTCGTTTTCATTGTGTGGAAGAAGGCAAGAAAACTAACCAGATTGAATCTGCAGGGCCAGGGAGGTCAGAAGGTATATATTGAGGGGGATGTCATGGTCAAATGAGGGTGAAGGGTAGTAAAGGATAGGGTGCGTCCAAATAGGCTGTAGGGAAGGAGTCAATGAACTCAAGAGACTGAAGATAAAAGGGACAATGGGGGCAGCTAGGTGGCACAGTGAATAGAGAAACCACCCTGGAGTCAGGAGGACCTGAGTTCAAATACAGCCTTAGACACTTAACACAAAAAACTAGCCATGTGACCTTGGGCAAGTCACTTAACCCCAATTGCTCTACCTTCCCCCCTCCAAAAAGCAAAACAAAACAAACAAACAAAAAAAGGATAATGAATGATAAATGGGTCAAGATCCCAGAAGAGATAGGGAAAGGATAAGAGTGAGAAAAAGGAGAGGGACAGAATAAGAAATGCATGCAGTCCTTTCACCGAGACCTCAGTTTTCCCTGCCTGCACAGAGGTTTGGAACAGGTGATTGTCAATCACTCAGTATTGTCCTGGTGTGATGGTGGTACATGCCTATAATCCTTGATACTAGGGGAGGCTGAGGCTGGTTGATCAATTGAGTTCAAGAGTTCTGAGATGCAGTAGAGTTAAAGTTAAGTTTGGCGCCAATCTTGTGAGCCTCTAGAAGCAAGGTTTCACTAGGCTGCCTAAAGAAGGTTTAACAGGCCCAGGAACCAATCAGTAGTGGGTTTGAACCTGTGAATGCTCATTGCATTTCTATTCTGGGAAATAGGGAGACCCAGTCTCAAAAATGACTGAATGAATTAAACCGCATTGGACTACAGGGTGTAATACCTGCATAAACCACTAGATGGTGATCCAAGCTCAAATTTCTCTGTTATTTCCAGGCAAGTGGAATGAGCTTCTAGTTTCCATTCCTAAGGAATTTGCTTATTATCAATCTAATATACTCAAGCCAAACACGCCCCTTATCATGGCTTATGTATGTGTATGTACATGTATGTATGTATGTACACATTTATATTTAACTATTTTTACAGACACTTATTATCTCTCCACAATTTATTTAGCCTTTCTCTAATAGGTGGGAAGCCTCTTTAGTTTCCAGAAAAAGAAATTGTCCAAAATATTTTTGTACGTTTTGGTCTTTTTCCTTCGATCTGTTGTGGGGTATGTATGTACCTAGTCGAAGGATATTTGGGTCAAAGGATTGCATAGATGAATAACTTTGAAGATAGAGTTCTACTTTCCATAGCTCTTTGACCAGTGTCTATTTCCCCACAGCCTTTCCAACATTTGCTTTTTTGGGGTCATATTTACTAATATGATGGGTGTGAGGAAGATCCTCAGAGCTGCTTTAATTTGCACTTCTCTGATTATTAGTGACAGAGCATTTTTTTCATACAGTTATTGATAGCTTCTAATTCTCTCTTTGAAAACTGTCTGCTCATATCCTTTGACCATTTAGTCAGTCAAAAACATTTATTAAATGCCTATAGGTTTCAGGTTCTGTGCTAAGTGCTTGGTATACAAAGAAAGGTAAAAGCAGTTCCTTCTGTCAAGGAACTGACAGTTTGATAGGTGAGAGACAACATATGAAAAACAAGCTATATGCAGCACAAATAGAAAATCATCAACAGAGGGAGGTCACTAGAATTAAGAGGAATTGGGAAAGGCCTCCTTTAGAAGGTGAGATCTTAGCTGGGACTGAAAGAAAAAAGGAAAGCCAGGAGGTAAAGATGGGGAGGGAGGGCATTCCAAGCATGGGGCACAGCTAGTGAAAATGCTTGGAGTCAGGAAATGGAGTGTCTTGCTTAAAAATAAGCAAGGAGTCCAGTGTCATTAGATCACAAAGTATGTGGAGGCAAGGGTAGAAGGTATAAGACTAGAAAGGTAGAAGACAAAGGTCAGTAAGAGCCTTGAATGCCCAGCCAAGGATTTTATATTTGATCCTGGAGGTGATGGGAGTAACTGGAGTTTATTGAACTGGGGGTGGGTAACATGGTAAGAGTTATGCTTTAGGAAGATCACTTTGAGAGCTATGAGTAAAATGGAATAAAGAGGGGAGAGACTTGAAAAAGGAGGACCAATTAGCAACCTATTGCAATGGTCCAGCTATGAGGAGATGAGAGCCTGTACCAGGTCGGTGGTGAAGTCAGAGGAAAGAAGGGGGTGTATTCAAGAGATGTTACAAGAGGTGTAAAGCTGCAAGACCTTGGCAATAGACTGGATATAGGAGGTGAGAGTGAGGAGTTAAGGATGCTAGTTGCAAGCCTAGGAATGGTTCTTAATCTTCTAAATTTTAATCAATAACTTATGTATTTTAGATATGAAATGAGAAAATATTTTAATCTCTTAATTTTAATATTTAATTTATTATTTTATTATATTTTATATTATTCATATGTTGCATTATTATAACATTATTTTAACATTTAATTTTAAACTATTTTGATGGGAAAAACTACAAAAAAGTTTCCCAGTTACTTGTTTCCCTTCTAATTTTAACTTCATTAGATTTATTTGTGCAGAAACTTTTCAATGTTATATAACCAAAATTATCCATTTATTTTCTGTGATCCTCTCTTGTTTGCTTATTTGTGAATTCTTCCCCTAACCATAGGTCTTAAGGGTCTTCCTTGCTCCTCTAACTTGGCCATGATGTCACCTTTCATATCTATCATGTATTCATTTCGAGTTAATTTTAGCATGTAGTGTGAGATGTTGCTCTATACTCAATTTCTGCCCAACTGCTTTCCAGTTTTCCCAGCTGTTTTTGTCAAACAACTAGCCCTTACCCCAGTAACTGGGCCTTTGGGTTCATAGAACATAATTTGTTCTATTGTGTCTACTTGTTTCTGCATGTTATAAACCTAATCTGTTCTACTAATTGACCTCTCTTTTTCAACCATTACCTAATTCTTTTAATAATTGCTGTTTTGCAATATAATTATATATTACTAATATATTATGTAATCTATATATTTCTTAATAATTTATACTAATAACATTAGAATTAAATAAATAAAACTAAAATTTGTACTATGCTCAATAAAATAGCATTTATTAGTACTTACTAATTATTTATAATAAATATCAAGTGTTTATAATTAGTTATTAAAATATTAAAATAAATTAAATTGGAATTAAATATTGAATAGCTATATTAACACTATAAATATTGTTATTAACAATATAATAAACCAATTTGAGATCAGGTACTGCTATATTCCCTTCCTTGTCACTTTTCTTCCATCATTACTCTTGAGATCCTTGACCTTTTGCTCCTCCATATGAATTTCATTATTATGTTTTCTGGCTCTATAAAATAATCCTTTGGTAGTTTCATTGGCACATGGACTGAATAAGTAAATTAAATTTAGGTTGTACTGTCATTTTATTATATTGACTTGACCTCATCATTTCTTTTCACATCTTTCTGTCCAGGTTTTTATCTGAGTGTGATCTAATGCCACCATAATTCATCACTAACTTGAATTGTATCCCTGTGACCCCACAAGATTATGCATTCATAGGTAGATTAAATAAAACTTTTGCCACAGGAAAAGTACACTTAGTAATGACAGCTTTAAAACACAAGTGATAGCCAATCCACCACTCCTACTAGTTTCTGAAATCTCAGTTTCCCCCACCCTGTCTTCTGTATATGTTGTTCCCCAGATATTTCCAGACTTTATTTGTAGATGGCCCTCTAAATATTTTTTTTAATAAGCAATATAGGGTGGTCTCTGAATTAATCTACATTCATGCTGTCTGGTTGGACCTGAAAGGAATGCCAATTACTCCATTCATTGGCTTTTCAGCATCCTTCTAGCTGATGTCTAGATGAAGGCCTTCTGGGCACCTCATAAACTGGTTATCTAGAAGGCCTAAAGTCAGGTCTCATCTTGTCCCCTCCCCCTTCAGGTCTCCAGAGAGATTGTCTGTTGTGCTCTGAAGTTCTTCCATGACACTAGGCTTGGGGGAAGGGTTCCCACTCAAATTGGAAGACCAATCAACTCCTCATTCTAAGTACATATTGAAAGATCAGGCTACTGGAAGAATGAGAAAGATCCCTTATAGAGAAAGAGCACATTTTCTAAGTAGAGGGACAGAAACATGGAAATTGCTATGATATCTTTTAAAGAGTCCCCCCATCCTATGACTTTTGTGCAATCTCTGTTGCTCTATATACTATAATTTCCTGAGACTACTCAGCCCACGCTTCTTATCTCTTTGGCATATCAATATGGTACATGTGATAAATAATGGGTATGGGACAAGGAATAAAGGGTGGGCATCTGCTTCTTGTGAGGAGCTAGACAATAGGTGCTATAAATAAAACCAGATCATTTTAGAGCTAGAAGGGACCTTATAAAGAATATAAAATCTGGACACTTCAATTATAAAGTGTCAGAACTGGATGAGACCTCCCAATAAGAATTGAGTGAAATATTATAGACTCTAAGCACATAGAAACATAAAATGTTAGAACTAGGAGCCACAAAATACAGCTGGATGGGATCTTTGTCCGCTAAGCTCCCCTTCTGATTGGGCAGAGAAGGAACCATTAGATGGGGGAGATTGAAGTTTAGAGAGTGGGGATGACAGGGAGGACACTCTGCTGAGAGGGGTGGGGGGAAAGTAACCAAGGGGCATATAGAGGAGTTGACTTTGGCAAGGGGAAGGATCATCCCTCCATCACAGATTAGAATAAAAGACTAGATAATGGGGAAGATGTCAGAGACACATGAGAGGAAGAGAAGGGGAGAGGAGGAAGTGCCTGATGGAGGTGGAGAATAGAACACAGACTTTGAAAGCTGAAAGGAATCTATGAACTTAGACCTCCCAATGTCAACATTGGAAAGGAACTTAGAACATGGGGCATTAAATGTTCTAAAGACGTTCAGAGCAGAAAGGAACCATGGAAATTACACAGAAACAAAATGTTCCCTCGTGCACAGTTTGGGTCCCTCAGGGAGACAGTCTTTCTAACTAACAGTAGGGGTTCAACTTGGAGCAGGTTCTCCTCATCCATCCCCTTCCCGGGTTGCATTCCTATCTAAGGGTAAGGAATATTCCCATAGTGACACATAACACTTGACTCAAATCTCCCCACTCACATCTCAAAACCTTCTTTTCTGTCCTCAGCAGAGTCCCTATAGAATTCATTCAATCAGCATGTAAACCAAGTTACATTTATGAGAGTGAAAACAACACAGAAGTATAATAGCATTAACCACAGAATTCTCAACTCCCCATCTCCTGGTAAATCATACCTCTTTGTCCTTATAGGGAAGGGGGAGGACTGATGGAATTAAAGGCCTTTCTTTGTAAAGAATATTCTCTGAAAATCCTCTCACCAAGATGGAGCTAATCCTGTCTCATTGGGTCATTAACAGCACCTCTACCCCTGAGTGAAATGGGTGCTAAGCAAATGCCTTAGGGGCTAGAAATTAGCCTTCTCTGATGCTAATTCAGCAAGTTTTCACCTTGTTTGGGTTCTTGGTGTCCTACATGACTGAGACAACAGAAATCACTTTTTTTTTTGAGAGGTCGGGAGGATTGAAAAAAACCGTCGTCTTCCCTTTGTCGGTCATGTGACCCACAAGTCTCTCATCCAACACGAAGATATACTTTAGCTACAGGTCCTCCGGAAAAACCCATGCCCCGCCCCCATCCTTCTTTTGGACTTGGACTTCCCATACAGTCATCCTCCTCCCAGAGTGTAGCCTGAAGCCCAAGAGCAAATCAACTGCTTGATATTCCCATGCTCTGGTCCCAGCTTTCACCTCAGGCTGCCTATGTGGTCAAATGTCCATTTTATTTTCCTTTCTTTTTGGTCAAGACTATGACTCAGTAGAATCAATCAGCAAAAAATATCAAACTCCTGAAAGAAGAAACCCCCACACAGCACTAGAGGATTTTTAAAAAGTCTTGCCAGGAAGTGAAATTGAGAATAACCTTGACAGCTGCCCCTCCCCCACTCTCCACCCTCCTTTTTTTTTTCCTTTTTAAAAGCATACTTTCTTTTTCTGGAAACTGTGACCAAGAAGGGGAGGAGAAGGAGAGGCCAGGCGATAAAGGGAATGGCCATGACTTAATCTCTCTGCCCCTAGCTCCACGTAGAGAGACCACAAGTATTTCCTAAATGAAAGCTACCCACCTTCCTTACCCAAAGGACACCCAAACCCAAATGGATTCCCTGACCCACAGGCCCACAGCCTCATACAGAGACATAGACAGACACAGACACAGACATACACAGACACAGACATACACAGATACACAGGCAGATATAGACACACACAAGACTGGGCAAAGTCCACCAATGCTCCAGCTCCCCCCTTTTCCCCTATTTTTCCAAAGGCTCCATAAGCCAGTCTTGAGGTTTCTCTACCCAAATAGCAGAGGAAGGAGCAGCTGCCTTTACAGTAGTCCTGAATCTAATCCATTTTACACTTCAGGCTCCCATTGCCAGCCAAAGATCTGCAAAATGAAAGGGAAACCAAGTATCCTTTGTGCACCCGGCAGCTGCACAGGCCAGAGGCTGATGCCACCAGTGGTACTTTAAAATGTCCAAACAAGAGGACCTTGGATTATAGAACACATAAGGTCATAACTGGAAGGTGCAATTCTTCTGTAGTCTGCACAAGAGCAAAGTGGCAGACACAGATTTTTCTGAAAATGGCCAAGGGGGAAGATGTTTGCTTGACTAAGGTGTATTTATTATAAAGGTTTTGCTTTGCAGTTTTCAAAGGGGAATGGGAGGGGAGAAGTAGAGAGAAAATCAATTATCATTCATGGAGAAAAATTAATTAAAAAAACAGACTTTCAGAGTTGGAAAGAGTATCAGAGAAGAAAATATAATAAATGTTTATCAAATTTATTGAACAGAGAAAGAGCTAGAAAGACTCCTTGAGGTGAAGTCATTTTATAGGTGAAGCCATTGAGGCCTGGAGAAGGGAAGGAAACTGTTATACTCATATAACTGGAGTGAATGTTGGATTTGAATTCAAACCCCCATAGGGACTCCATTACCAAAAGGGAAGGAGTAGTGAGAGGCACTTTCCATGAGAGAGGGAGGGAGAGAGAGAGAGAGAGAGAGAGAGTCAGAGAGAGAGACAGAGACAGAGAGACAGAGAGAAAGAGACAGAGAGAGAGAGAGGGACAGAGAGAGAGAGAGCTCAAAATTAAGAGGTACAGAACCTTGTACTTAGAGTTTTTCTTTTCTTCTTTCCTTCTTTCTTTCTAGTTGGTAGGGAGAGATGAGAAAGAAAAAATAAATGCTTAATAATTTTTTAAAATAAAGATTTATTAAACAAACCTTGGAAGGGAGCAGGCTGAACCAGGGACAGAAGAAAATAAGAGATTTCCAGGAGAAAGTGTGAAGGAGAAATCTGGTAAAGTTTGTCTTGGTAAAGAAAGTCTTGGTAAATAACATGTGTATTTAGGATGGCAGAAAACAAACAGAAAAACAATCAAAGCCAGAACAAAACAAAACAACAAGCACCCCAGGACAGGACAGAGACCAGTATAAGGATGACAGATGTGGAGTTGGAAGGTCACTCAGAGACCAAAGGAGAAACTCTGAAATGTAACTCGGGGCTTTGTCTGGAGGAGTAGGCCCAGGCCCTGAGGAGTGGGAAGCATCAGGATTTTACTGCTGCTTGGAGCCATAGCCTACAAGTCCAGGACAACTGGAGGAGGCCAGATCTTAGAGAGATATAGGATCTAAGAATTTCTAAATCCCCACTCTTTTGAGAAATAAGAACTATACAAGCTTGCTGAAATGATGACAGACCTGGGAGATAGCCCGACTATTCTGGAAAGCAACAAGGATGCAAAAAATCAACAAATTGTGTATGTTCTTTGAACTAGTGATACCACTAGTAGAAATTAAAGAAAGGGGAAAAGGACCCATCTATATTTTATGTATCTATTTATTTACATAATTCATATATTTATTTATATGTTTATAGAATTATATATAAATATATATTTATATAATTTATATATTTATTTACATATTCATAGTGGTTCTTTTTTTCAGTGACAGAAGACTGGAAGCTAAGGGGCTACCCATCAAGTGAGAAATAGCAGAACACATAATTATGGCATGTGAACGATTAGAATACTATTTCCATGTGATGTGACCAAGGGGATGGCCTCAGAGAAACTTGGGAATAGGTATGAAATGATACAGGGAGTGTTGAATAGAACCAGGAAAACAACTTAGATGATAATAACATTGTAAAGACAAGTTTGGGAGAGTTAAGAATTCTAATCAATACAAAGAACAACCACAATTCCAGAGGACTGACGCTGAAGCAGATTACCCAGATCCAGGCAGACGTGATAGATTCAAGATGAAGAATGAGACATACACACATTTTTTGTACATGACCAAGGTGGGTTTTATTTTTCTTTTTGTCTTCAGTTAGGAAGGGGAGGCATAAGAGAGAGAAAATAATTACTTGTTAACTGAAAACAAGAAAAAAACTTAAGAAGTCTGTTGAGCAGGAGAGGGATATAAACAGTGATGGAATATAAAGAGATGTCATTAAAGCCTGGGTTTGAGGGGTGGCTGGGGGGCACAATGTCTGAATGAGGTGCTTGAAGTTAGTCTAAGCCAGGCTGCAGGATATTTCGAGCCTCCTCCCCCACTACTCCCCTCACTGAAGAGCAGATCCAGCATAGACAGATAGATAGATAGATAGATAGATAGATAGATAGATAGATAGATAGATAGATAGATAGATAGATAGATAGA
>NW_027185755.1:1351552-1355096 GCF_028583685.1 Petaurus breviceps papuanus | reverse complement strand
AGATAGATAGATAGATAGATAGATAGATAGATAGATAGATAGATAGACAGATAGATAGATAGACAGACAGACAGACAAATAAATGATAAATAAATAGATCATAAATCATAAATAAACCTTTGGATTTTTCAGATTTCATCTCCAGAGAATCCACTTCCTCACTGTCCTGTGACTTAGATATGAGACCACTAGATGGCAGTATGGGGACATGGATGTCCCACAGGAATCAAACTCCTCTTTTCAAAACAGAATTCACCCTTCTCTCCCAAATCCATCAGGGCACTGCCGTCTAATTCACAGCCTGTTGGCCCTCATTCACCCTGTTGCTTCTAGAATAGCTATCAGTTAATATCCCCTCCATTCATCCAGCCACCATCCTGGGATTTAGGCCCCAGTCATCTTTTGACTAGACCAGTCATTCTCAAAGTGTGGTCCAGGGAACCCTGGGGGTCCTGGAAATCCTTTCAGAAATGAAACTATTTTCATAATAATGCTAAGATATTTTGGATATAGTGCTGGACCTGGAGGTAGGAAGAACCGAGTGCAAATCAAGCCTTAGTCACTTGCTAAGTGTGTGACCCTAAACAAATCACTTAGCCTCTATTTGTCTTGATATCTTTAACTATAAAATGGGGATAATAATAGCACCTGCCTTGCAGTATTGTTGTGAGGATCAAATGAGATAATAATAAAAGCGCTTAGCAGACTGTCTGGTAAATAGTAAGTGCTGTCTAAACGTTTATTCTTTTCTCCTTCTCCCCCTAATTACTAACATAGTAAATATCCATACGGACAGCTAGTTGGCACAGTGCTTAGAGTTCCAGGCCTGGGATTAGGAAGACTTATCTTCCTGAGTTCAGATCTGGCCTCAGACCCTTATTAGCTGTATGAACCTGGGAAAGTCACTTAACCTTGTTTGCCTTAGTGTCCTCACTTGTAAAATGGAAATGGCAAATCACTCAAGTATCTTTACCAAGAAAACCCAAAATGGGGTCATGAAGAACCAGACATGACTGGAATGACTGGACAATAACAAATTATCTATAGATATAACTCACATCAACAAAACCCCTTTGGGCATAATGGGAATGTTTAATAATTTTTAAGAATGCAGAAGGGTCCTGAGACTAAAAAAAATTGAGAGCCACTGGCCTAGGCTTTTTTTTCTCTTTTTTTTTCTTAGAGGGGAAAGGTAGGGCAATTGGGGTTAAGTGACTTGGCCAAGGTCACACGGTTAGTTTTGTGTAAAGTATCTGAGGCCGTATTTGAACTCAGGTCCTCCTGACTTCAGGGCCAGTGCTCTATTCACTGTGCCACCTACCCCTACCCCCACTTCCACCCTCCCAGGCTTTTCAATAGCCTTCTATTTGACATCACTGCCTCAAGCCAACCAGGAATAGAACACTGAACCTACAGTCATGAAGACCTGAGTTCAACTCAGACATTTATTCACTGTGTGACTCTGGGCAAGTCATTTAACCTTTAGCTGCCTCAGTTTACTTAACTCTAAACTATGGAGATAAAAATAGCACACACTTCCCAGGGTTATTGTGAGATCAAATGAGATTATTTGTCAAATGCTTGGCACAGTGCCTGACCCAAAGCAGCCCTAAGTAATTGCTTTCTCCCTTTCTTCCAAAACTCTCCTTATTCCAATCCATCTTGCACATAGCTACCTAAGTGGTTTTCTAGCAGACATCCATTTTCAGCACCCTGATCTCCTTGGCAACACCAGACAATACTAGAGATCAAATGTAAAGATCTTTCTTTGTCATGCAATGCTCTGTACAAAGTGGGCCCTTCCAACTATTCTAGTCTTCTTATACAGGCATACTGGAGAGATTTTGCAGGTTTGGTTCCAGGCTACCACAATAAAATGAATATTACAATAAAGCAAGTCATACAATTTTTTTGGTTTCCCAGTGCATATAAAAGATGTTTATGCTATACTGTAATCTACTAAGTGTGCAATGGTATTATGTCTAAAAAAAATGTACCTACCTGAATTAAAAATACTTGATTGTGAAAAAACTGTTAACCATCATCTGAGTCTTCAGTGAGTTGCAGTCTTTTTGCTGGTGGAGTGTCTTGCTTCTGATGTGGTGGCTGCTGACTGATCAGCAGCAGTGTCTGCTGAAGCTTAGGGTGCCTGTAGCAATTTCTTAAAATAAGATAACAATGAAGTTTGCCTCATTGATTGACTTTCCCTTTCAAATGAATGTTTAGAGGCCATCACAGGGTTTTTAAAGGCCTAATTTCAACATTGTTGTGTCTCAGGGAGGTCCTAGGCAAGACAGAGACAGCAGGTCAGTGGAGCAGTCAGAACACACACAACATTTATCCATTATTTGCTGTCTTATATAAGGGCCATTTGTGGTGCCTCAAAACAATTACAACAGTGACATCAAAGATCCCTGATTACAGGTCACCATAATGGATATAATAATAATGAGAAGTTTGAAATATTTCAAGAATTGTCAAAATGTGACACAGAGTCACAGAACATAGCTTGCTGGGAAAATGGCGCCAACAGACTTGCTTGACCCAGGGTTGCCACAATCCTTTAATTTGTTAAAAAAAAAAAAATGCAATCTCTGCCAAGTGCAATAAAACAAGTTATGCCTGTACTTCACTCCCCTCTATGTCCTCCAGCATCGAGCCATACAGGCTTAGTCGCCATTTCCCACTCACAATGCTCTGTCTCCTGTCTCCATTTCCATGCTTTTGGCAATGGTAATCTTCCACGCCTGGAACACTCTACCTCTTGACTCCTGTTGTTTGGAATCTCTCTTTCTTGCAGACTTCACTCAAGTGCTAACATCTACATGAAGCCTGTCCTGGTCTCTCCCCACCCCCACCCCTACCCCAGCTACCAGTGCCCTCTTCCCAGGGGGGTGTTTCAGCCAGCTCAAACCTGGAGCCTTTACACCATGGATGTCAGCAAATGCTACAAATCTGGGCTTGTTCAGTATCTATTAGCACACTACTAACAGTAAAGGCTGACATTTACAAAGCACTTTACATCTGTGTAAAGTATCATTTCAATAAATAAAAAAATCAATAAACTTTTATTAAGTGCCTACCACAAGCCAGACACGGTGCTAAGAGATCTTTAAAACAATCCTGTGATGTAAAAGGTACAGGTAGCATATGGGAAAACTAAGATCAGAGGAGTAAGGGAAATGCCCCAGGCCACACAGCTGGAAAAGAAAGGAGTCCAACCCAGACCTCTTGTTCTGTTGTTGTTGTTTTGATGAAGGCAATTGGGGTTAAGTGACTTTCCCAGGGTCACACAGAAAGTAAGTGTCTCAACTCAGATTCTCTTGACTCCAAAGCTGGTGTTCCATCCACTGTGCCACCTAGATGCCATTCAGATCCCCTGTTTTTAAGTCAAGCCTTCTTTCAGGACCCTAGAGGTCATTCAGTAAAACATTTTCATTTTGTAAATGAGGCCCAGAGAGGGGGAGATCCTTACTCAATATATCATACATTGAATTATTAAGGGTGTTGGGACTAGAACCCAAATTTCTTGACTTCAAGTCCT
>NW_027185755.1:1349754-1351152 GCF_028583685.1 Petaurus breviceps papuanus | reverse complement strand
GCTGGTATTTTGAACCTGGGAAGTTGCCTTCTTTTGGCATTACATTACAAGTCCTTACAAATGTACAATGGTAGGAGCCAACGATGACTGTCATTTAGTATTAATATTCAGGGATGGACAGAAGAGAGATTATCTGGTTGTTGGGAGATGTCCTGAAAGAGGGAGCTTGACTCAGGACTTGTCCAAAGACAAAAGAACAGGCTCAGGGGAAACTGATCCTTAACAACTGAATCCATAATTCCAATTTATTCATTGATAAGTGAATATGAACCATAAGTTGTCATCTCCACAGATCAGTCCCTCCTGGTAGCCAAGTCCACCCCAGAAGCCAAGAGTTGCTGGCAGAATACTGCTTGTAGAGCAAAGGCGGAGAGTATCTTCTTATGAGAGATTTATTTCAAGCTTAGCTAGCTCGGGGATGTTTCTGTGTAAACTTCTGGGACCACTCCAGTAATCAAATCTGAGCCCAGTGCTTACATTACTTGTTAAAAATGTTGTATCTCAGAGATATGAAGACATTTAGAGTCCCAAGCAGGAATCTCTTCTATCATGACCCCCCAGAATGGTTATCCAGTCTCCACTTGAAGACCTCTAGGGATGGTGAGCTCATTACCTTCAGAAACAGCTCATTCTACTTTGGAACAACTCATGGTTAAGAAATTTTTCTTTGTGTAGCACCCTCTGGATTATTCTCCAGAGAGTTGCTACTACCTTGGAATTTTAGGGATTCTCCGCGGGACCAACCTTCTAAGACTTGTCATTTGTGAGCCCCTGCTCATAAGAACATGCTTCTCATTAAGAACCCTATAAAAACACCACTCCAATTCCTACTCAGTGGAGTAATCACTGCTGGGTCTTTGACTTCAGAGCTATGTCCCACTCTTGCCTAAATGCCCAGAGATCAGCTGTTCCTCCCCACAGATATTTTGCATCTCCCTGACTGGGAATCCCTGAGGTGGACCCCATCTTTCCCTTCTCCATCCCCTCCTATGGGTTTGCTGCATGTACTGCTGGTCTCTGGACTTTCTTCTCACACACACCACCAGCCTCTGGTAGTGCTAAATATCAAAAGGTCACTAACAAAGTCTCCTGTGATGACTCTCAGAGTTGTTTTTCCAGTCAGAATCTGATCAAAACAGTTAGAAGGGTAGTAGGCTAAGCTTAGACCAGTGGTATTTGTCTTTAGCACATTAGTCAGTAACTAGGTGTGGGACTAAGACTCCTGGCAACCACACCGTCTTGGATACCCCCTGCTTTTCCAGAAAATAGGAAGGATAGAGAGTTCTAACCCCTTGCCCCAGTAATGGGGAACTTCTTTCTTCTTAAGTCCATGAGTCACTGATTGTAATGCGAATGTAAATTTTAAAGATCTTCCCTGCCCCTAGGCTAAAGTGCACC
>NW_027185755.1:1338090-1349744 GCF_028583685.1 Petaurus breviceps papuanus | reverse complement strand
TTAACAAAGCAGATCCAAGAACCTGTAGTAGCTGCAAACCCTGAGGACGCTTGGGGTGCTTGCTGCTACACTGATCAGAGCTGGAATTAGGACTCTTGGCTTCTGTGCCTTCTTGGGCAGTATTTCCCACCTTCACCAAAGAGAGCAAAGACTCAGAGCCTGAACCCTGTGCCTTGGTGACAAGAAGTCCCCCTTCCACAATACCCTTTGGATCTATGAGATGCTAACCTGGCCTAGGAACAGCACTCTTAGGTCTGATGTTTATGTTCCAGTGGTAGGGTGCTCCTCCCTTATTATAGCCAAAGCAAAAACTATACCCCCTAGCAATGTAATACCATGCATAAAAGAATAGCAAATTAGTAATACCTTGTTAACACACTAACATCTCATCATCTATATTTATATCCTATAACTACATATCTTCATAACTTCTCTCTCATTACTCTTAATTTTGCCCTCCGGTGCCACACAGAACGAGTCTGATCTCAATCCCATATGACTGCTTTTCAAAGCATTTATTCATATTAAATATTTATTAAATGTCTACTGTGTGCAGAGCCCTGTGCTGAATGCTGCAGGACATAATAAGTTTAAATAAAAAACAGCCCCTACAGATGCCCATCAACTAGAGAATGACTGAACAAGTTGTGGTATATAAATGTATTGGCAACTGTTATGCTGTAAGAAATGATGAGCAGGCAAATTTTAGAAAAACTTACATGAACTAATGCTGAGTGAAGTGAGCAGACCAGGAGAACATTGTAGACAGCAACATTGTACAATGATTAACTATGATTGACTTAGCTCTTCTGAGCAACGCAATGATCTAAGACAATTCAAAAAGACCCATGATGGAAAATGCTATCCACATCCAGAAAAAGAATTGTGGAGTCTGAATGCAGATCAAAGCACACTGTTTTCTCTCTTTTTTTTTTCCTTTTGCATGGTTTTTCCCTTTTGTTCTGATTGTTTTTTTTTTAAAGTCATGTTGTATGACAAATGTGGAAATATTTTTAATATGAGTGTATGTATATAGCCTAAAATAAACAAATAAATAAAATACAGCCACTACCTTCATGGAATTCACAGTCTGGTAGGACAATAAAATATAAGAATAGGTCATTCATTATATTTTGAAAGATCAGGAAGCTGTATCAGTCAGGAGTTGGGAAATGTTTCAGGAAGGCAGTTTGCTCTCCCTTCATGGCAGCAGCTGTTACTGATCCACCATTCCAGAGATGGCTGCTGGAATCCATCTCTTCTCCAGAGGTGGCTTTTCCTGGAAAATCAATTCTTGTAGTACCAGGAGGCAGCTTTCATCTATGCTCCAGGCCTGGGTCTCCACTAGGCCTAGTCTTAGGCACAGTAGACAATTATAGTACATAATATTACACAAATTCTTCATGATATGCAAAGTGCTATGTGAGGTCTGAAGGGGAAGGATATTATTCACAACATCATGGAGGTGATAACATCTGAGTTAGGTCTTAAAGCTATTTCCATCCTTCAGCATATCTATGGTCTAATCAGTGTGAGTGTTTTCTCTACAATTACCGATCACAGCCTAGCTGTGCTTTCTTATCTTGTTCTCCTGTATGTATTTTCTTATAAATCCTCCATAGAGATAAGGCATGATATGGCATGGCTGTTTGGTTTGGGGGTTATTTGTGTAAAAATCCAGCCAAGTGGTTTGAAATACTGTAATATCTGAATGAGCCTCCAGGTGGCATCCTACTTGAGCTGCTTCCTCTGTGTGTGTGAGGCAACATTGTACCAGGGTGTAATATCTCCTCTGAACCTTAGGATGTGTTCACAGTCAGAAAAAAAAAAAAAAACAACAACAACATGATACCTTTTGTTATTCTTATTTTTTTGAGACTAAGTCTCCCTATCTTGCCAAGGATGGATGTATAATAGCCACTCATGGGTTTGGTTCCAACTTTGCACAGCCTGGAAGCTTTAATCCACTGTTATTTTTCTACCATGGGTCCCTTCTTAGGCAACTTCTTGGTCCTCTGTTCCTCAAGGTTCTCTATTCTGGGGCTGAGCTGTGCAAAAAGCCAATGGATTTTAACCCCCGGCTTGCAGCTTGGAACTCCAGAGCTCAAGCAATCCACCAGCCTGAACCTACCCAGAGCAACTGACCCTGACTGCTCTTCCAACTCCTACGGTGGTGTCTTGCTTCTACCCTCCCCTTCCCCCCCATATTCTTTTGGCTCATAGTAAGATTCACCTTTTATATATCCTGCATTCTAGTCTAGGAGATGAAACATCAATATTTTAAAATAATAATCATTGTAATTATCTGACTCTGACTTTTCCTCCTTAGGAGAATACCACCCACCTCTCATCTCTCTTCCATTTTTATCCATTGATGCAGACATACTATACAGATCACTGCTCTGTTAATGTGCACAGAATTAAAATGAAAAGGAAAATGAATAAACTCTCCTTCACCTATGTAGACATAGTCATCATCCTCTCTTTGATGCCTTTATCCCACCCTGGTATTCCATGTAGATGGGGAAAGGCCCTGAGTATTCACAAATGAAAGCTTACAAAGAAATGGGATAAGAGGAATACCTTTCACTTCATCTCTGGTCCATCCATCCATTCAAGAATTGGATTAAATACTCCATTGTGTTCAACTCAGGCATTCATGATTCCTCATAGTCCGTGGTCCATGGCAGGTCCTGACTGACCCTAGTTGCTCCAATATCCCTGTACCTGCCCAGCTTCTCCAATGTGGCACTTCTTGTCTGAATTCCAACACAGCTTGTCTCTAACCAGTCCCAAAGATTCCATAAGACTCAGCTTGGTCACAGAGAAATCAGTATAATCCCAAGGGAGACCTCCTTTCCAGTGGAAGGATCTCAGAGTATGCTCTGTCTAGTCCCCTCTGCACTAGAGACAAATGAGATTCACAGAGGCAGCAAAACAAGGCACCCTCTTCTCCCCCACGTCCAGTTATCAAGAACCCACCCCACCTGCTGAAGGCCTTTCTATAGATTTTTTCTATTTCCTGGGTAGCTGGGCTCTTTGTTATCTTCTTAGTACACGGTCTGCCTACCTCTTTTCCCAGCCATGTATATCTTGAATAGAGTTCTCTATGCCACTTGTCTCATGCAAACAAGGAATTACTAACAATGTTCTATGGGATATTAACACCTACCCTATATTTTGTCATTACTCTTTGAGTCAGCTGCAGTTATGATTCTATTGAGATCGCTGTTTCATGATCCACAGCTACATAACACCACTGGGAGAATGTTAGTGGTAGATAGCCTTTTAAATTATATTATTTTTCTCAATTAACAAACATTTATTTTCTGTCCCACTAAGTGATAAAGAAAACAGAACAAAAAATCCTCATAACAAATACATGTAGTCAAGCAAACAAATTCCCATTTTGGTCAAGTATATGCAAGCTTATTCTAGGTTTTAAGCATAACAACACATCTCCAGCAGGAAGTGGGTAGAATGCTTCATCTTTGGTCCTCTGGAATGCAGTTTATCATTGCATTGATCAGAGCTCTAAATTCTTTCAAAGCTGTTTTTCTTTATAATGTTGTCATATAAATTGTTTTTCTAGTTCTGTTTACTCTCCTTCAGTTCATAGAAGTATGATAGTTTTGAGGTGGCTAGGTGGCTAGGTGGCACAGTGAATAGAGCACTGGCCCTGGAGTCAGGAGGACCTGAGTTCAAATCCAGCCTCAGACACTTCTCACACACACACACACACACACACACACACACACACACACAAAAACTAGCCATGTGACCTTGGGCAAGTCACTTAACCCCAATTGCTCTGCCTTCCCCCTTCAAAAAGCAAAAAAAAAAAAAAAGAGAGAGAGAGAGAGAGAAGTACATGTTTTACCAACATTTTTAAAACATAGCCATCCCTTACCAGTGACCTCTCCTCTCCTTCCCTACCACATACCAACACCAATAGCGCCTTCCATTATAACAAAGAATTATTGTTAAGCATAACAAACCAACATGTTAGCAAAGTCAATGTGTGCTTCATTCTGCATCCATAATCCATCCATCTCTTTCCATTCAGTGGAGGAAGTTTATTTTGTAATTGATCCTCTGGAATCAAGATTGGTTCTTCCATTTATCAGAGTTCTAATGAACCTTTTGCAGAAAGGAGCAATTTGAAACCCATGAAAGCATATATAATTTCACAAATACTCTCCAATCTAATCTTGTTGTCCTCTTCAATTCAGTTCAACCAATGTGTGTGTGTGTTTGTGTTTGTGAGAGAGAGAGAGAGAGTCAAAATACCTAATAGGTACCAGATGCTGTGTTAAGCCTTGGCAATACAAATGCAAGTAAGCAAGACAGTCCCTGAACTCAGAGAGCTTATATTCTAATGGAAAGATAAGCTGTTGTATGCTGATAATATATTTAACAACTGGCTCTTGGGGAGTGGAAAGTTTGCAGAATACACTTTTAAGTTTAATTTGCATTTTTTACATTTTCTGTCGTCTTCTGAAGTCTAGACAATAAACAAAACAATAAATTAAGTCTTGATTTATAAGCTTGCTAATCTTCAAAATGTAGATGCTTGCACTTAAAATTTAACAATTGATTCTCTCCAGCTGGCTCCAGCACACTCCTGGCAAATATTCCATTAAAAGGTGGTGGAAAGGGAGTTGGGAATGTGGAGGAAAGTCAAGTCAATAAGCATTTATTAAGTACCTACTACATACTAGGTGCTATGCTAAGAGTTGGGGTTGGGGAGGAAAGGAGGAAGAGAATTCTTCTTAAAAGGCAGAAACAGTCTTATTTGGGGGCAGTATGGTAAGAAAATAGTAGGGAAGTGACATGGATGCCTGGCCCCAGCAAGAAGCTCAAAGTAGGAAAAGGGTAGCAGATAGAAGGGGGGGAGGGCATTCCAGGCATAAGAATATTCTAAACATGGGGCGGCTAGGTGGCACAGCAAGTAAGAGTGCTGGTCCCAGAGTCAGGAGAACCCGGGATTGGTTCCAGCCTCAGATACTTACCACCCACACAAAATAACTGGCTGTGTAACCTTGGGCAAGTTACTTAACCCCAATTGCTTTAAAAAAAAAAAAAAGAATATTCTAAACCAATAATTCTTAACCTGGTATGTATGGATATATTTCAAGATATTCTTGAATGAGAAAAATGTATCTTTATTTTCATTAATCTATAACTGAAATTTAACACTTCCTTCCATTATAAATATAGGTATAATCCTTGACTCAAAGGGCCAGTTGCGTGGGACTCTCTTCTCATTGGTGGAGACTGATTACTCAGTGCCCCAAGTCTACTGAGGGGCAGGTAGAGTTGGTGAAATCTGGGAAGAAGAAAGATCTGGGCTTTGGCTTCCAGCTTCAAGAAAGAAGAAACACCATTATAACTTCTCTTCAGGTCTCTAAAGGGAGAAAGACTCTGGGAAGAAATTAATATGTAGAGAGGCCAGCACCTAAATCATGCCCCTCTTCCCCTTTTGCTACACTAGAAACTTCACAGAGTTACTCCTTGGACGAGATCTGAGACTTTCTTGGTTGAATTGAGATTTCTCATTCTCAAGGGGAGAGCTCTTCAGTCTATGTGTTGTCTGTCTGTTTTTCTTTATTTTTTTTTTTGTCTTTTGGAGGGCAATTGGGGTTAAGGAACTTGCCCAAGGTCACACAGCTAGTTTGTGTGTGTGTGTGTGTGTGTGTGTGTGTGTGTGTTGTGTCTGAGGCCAGATCCTAACTCAGATCCTCCTGATTCCAGGGCTGATGCTCTACTCACTGAGCCACCTAGCCACAGCTGTCTATGTTTTCCTATGTGCACTTTCTCTGATTCCTGTTTTGCTATTCATTTGGATAAATGGATATATTTACTCTATGTGTTCATTGTGGAACTATTATTTGGTGGAAAGGGAGTTGAAACTGGGATATATAACTTGGGATCCTCCTTAATCATTAAGGGATAGTAATTAGGGCATAACTTGAACTTAAAATTACTTCCCCCAGTCTAATAATTTAAGGGGAGAAGATAGCTATCATTCTAGTCCATTACTCCCTTTCTCAGAAGAGAGTAAAGTGACCAGTGTCTGGCCCCAAGCTTATGCTTCCTCCCCTGGCAGGAATCAAAATCTCCTTTGGAGAAGAGCAGGGGTATAAGACATCTATTTTTGTTTCATTGTGAGCCACATCTAAACAGACCCATGTGGACACACAGAACCTACACAGGCAAAACAAAACAATGCACCACACAACCACTACCTGCATAGGCAATAAAAATAGCTCGTGATACACACAAAGGTGAAGAACTGCTAGCCTAAACAAAGGCACAGATGCGGCAGAGGTATGGGCTAAGTTCCAGGAATGTAGGTTATGTGCTAGGGAATGATGAGAGGAAGCCAGCTGAACCATTGTGAAATTTTCAATGTGAGCATTTACACCATAGAAGTCAGAAAACTCTACAAATCAGGCTTTAAGTTACTGTTTTATTGATTGTCTAGACTTAAGAAAGTGATAGGGAAAATATCAATAATGCAGATTCAGCTCAGAAGCGTGCCCTGCAGAATTCCCCCTCCCCCACTCCCAAGAGCTGGCTGTTAAACATCTACTACACCACTCTGTTATTGTTGGTAGTTTTTTTCAAGGAGGATCAATGACATCATGGGATAATGTCTTGATTTGTGAGTGAATGGGATTTAAATTAGGCTGAGCTTTGCAAAGTCACTTTCTCTTCCACAGTCATGGAAGTCCAGCTCCAAAAGGAAGTCTGAATGACTGGTATTAGTGACATAGTCTGGGATGCAGCAGATGACCCTGGCATCTTTGATGTCTGAACAAACTCTAGTAACCCCATAGTGCCTGCATCAGCCACCCCCATGACCACAGGAACATTATCAGCCCATTCCACGGGGGAAGTCTTCACATGCTTGGGGTAGATAATACTCTAACTCACCAACAGATTTGGGACCTGTCAGTTACCCTCAACCTGGGTTTACCCTTCTGCTGAGATAGTTTTACTGGGGTGTGGCTGCTACAAATGCTACAGCTTCTTGGAGCCACAGGTGAGTTGGGTGAAAGGTGGACACCACTACTATGTAGGTGGGGGAGAGGTTTAGGTTATGAAGAGACCCAAATGCCAGAAAGAAATTTGTGAATTTTATTTGGTATATAATAGGGAGATACCCAAGGGTTTGTAGTAGAGAAGTGACAAGACAGCCTAGATTTGGCCATAAAAGAAGATAAAATTGGGAGCAAGTGGGAGAAATAGACTGGAGGCAGAGACAGGAAGTATAGATGGGAAAATTCATTAGGAGACTATTATAATAGTCCAAATGGTTCTCACTAGTGGAAGTAGTTAGCATGAAAATGTAGGGGAAGAGACAGATACAAGAAATATTGTGTAGGTATATGACAATACTACTCACTCACCCCATTTGAAGAAAATGGTAGCTGTTCCAGTAATTCAATTGTGTGTGAACCGGGTGCACAGAAAGCCTGGCATAGTGGAAGTGTCTATGCTTTGGGATTAAAAAAATATAGAATTTAATCCCAATTCAGCTCTTTATTGAGAAGGGGCCACCCAAACCAGGAAATGCAAGAAGAAATGTTGATTCCAGTAGGGCCACCCATACCAGGGGATAAACTTGTTAGACTTGTTCTTCTTGCAAGAAGGAATGTCAGCACATTCCTTCCTCACCCTGACTTCCTGGTGACCTTTAAGATTCAGGTACTGAATCTTAACCATCCCCCCCTGGCCCCTATAGAATTGGTGCCAAGCCACTATCTCTAAGGCTCATACTTGTCTGTCACCCAATCCCTGACCTTTGTGTTTCCTGCTCTCCCCAAGAACTGTATAAAAGAACGCCCGAGAAGACACTCGGGGTCCTCCGTCTTAAGTGTATGGTTGGACCCGGGTTCGAACTCGTGAATAAATGTTTGTCTTCTTTGTCAGTCTTGTACTCTCTGTTTTTCCCCTGGTACCGTGTTTCATACCACGTTTCATTTATCTTGATAAGAATCACAGACTTTCAGAACTGGAAGGAATTGAAATGAAACCCCCATGGTTTCAAAAATAAAAAAATTTCATACTTCAACCCATCCAACAAGTGGTCATCCAGCTTTTGCTGTAAGACCTCCAAACAAGGGAAAATCCCTCTACTGAGTCATTTACTATTGTACTGTTTTAATTATTGGAAAATTTTTCCTGACATCAGACTGAAATTATCATCCTTCTAATTTTTAATATTCATGGCTCAACCCTTGGGGCCAAACAAAACCAATCTAATTCTCTTGCCTTTAGACAAACCTCCAAATACCTGATATTCAAATATTTGAATAGTTATATTTTTCCTGAGTCTTCTCTTCTTCCGACTCCCAATTCTAACAACTAATCTTTTGGTGATTTGACTCCTTGTAATGCCAAGCAAAGGCAACTTCCCAAGTTTCAAAATATCAGCATAGGTGCTCTCCATTTTATTGAGTGAAAAATTAAGAACAAAGAAAATCAAAATATAGCATCATTCAAAATACAGCATTTACCAAGTGTAATTCAATCAAGTACTACCCCACCCCTGGACATTACATTCATTTAATCAATCACAAAGCCCCTCTTCTAAATACTACTCCACCCCTAGGCTGTACATTCATTTAGTCCATCACAAAGCCCCTCTTCTCAAATGGAGATTAGTTTCCCATCATAAGTAAAGTACATTCATTTGTTCAATCACAGAGCACAAAAAAAGTAAAAAGTTCCCCACCCTTGGATCACAATTGAATCTACCCCAGAGTTACAACAAGCTTAAGCACAGCATTTAATACCCAAAGAGAGGTCTTTTCTTCATCTTGACCCAAGGCAAGTTCTCAGCAATCTTTGTTCCTGGGAAGACAAAGCTTATCAAGGCCACAATATACATTGCCAATGTCTTCATTAATTCATTCTCTGTCTGCAGAACAGTCCTAGGACCCCTGAAAACATTAGCAAAACCCCCTTCCAGGATTTCTGTAAACATACAACAAGAAAATCCTTCTTCGGGGCTTCTGAACTAACAGCAAGGTTCCAGAACCTCTGCAACAACAGCATTGGCCTTCACCAGTGCACAGAATTCACTCTCTGTCTGCAGAGCAGTCTCAGGAGCTCTGAACCAACAGCAAGGTTCCAGAACCTCTGCAACAATGGCACTGTCCTTCACCAGTGAACAGATCTGGCAAAACAACATCAAAACAGATGGGGGGGGTGGGGAGAGCAGAGACAAGATGGCAGAGTAGAAGCACGACCTTCCTGCAGCTCCAGCTTCCACCCTCACCAATCCAGGTAAAAAGGGGACTCTAAGCAAACTTTGGAGCTGCAGAACCCACAAAATGACACAGAGAAGCTAACCTCCCGCTGAGGACAGCCCAGCAGGATGGTAGGAATCGGCCAGCGAGGTGCTCTGGGAGCCAAGCCCAGCCACACACCGAGGCTTTAGCCCCAAGGCGGGCCTGACCAGCCACTGGCCAGAGGGACTCCAGATCAGCAGCAGCTGTGGCCTTTTCCAGATTTATCAACACATAGACGCTAAGTACAAGGTGAGAGGCCAGTGCAGTCTGGACTTTGGGAGTAGTAAGTGGGAGTGCGTGGCTTTTACCCCCGGTGAGAGAAGCTGCTGAGACGCCGGCCCAGCCAGCCAGTGCCATGAGGCGGCTTCAGCTCCTGGCCTGCAGAGTGTAGGGGGACCAAGCACCAGTCTGAGGGGTAATCGCTCTTGCTTTAACTTGCTTGGATCTGGATTGCAGTCTAGGGTGGAGGTTCTGGGGTGTGTGTCCAGCTTGCCAGAGGGAGTGGAGACCTCAGAGACGGCACAAATCTAATACCTCTGGCAGCTGAGAAAACCCCAGCGTTGGGGACGAAAGCTCCCCTGTCTGGTGGCAGAGCCCTACTGTGGCAAAAAGCCCAAAAGTCAAGTAATTGAGTGGCAAAATGAGAAGGCAAAAGAAACAAAGCAGACAGAAGATTCCAACAATACACTCCTATTTTGGGGACAAAAAGGAGCAAAGCATGGAACAGGAGGAAAACAGTGAAGTCAGAACTCCTGCACCAAAAGCTTCAAAGGAAAATACAAGCTGGTTACAGGCCATAGAGGACCTTAAGAAAGATTTTGAAAACCAAATAAGAGAAGTGGAGGAAAAATTGGGAAGAGAAATGAGAACAATGCAAGAAAATTATGAAATGAGAGTCAACAGCCTGACTGAGGAAAATAATACCTTAAAAAACAGACTGACTCAAATGGCAACGAAGGCCCAAAAAGGCAATGAGGAGAAGAATGCCTTAAAAAAGCCGAATTTGCCAGATGGAAAAAGAATCTTAAAAACTCAATGAGGAGAATCATTGCTTCAGAATTAGATTGGAGCAAAAGGAAGCTAATGACTTTATGAGAAATCAAGATGCTGTTAAACAGATCCAAACAAATGAAAGAATAGAAGGCAATGTGAAATATCTCATGGGAAAAACCACTGACCTGGAAAATAGATCCAGGAGAGATAATTTAAAAATTATTGGACTGCCTGAAAGCCATGCCCAAAGTAAGAATCTAGAAATCATCCTCCAGGAAGTTCTCAAAGAAAACTGCCCTGATGTTTTAGTACCAGAGGGCAAAATAGAGGTTGAAAGAATCCACCGATCACCTCCTGAAAAAGATCCCAAAAAGAAAACTCCTAGGAATATTATAGCCAGGTTCTGGAATTCCCAGATTAAGGAGAGAATATTACAAGCAGCCAGGAAGAAACAATTTGAATATTGTGGAAACACAATCAGGATAACCCAGGATCTGGCAGCTTCTACACTGAGGGATCAAAGGGCTTGGAATATGATATTCCAGAGGGCAAAGGAGCTGGGATTAAAAACAAGAGTCACCTACCCAGCAAAACTGAGTATCATGTTTCAGGGGAAAATATGGTCATTCAGTGGAATTGAGGATTTTCAAGCATTCTTGCTGAAAAAACCAGAGTTGAACAGAAAATTTGACATTCAGATACAAGAAGCAAGAGAATCATGAGAAGGTAATGTGATAGTAATGGCAATTAAAGATTCCCCTGTATTGGCTTGGTTTTCAAATTGATTGTGTTGAAACCCAGAGTTGGTTAATCCCACCTGTGGGATGGACTTGTTGATGTGAAAAGAAAGTCCTGAACTGGGAGGAGCTGGTGATGTAGATTTGGAGAGACAAGAGAGAGGCAGAAGATCTTTTTGGAAGCAGCACCTCGTGGAGAGAGAGAGAGACTAAGAGAATTGCTGGTGGCCGCTTTGAATTGCCCTGGACTTTTGAGACCTGCCCCCTGAGCTGCCAAGGACTGAGGAGACATGGCTGTTTTGCTGGTACTTTGTCTGTCTGTTTTGATGTTATTTTGCCAGATTTGTCCACTGGTGAAAGACTGTCCTGTTGAAGAAGTCCTGGAACCTGGCATTTGGTTAAGAAGCCCTGAGACTGTCCTGCAGACAGAGAGTGAATACTGTCCACTGGTGAGGGACAGTGCTGTTGTTGCAGGGGTCTGGAGACTGTCCTGCAGACAGAGTGAATACTGTCCACTGGTGAAGGACAGTGCTGTTGTTGCAGGGGTCTGGTAGCCTTTCTGTTGGTTCAGAAGCCCTGAAGAAGGATTTTCTTGTTGTATGTTTACAGAAATCCTGGGAGA
>NW_027185755.1:1299653-1323090 GCF_028583685.1 Petaurus breviceps papuanus | reverse complement strand
GTGGGGAACTTTTGACCTTTTTGTGTTCTGTGGTTGAACAAATGAATGTAGTTTACTTATGTTTGGAAACTAATCTCCATTTGAGAAGAGGGGCTTTGTGGTGAACTAAATGAAGGTATAGCCTAGGGGTGGAGTAGTATTTAGAACAGGGACTTTGTAATTGATTGAATGATTGGAAGGTCCTGGGGTGGGGTAGTACTTGGAGATTATTTAATCACCCTTAGTAAATGCTGTATGTTGAATGATGTCATGTTTTGACCTTCTCTGTTCTTGGTTTGTCACTGAATAAAATGGAGAGCACCTATGCTGGTATTCTGAACCTTGGGAAGTTGCCTTTCCTTGGCATTATAGTACAAGAGTCAGAAAAGGAGGTGGGGAAAGGGAAGGGGAAGGGAATCAGCATTCATATAGTACCTACTGTATGCCAGACACTAAGTACTTTAGATGTATTATTTAATTTAATCTTCACAACAGCCTTATGAGGTAGGTGTTATTATTGCTTCATTTTACAGTTTTGGAAACTGAGGCAAACATAAACTAAGTGACTTCCCTTGCACAAGACTGTTATCTCACACTATATTTGAACTTGGGTGGTACAGTGGAGAAAGTATTGGACCTGGACTCAGGAAGAACTGAGTTCAATTTCTGGACAAGTCATGTAGCTTCTGTTTGTCCCAGTTTCCTCAGCCATAAAATGGGGATAATACTTGCACCTACCTCACAGGGTTATCACGAAGATCAAATGAGAAAAAATATATTTTTTTAAAATGCTTAGCACAGTGCCTGGCACATAGTATCTATTATATAAATGTGTAATGGCAAGCACAGAAGTCGTTTATACCTTGTTTCAGCTATTGAATTAACACCTTGTTTCAGTCTGTTAAAAAAACAGAACATGTGAACTCCACAACTTGTGAACCCTAGAACTTGTAAACTTCTGGGGAGGAGCTAATGACCATATAAGGAGAGCCCCAGGGCTAGAGACAGCAGGAACTGAGAAGAAGACTCTTGTGGTGGCAGTCAAGAAGGAGAAAACTTGTGGTAACCCAGAACTCTGTCTGCTCTGTCTGTGTTGATGTTTGTTTATGATACTTTGTACAGAAGCCCTGGAACCTTACTGGAAGCCCTGAAAGAGGATTTTCTGGTTGTACATTTATGGAAGTCCTGGAGGAGGGTTTTGGAGGTCCTGGGACTTTATTGATGATTTGTGCTGACCTCATGGATCTCGTTTATGGGTCTGTGTTGATTTATATGTTGATGATTTGTGTTGAGTTCTCAGACTTTGTTGGTGGGTCTGAGTTGATTTCACAGGCAGATAGTGAATTGATGATGGTGCCAGCAATATGTATGAATATTATTGTGGCTCTGTTAAGCTTTGTCTTCCCCGAAACAGGAACTGTGAAGGACTTGAGGTGGACTGGACACTGTGAGCTTCAATATGGAACGGGAACTGGACGAAGAACTGGACAAGGAGCTGGGCAAGGAACTGGGAGCTGCCTGCCTTTGAATCCAGGTGACAATTGGAGCTGGGACCATGGAAGAGGAACCATGGAAACTGAGAGCCAGCCTCGCGTCAAGCTAAAAGAAGACTTTACTTGGATATTGTGAACTGACTGAGAAGATTGGGATTTACTTGTGACCAAGGGGTGGATGGCCTGTGTATTTTCCACTACCCCTTAAGAGGGTATTAAGTAGTGACTAATGACTGAGTGGTGACTTATGATTGAATAGTGACTGATTTGTAGTGTCATGAGATTTAGTGTGCCCCATGAATGGAAAACTTTGACTATTGTATTTTGTGACCCTTAAGGAGGCAGCCTCCTTAAGGATGATTGAATGATTGAGTTACTAAATGATTGTACTTTGCTGAAAACTATTGTAGAGAATGAAAGGAGCGAGACAGAAGATCCCAAGAATAAATTTGGAAGTGGATTTTATTACCTCGGGACTGCCAGGGTCACATACTCAGATCAGACAGTGAGTTGGCGTGGACAATGTGCCAGTTTTTAAAGAGATTCCTATAGTCAGGTTACATAAGCTGAAACTACAATCAGTGATTGGTCAGTGTATATTTGAATTTCTGGTGCCCGTGAAGTTTTCCCTAGACTGAGGGATAGGGAACCTACCATGGGTGGAGATGGGGAATATCTGGTGGGTGGGAGGGAGGCAGGGGACGGGGAAGAATGGAGCAGGGATTTTACCCTAGGCTGAAATTCCTGCTTATGGCTCAATTAGGGGAGGGAAGGGTGGAGTTGTGCTCAACACTACTGTGACCACTTTGGTGAAAACTATGTGGCCATTTTAGTAGTAAGTCATTGTGAATTCTGTATTTCGATTTTCTGTGATAAATTGTAACTCTGTGAATACTGTACCTTGATTCTCTGTGAATGTTTTGCTCTGATTTGTTATTGAATAAATAGTGTTCACTATACGATGTGATCAGAACCTTGAAAGCTATTCACAGCAGCCATTCTCTGGAAAGCTGCTCATGGGTGGCTTCACAAAATGCCTCTTCCCTTCCTTCTTGCAGGCCCCATGCTCTTTGCACTGTGCCAACGTTCTTCCTATCAGTGCTTAATATTTTCATACACTTTGAAGAACCAGAAAAGGGAGACAAATAGGGTTTAGCTTCTTGTCACCTGCTGTCTTGCTTTATCTTCCTCAAAATTTTCCTCCCAATTTGACAGTTAAGAAAACTGAGACCCAGAGCAGCACAGGGACTTGCCCAGGGTTATAGAAAGTGTCAAAGCTAAGACTTAAACCCAGGTCATTTGAATCCATCCCTATAAGGTAGACAGTGTATCATAGTCTCCATTTTCCTGATGAGAAAATGAGGCTCAAAGAGGTCTAAGAATCACAGGATTTAAAGCTGAAGGAAGTACAAGCAGTCACCTAATCTCACTGTCCTTTCTTTTTTTTTTCAGCAGATAAAGAAACAAAACCCCAGAGGTTGAGAGGTGGTGTTGTATTCTGAAAAGAACATTGATCTTGGGTTGGAATCCCAGGTCTGACACTTACTGGCTGTGTGACCTTTGTGAGAAACACAGTTATGGGAATCACAGGATTTTCCAGGGATTGTCAGGGAGTTAGATGGGACAAGCTTCAACTATCCACTACTTCCCTGGGGGCCCTTAGAAATACCCATGTGTTATGCCCCTTAAACCCAGCAAGCCACTTCTCACTGAAAGAATTCGGAAACAGAGTGTGCAGAGGAAGGTGTTTATTACTCTTCTCAGCAAGGAAGTTTGTGTGGAGCTCACTAGGAGCACACCCACACTGATACAGAAGCAGGAGTGAGGTTATAGAGTTCTGTCCTTCCTGGTAGACTTAAAGGTTAGTCAAATTCCTCAGATTCCTCACTTTACTTCCCTACATTCCCTCTTTATATGCAGATTACATAGATGTGGTCCTGAGGATACTTGTGACCAGGCATGACCTCTGAAGTTATGAGCTGTTTGCCACACCTTTACTTTTCTAGTTCACTCTGGCCATTGTCATAGTTCCAGAAAAGCCATTGTCTTAGTAAAATAAGATAAGGGAACTTCCCCACAGCTATTGATTATCTTGCAATAACTTTTGTGGGAGCAAAACAAGATACCATAATATCCCCTCTTACACCTTGTACAAATAATTTAACCTTTTTGAGCCTCAGGTTTTTTTTACCTACACAATGGAGAAGATAATATTTCTACTACCTACCTCCCAGAGTTATTATAATAAAAACACTGTGAAATGTGAGCTATAGATTACTTCTCTGGGAGGGAGAGGCATTAGGAAAAGCCTTCTAAAGGGGATGGGGCTTCAGCTTACCCTTGAAGGACAGGTAACATCTAAATGGGAACTATGGAAGGGAAGATGAATGCTTTAAATACAATAGGTACTTAATATGAAATAGGGTCTAGGCTTCTAATTTCATTGGTTTATAGAACTGCCTGTTCAGGAAACTCCTCTGCAATCTATAGTCAGAGAGCTGCTCAGGAAAGAGATGGTTAGATGACTCATTGAGGGTCACACCTTCATCTATTTGAGTAGGGTCTTGAACTTAGGTTTGGGGGACTCAGAGGCTGGCTCTCTCTTCACTGTACTATACTGTGTAGAATACTCAATCAATTGAATGTAGAAAGTGTTTGGTTTGAAAGTTGGAGTCAAAACTCTGCTTTTCTCCCTATTATAATTCAGTGATTTCCCCAGGCCTATGTAAACCCCCAGGGATAGACTCTTTCCATCAAAAGAGTTTCCCTGGCACCTGGATTTTCCTAATGTTCTCATCATCCTTCTCCCATTAGTTATTGAAACTCAGTTTGGCATAAAAGGTACCTTGCACCACATCAAGCTTCCAGAAATTTTAGAATCCAGTTGATATCTGAGAATTCCAAAAGGGTTATTTTTTTCTAGAAAGAGAGAAACTGTAGAAACCTCAGAGATGAAACCATCTATTTAAAAACCAGTTAAGTTTTATATTAAAATGTGGTTTTCAAAAGTATAAGTTCATGACAACAAGCCCCAAAACAGAAACCAATTGGAACAAATGAGCACAGGCTAGAGGCCTCTACTTGCTAAGGGGCCCCTGTACAGGGCTATTTATTGTATTTCAGTGACTAATGGAAGCTGCTTGGGATTGGGGAGGGCTTACCCATTTGAGCAGAAAATGGAAAGGCACTCTTTTCTGACTGGAAAAAGAGAGTCATGGAGATTCCAAGGGTTGATACTGAGCTTTGCGTAAGGGACTATAATCTTTCTGTCTTTCCATTGCCACAGAGCTACAAGACAGAGTGAAGGGAAATTCATTTTTAAAAAATGAACTTGGCAAATATCAACACATACAAACATGAGTATTTTCATATATAAAGAGAGAAAGAGGTTGTATATGAAACCATGAGTCAACTCCATACAGCTTAATTTTTTAAAACATGCAATAACATCTAACATGGTAATTCCAATACTTTCCTATTTGTCTGTACCTCTTCCTAAACATGTTTTTGCTTTCTTCCCTGTGTTTTATAAATGCTTTAAGGTTTGCTAAGTGCTTTTCCAAATATTATCTCATTTTATCCTCACAAAAATTTTGGAAGATACTTGCCATTTTTCCCTATTTTGAAGAAGAGGAAACTGAGGCAGATGTGCCCAGGGTCACACAACTAATAAGTATCTGAGCCTGGATTTGAATACAGGCCTTCCTGACTCCAGTGCTCTATCTACAATGACACCCAACTGCCTAGGTAAAAAGCAGAGCATAATTCAAACCCAGATCTCTTATTACAGCCCCAATGCTCTTTCCTATGTAGACTGACTTATCAGTCCAAAGTTATTTTTGCACCAAATGATATTACTGAAGAGAACATGGCATTGGTTAATTTGGTATAAGCTGGTTGTTAGGAAAGTTGCCCTGATTGGAAGAAAGATACCATCATAGTTTTAGGCATCTTTGGATGTCTTTGACAGAGACCCAGAAGAAATTTGCCCTAACTTTGAAAGGGATTGCCTATAGCAAGGGGCCCCTAAAGAAATTTTGGGTTGCCCTGGAACACCTAGGGACACTTGGAACCTGAGACAAGATCTAAGGACACTTAGAAAATCTTGTCCAGGCCCCAGGTGATTGGAGTTATCCACTGAGAGGATCACAGAAGTGTTGTTCACCCAGGCTAGTTTGGTCTCTCACCTTCATGATAAGAGACTATGTTCCAGTCAATCCAAGGTGCCTAATAACTGAAGGAGAGCCTCACATGGAACTCTGCAAGAGACTGGGTTTTCCCTCTGAGAAGGGAAGTTTGGTTTGTCTTTTCCTTTTCTTTTCTCTATTGCTCTTGTGTTAGAACAGGCTTTCATGACTTCCATGGCTCCTTCTTCCTCCACTCTCTCAGCTGAGAACTTCGCCTTTCACTGAAAAAAAAATTGAGGGTATTAACCATTGTCTTTGATATCTTTGATGCATGTGTCTTGTAGTGGTATGGCTAGATCAAAGGGTCAAGTCAAGTCAACAAGCAATGACTTGGGAAAGAATAATGTATAAGAAGAGTGAAAAGGGAGAAAGAATCCAGGTTATGAAGGTTTTTAAAAGCCAAACAGATGTAGGGCTACAGCCAAGATGTTAGAAAAAAGGCAGGGACTTGCCTGAGCTCTCTCAAATTCCCCTCTCAACAACTTTAAATAATACCTCAAAATATGATGCAAGAAAATCATGGGGAAAAACGTCAACAGGTTGGTAAAGGAGGCACAGGACAAAAAAAAAAGCACTGAAGAAAATAACACCTTGAAAAACAAAATAGTTAAGAAGTACAACAATCCAATGAAGAGAAGAAGGCCTTAAAAAGCAGAAGTAGTCAAATGGAAAAAGATATTAAAAAGTTCACTGAAGAGAACTCCTTTAAAAGTAGAAATGACCAAATGGAAAAGGGAGTGCAAAAACTCATTGAATAAAATAATTCCTTAAAAATTAGAATTGGACATATGGAAGCTTATAATTACATGAAATATCAAGAAACAATTAAAAAACAAAAAGAATTGGGCTGCTAGGTGGTACAGAGAGTAAAGCACCAGCGCAGGGTCAGGAGGACCGGAGTTCGGTTCTGGCCTCAGACACTTAACACCCACACACAAAAAAAAACTAGCTGTGTAATCTTGGGCAAGTTACTTAACCCCAATTGCCCTCCAAAAGGCAAAAAAAAAAATGAAAAGAATTTTTAAAAATAGAAGAAAATGTGAACTATTTCCTCAGAGAAACAACTGATCTGGAAAATGGATCAAGGAGAGATCATTTAAAAATTATTGGACTACCTGAAAGTCATACCAAAAAAAAAAAAAAAGCCCAGGCATCATCTTTCAAGAAATCATCAAGGAAAACTGCCCTGAGATTCTAGAACCAGAGCACAAAATACAAATTGAAAGAAGCCACTGATCATCTCCATTTCATTTTCAAAATGAAAACTCCTAGGAATATTATATCCAAATTGCAGAGCTCCCAGGTCAAGGAGAAAATATTGCAAACAGTCAGAAAACAACAATTCAAATATCATGGAGACATAGTCAGGATACCGCAAGATTTAGCAGCTTCTACATTAAAGAATCAGAGGGTATGAAATATGATATTCTGGAGGGCAAAAGAACTAGGATTATAACCAAGAATCACCTACCCAGAAAAACTGAGGATAATACTTCAAAATCTATAAGGATCATATTTCAGGGGTGGGGAGGGGGAGAATGTATATTTAATGAGATAAAGTTCCTTCAAGCATTGCTGATGAAAACATCAGGCCTGAATAGAAAATTTGACTTTCAAATATACTCTGACTTTCTTGACTTTCAAATATGACTCTGGAGAAGCACAGAAAGGTAAACAGGAAAGAGAAACCATAACGGATTCAAAAAGGTTGAACTACTTAGATTCCTTCATGGGAAAATACTTGTAACTCCTAAAAACTATCTCATTATTAGGGCATTTAGAAAGAGTAAATATAGACAGAGAGCATGGGTATGAATTGAATATGAAGGGATGATTATCTAAAAAAAATGAAATTGAGTGAGAAAAAGGAACACACTCCTAGAAGGAGAAAGGGAGAAGAAGAATGGGGTAAATTATCTTACATAAAAGAGATGAGAGAGTTTCTACAGTGAGAGGAAGATGAAGGTAGTGTGGGAGGGGAGTGCTTGAACCTTACTCTCATCAGAATTGACTAAAAAAGGGAATAACTTACATATTCATTTGGGTATAGAAATCTATCTTAAGCTACAGGAAAGTAGAAGGGGAAGGGAATAAGTGAAAGGGTGAGGCTAATAGAAGGGAGGGCAGATTGGAGGAGACAGTAGTCAGAAACAAAACACTTTTGAGAATGGGCAGGGATAAAGGAGGGAGGGAGTGGTATAAATGGGGGAAACTGGAGGAAGGGAAATACAGTTAGTCATCACAAGTGTGAAAAAAATTTTACAGCAAGTTTCTCTGACAAAGGCCTTATTTCTCATATGTGTGTGCATATGTGTGTATACACACACACATATAGATGTGTATATAGAGAACTGAGTGAAACTTATAAAAAAAAAAAGTGCCATTCCCCAATTGATCAATGGTCAAAGGATATGAACAGGCAGTTTTCAGATAAAGCAATGAAAGCTAATCATAGTCATATGGAAAAATGCTCTAAATCACTATTATTAGAGAAATGCAAATTAAAACACCACCTATCAGATTGGCTAATGACAAATGGTGGAGGGATTGTGGGTCAATTGAGACACTAATGCACTGTTGGTGGAGTTGTGAACTGATTCAATCATTCTGGAGAGCAATTTGGAACTATGCTCAAAGGGTTATAAAACCATTCATACTCTGACCCAGCAACACCACTAGTAGGTCTGTATCCCAAAGAGATTAAAAAACAGAAAGGAAAAAAAATCTCTATGTACAAAAATATTTATAGCAGCTCCTTTCTGGTGGCAAAGAATTGGAAATTGAGGGAATGCCCAACATTTGGGGAATGGCTGAACAAGTTGTGATATAGTTGCTGTCTGTTCTCAAAGAGGATAAAAATGACATCACTATGTTAGAGTAAAATTACAGGATGTTTGAGATCAGATCAATACAAGCTCAGAATGTTCTATCACAGGTCAGGTACAAATAATCAGTGCAAACATTTGGGGTGAATTCTCTAAATTTACACATCCTAAATTTCCTTTGAGCTGTTTCAATTCTGCTTTGCTTATAGAGCACAGCACCTTCTTTGATGTGGGCATGCCATGCTGGGAGGTCCTGTGCCAGTATCTCCCACATCACATAATCAATTACAAAGTTCTTGAGAGAGCCTTTGAGAGCGTCCTTGTATCGATTCTTCTGACAACAAAGATAAAAATGGTAAAATGGTATGGATGCTGTCTTTCGATTCATGCATAAATTGGATTTAAGTGAGGCAGAGTTGCAGGAAGTCATCAAGTTCATTCTCTCTTCCTAAGGCATCGAAGTCCAGTGGCAGAACAGAGTCAAGAGGACTGGTGATGGCTCAAGAATGGTTAGAAATACAATATGTAACTTCAGAGTTGTTTTGATTCTCTTGTTATTAGTCATTTAGAGCATTTTATATCATTATTGATAGCTTACATTTCTTTTAAGAACTGTCTTTGTTAAGTTGATCATTTCATCATTGATCTCTTGGGGAAGGAGCCAGCCAAGCTATTCAGAAGTCAGAGCAGAGCCACCACCTTTGGGCTCCATACCCACTTTTTCAAAATTGCATTTCTTTGTCTCTAAAGTTTGTTTCTCTGTCAGAGACCTCCAATTCTATCTTAGGTCTAGAAAATCTATGTAGATCCTTGATTAGTTCCTAACTGGGGATCCTGTACCTTCAAAGTTGTTTTTGGTTTTGTTTTGTTTTGTTGGGGATTTTTAGGGCAGTGTATGGGTCTAGCTCCTTGCTAAATCCTTATGCTTTTCTTCTGCTATTCAAATGATTCAGTGCAAGCTCAAAAACTAAGCCCAGAGGAAGGCTAGATTATTATCTATTTCCTCCTTAACTATATCTTTGGTCTTTCACACGAATATGAAGGGATCAAAGTCTTTGCAAACTTTAACACCTTCCCTACATCTACATATTGACTCTTAGAAACTTTAGTTTGCTTCAGAGCTCAGTTCAAATTCCACCTCCTACATGAAAGCTTTCCTGATTCCTCTCTAACCCTACCCCCTAACTGCTGGTACCTTTCCTACCAATATAGGACAATAGATTTAGAACTGGAAAGGACCTTAAAAGCTATCTAGGACAAGTCTCTCATTTCATAGACAGGGAAACTGAGGCTCAAAGATAATAAATGACTGGTGCACTGTCACATAGTTTGATGATCTGAGACAGATTTTGAACCCAGCTCTTCTTGACCCCAGATTCAGAACTTTAATCATTCTATCACATTGCTTCTCTAATTTTCTTGTGGTTTATTTTGTATATAAATTATATATTCTTATATGCATACATATTATCTCCCAAAATAAAATGTACATACCTTAAGCACTGGGGTTCTTTTTTTTTTTGCGTTTTTTTTGGGGGGAGGGCAATTGGGGTTAAGTGACTTGCCCAAAGTCACACAGCTAGTAAGTGTGTCAAGTGTCTGAGGCCATATTTGAACTCAGGTCCTTCTGAATCCAGGACCGATGCTCTATTCACTGCACCACCTACCTGCCCCTTGGGGTTCTTTTTTTTTTTAAAGTTTTTTTTTGTTGTTGTTGTTCTATGTATCTTATTTACATAGGCCTAGTATAAAACCTTATATGTAGGAGGAACTTTTTGAATTGAATCTGGTTGTGGTAGATGAGACACCAAGAATCAGCATTAACTCCCCCTATCACCTTGGACAAGCTTCTTTCTCTCTCTGCACCTCAGTTTCCCCATCTATAAAATGAAAGAATTGTCCTAAGATGTTCTCTGAGGTCCCTTCTAGCTCTGAAATTTTATGAGTCTGTGATTTTGGATAAGAGACAAAGACAGATAGGAGGAGAAAGTCAGGGAGATTTGGTCCAGCCCCAGCCTCAGCCCCAGGGATTATGGGAAAAATCTCACCACAAAAATTATCCCCATAGGACATGTTTCCTTTCTCTTCACCCCTACCCATAGTTGCAATTCAATAACATATCTAACCAAACAGTTGGTCCTAGGCAAATTGGGATCCACCCAGCCCCAAATCTCAGAAGGGATGAACAAAGAAATGGACAGAAGCAAGGCGGGGATGGTGTATATGGGGGGGAGAGGGAGGGGGAAGGGAGGTAGCACCTTTGAAGTCACTCAGGGACACTGTCCTACCATTTAGGTCCACCTGCTCTTCTCCTTACTCCCCTCCTCCTTCCCCCATTTACAAGGGTGAAAGAAGTTTTAGTTTCTAACCCAGAGAGATATGTGAGACAAAAAAGAGCATTCTCCTGGGGTAACTACACCCCAGGAAGGAGGGGATATGGTTTAGTGAAGGGGATGGGGATGTAGTGACAAGTTAGAGGCTTAGAGAAAGGATGCAGTCTGAGTGAAAGGGATGGGGAATTCAGGAAGGGCATGAAGGGTCAATGTGTGGCTAAGGGTTCAATAAGGAAATGGGAGCTCAGGAAAGTGAAGATGAGGTTTCAGTAAGGGTCTGGGGCTGGGGAGGAATGGAGGATCAGGGAGCAGATGAAGCCGAATATAGAGGATTTGGGGGGAGGGATTAAGGCTCAGCATAAGGGGTATATAGGCTCAGTGAGAGAATGGGGGACCTAGTGGACCCTAAAGGGAATGAGGACTCAATAAGGAGGAAAGGGGTGAGATAAGTAGGGCTGAGATGCTCAGAGGAAAAGGTAGACCTGCAGAGTTCAGATCTTTTCCAGGCCAGAGGTTCCCTAAACCCTCTCCTTTACCTTCCCTAGCTCCTGCTCTGGGAGTCCCCTGTTTCCTACTGATATATGGTTTTGGTTTCTTTGTGTGTGAGGAGTTGGAAATGAACACCTTGAGTACTGGTCTTCTGTAATTTCTTGTCCTCTCCGGTCTCCCAGGGGCTTCCCCTGATGGGCTGTGGCTTCCCAGAGATGGGGGGAGTCCCCATTGCAGCCACATAAAAGTCTTATTGAGGGTTTCCTGTCTCTAGGGACCCGGGGTGTGTCCAGATTTGTCAAAAGGATGTGTTGGGGGTTTGGGAGGAACCATATAATGATCCATTACCATCTCTTTGCAGATGATTTTCAGATCTATCCAACCCTAGTCTCTCCCCTGAGCTCCAGCCCTGCATTGCCAACTGTCAATTGGATGTTTCAACCTGGATTTATAAACATCTCAGACTTAACTTATAAAAGAGAACTTCTCCCACCCCCAAACTGTCCCCTTTTCCAAATCTCCCTGTTTTTTAATTCACCACTGCCTGCCTAGCCAGCCAGGCTCATGGCTCTCCCTCTACTAACATATCCAATCTGTTGCCAAGTCTGGCTTCTACATTCACAATATTTCTTCTATGTATCCCCTTCTCACCACTCTTACAGACACCATTCTAGTTTAAGTACTCATAACCTCTCATTTAGACTCTTTGAATAGCAATATACAGTGACAGGAGGTGGCATTCTCCATTGAGGGAAGAGCAGGTAACCCCTATTTGACCAGAAATGAGATTGCATAGAGGGGTATAATGTGAAATAAGACTGGAAAGGTCAATTGGAGGTAGACGATGAAGGGAAGAACCTTAAAGGTGGTGGTGTGTTGGTAAAAGTTTGACAACAGGGCTTTATGGATTGGGGGTGGGAGAAATGCACAAACGATAACACCTTTTTTTTTTTTTTTTTCATCTTTTACCTGGAAATTTGGGTTAAGTAACTTGCCTAAGGTTACACAGCTAACCAAACTCGGGTCCTCCTGGCTCCAGGCCGGTGCTTTACTCACTGTGCCACCTAGCCGCCCCCCCCCCTTTAAGTTTAATCTACATTGTTAAAATTTTCTCCACCACTTTAAGGCTAGATAATCAACAAATAATAAAATCAAGCTGATTTGTAGGATTCCCCATTTTCCAAGAAAAACATGCTAATGGTCTCAGCTAGATGGTGCAGTGGATAGGGCACTGGGCCTGAAGTCAGGAAGATCTAAGTTCCAACCCAACCTCAGACACCTACTATGTGACCTGGGGCAAGTCATGTAAGCTCTCTTTGCCTCATTTTCCTCATCTGTAAAATAAGAGTAATAATCGCACCTCCCTCCCAGAGTTGTGAGACTCAAATGAGATAATAATTGTGAAGCACTTAACACAATGCATGGCAGCCACTATATAAATGTTATTTATTATTATTATTATTACTGAGAACTTAATGTAACCTCTGTCCCAAGGCCCATTGGTGGAGATGAATGACCTGCCCTGTGTGAGGGGTAGGTCAGAGGTGGCAGGGCCACACTCTCAAAGAGTCCCTTTTGGGATGCTCTGAGTGAAAGTTCCCTTTGAGACCCTCCTCAGGACTCTTCAGAGCCTGTCTGTTTTTGACGCAGGCTTGTATGTGTTTCAGGAACCCCAATAGCCAGGGTCCCCAAAAAGCAGTCTGTAATGAATTCTCAGACCCAAGCAATCTTTAAGTCAGGATTGTAAAAGTTTATTGTGGGCAAGAGATCTTAGGGAACCTGCAACCTTAAAGGGTGATAGTTAAAGTTTATAAAGGGTACCCATTGTAAATCAGATGTCAACTATGCTAACTAGGTGAGTTTGGGTGGGATTAGAGAGGAGTTAAGGAGTGGTCAATTCTTAAAGGAACATGCACTTTTAATATCTACTGCACAGGTGTATTGCCCATAATTCACTGGGAAATAGCCCAAGGGAGGGTGCTGCATGGAGGTGTGGTTTTAGGCTTGAAACGTCACAAGCTGGTCAGGGCTGACTGAGAAATGCTTAGTCTGCCACCCATCAATGTCATGTTTGACAAGATGGATGTTGGGAACCTAGGCTAACAAGGGATTCAGGTTGTGTATAATTGGCTAGGGAGTTACTTATAGATAGTCTGGTGAAGGATTCATAGGTGCAGCTGGTCATTATACTAAGGGGAGATAAACATTTGTCTAAGCTAGAGAGTTACTTATAGATAGTTTTGCGAAGGATTCATAGATGCAGCTTGTTATTGTACCAAGGGGAGATAAGCAGTTCATGAATGGTTGCTAGGCAGAGTGCTGGCAGGGGTAAGGGGCAGAGTTAATGCTCTGAGGCTGGGGATAAATGTCATTATACAAACTGATGTTCTAGCACAGGCACCCAAGCACCCCATCATCTTGGAGACTCAAAAAGCTTTGCATCTTGTTCAAACATCAAATTGCTTCAGGCTGCTAGTGGAAGCCAAGTTGAACCTGCTTCAGGTTGCTGAAGGCTCTGGGAAGACATGAGAGGAGTCGGCAGTCTCTGTGAAGTCCTTATTCCCAGTTTGCTACTCGAGAAACTTCAAGGAGTTTCCCTTTGAGCGAGATTCAAGATGCTTTCTCTTAGTTGAGATGTTTTCTCTCTCCCACTGGAATATCTCCTTTATTCTCTATTATCTAATGCATATTCTCCTATGTGTACCTTCTCTGCTTTCTGTTTTGCTGTGATTTGGATAAATGCATTTCTTTACTCTTTACTACGTGTCTTCGTTGGGGAGCTGGCATTTGATAGGAAAGGGGTCAAACCTTGGATATAGAGCTTGGGGTCCTCCTCCCCAAAATGACAAAGTGATCAGAACTTAGATGGAACTTGATCATATCTCCTTGACTAATAATATTTAAGGGAGCAGGAAGATACATTTCTAGCTCAGTAAACCCTCCTCTCCACCTTTCTGAGGGGAGCAGAGCAGTAACCTCAAAACAACAAAGCTGTCAGAAGTAAGATAGAACTCAATTATATTCGCAAAACAAACAATATTTAAGGGAGCAGATGAATCTATTTCTAGCCTGGTACCCTCTGTCTAAGGAGAGCAGAATGATAACCTCTGGCCCCAGACTCCTGCTTCTCTTCCTGGCAGGAATGAAAAGCTCCCTTGGAGAAAGGTGGAAAGAGAAGATGTCTGTAGACATCTGTAACAGAGATGTCTATTCTAACCCCCTCTGAGCCACCCACAAGGACAGCATCCTCACCACATGTGGGTCTCACCACACTTAAGGATCCCCTTTTCTTTTTCTATATATTAACAATCAGGTGAAAGCCTGTTAGGGCTGGTTTCAGCACACCCCTGAGTCAGCATGATTTTCAGTTAAAGGTCAAGTGTGTATTTTTTTTTTCATGCAGCAAATTTTGGAGAGTTCTAGCTAGGGAAATTTTCTTTACATTAGGCCTACATTTGCCTTTTTGTAAGTACCTCTTTTGGAGCCAGGCATAAGTCTAATCAACACTTCCATGATACTATTAGAAACAGTCTTATTATCCTATGATTCCCCCATGTCTCAAGGGAAACTCTATTCTCTGAGCCCCTCTAACCCAGTTTTTATTACTCCCAAATCCTTTTGTGAGACTAGGTACAAGATAATGAATACTTAAGAGCAGACACTGGATCGTATCAGCTTTATGACCCTCCTAGGACAAAGTTCTAAGCTAGGGGCTGGACAAAGGAACAAGCTCAGTGCTTGCTTGTCCAAAGAGCTGGTGGAGAGAGGGAGGCACTGGGTGAGTTTGTGGGTGAATAGGACAGGCCTTGTGGCTGATATAATGAACAAATAGGAGGATTTCTGTGTTTCCTCTCCTTCCTGGAACTGGAGTCACTGGGTGTTAACTACAACAAACCTCAGAGTCAGGGAAGGGAAGCTTTTCTACGAGTTCATCTTTGATGGGAGATTTGTGGTTAGAAAGTTGTACCTCTGTGGAAACAACTTGTGCCATTAACTGAAGGAGAGGCAGCAGTGGTGGAATGGAAAGAAAGAGTGCCATTAAATTCCATTTGGCCACTCTAGGATTAATTGAAGGAACTGGGACTATTTAGACTGGATAAGAGAAGATTGGGGTGGCACTGGAGAGAGAGCATTTTTAAGCATTTAAAAGACTATGGAAGAGGGATTTGACCTGTTCTTCTTAGCCCCAGAGATGGCTAGGAAGAAGTGACCCTTCCAAGGTCTCACAGGTAATAAGTAGCAGATCTAGGAAGAGCAGGTGAAAATTCTAAAGAAGTAAATTTCAAGTAGGTATCTCTTACCCAAGAAAAATAAAGTTTTTTAAAAAGTATGTTTCAATCTGTGTTCAGACTCCATCAGTTTTTTGTTTAGCAACAGACAGGATTTTTATCATGTAATTCAGAATTATCTTAGATCATTGTATTGCTGAAAATATCTAAATCATTCATAGTTGATCATTGTACAATATTGCTGTTACTATGTACAACATTCTCCCAGTTCTGTTCATTTCACTTTGAATCAGTTCATGTATGTCTTTCCAGATTTTTTCTGAAAGCATCCTGCTCATCATTTCTTCTAGCACAATAGTCTTCCATCAAAATCATATACCATAACTTATTCAGCCATTTCCCAACTGATGGGCATCTCCCTTAATTTCCACTTTTTTTGCCACCACAAAAGAGCTGCTATAAATATTTTTATACATATAGGAACTTTTCCTTTCTGTTTTTTGTATTTGGGACACAGATCTAGTAATGGCATTGCTGGATCAAATGGTATACATGGTTTTATATCCCTTTAGGCATGGTTCCAAATTACTTTCCAAAATGGTTGTATCAATCACAACTCCACCAACAGTGCATTAGTGTTCCAATTTTCCCCCATCCTCCCAAAATTTCTCATTTTTCTTTTCTCTCATATTAGGCAATCTGATAGCTGTGAGGTAATTCACCCCCTTCACATTTTCATTTCTGGGTTAACTGTATTTCCCTCCTTTCTTCTTTCCATCCTGTTTATTTTTATCTCTCTCTTCTTTTACCCAGTGCCTCCTCAGAAATGTTTTGCTTCTGACCACCACCTCCCCCAATCCATGTTCTCTTCTATCAGCCTCTCCCCCTTCTCTGAACCCCCTCCCTTCATACTTCCCTTCAGGACAAGATAGATTTCTATGCTCAACTGAATGTGTTTATTATTACCTCTTTGTGCCAATCACAATGAGAGTAAGGTTCAAACATTGCCTGCTACACTCCCCTATCTTCTTCTCCACTATAAAAGCTCTTCCTTTTGTGGTTTTTTTATGCGAGATAATTTACCCCATTTTACCTCTCCCTCCTTCCCCTGGGCATCCCTTTTATGTACCCCTTAATTTTATATCTTTGAAACCATCCTAATAATAGACAACTCACACCTGTGCCCTCTGTCTAAGTACACTCCTTCTAATTGCCCTAATAATGAGAAAATTTTTAAGAGTTACAATTATCATCTTCCCATGAAGGAATGTAAACAGCTTAACCATTTTTTTCTTTTTTTTCTTTTCTTTTTTTTTTTTAAAGCAATCGGGGTTAAGTAACTTGCTCAAGGTTACACAGCCAGGTGTTTCTGGGTGGGTGTTAAGTGTCTGAGCCTGGGATTCGATCTCCAGGTCATCCCGACACTGGAGCCGGTGCTCTTACTCACTGTGCTACCTGGCTGCCCCCAAAGGTTTTTTTTTTGTTTGTTTGTTTTTTGCTTTTTTGGAGGGGGGAAGGCAGGGCAATTGGGGTTAAGTGACTTGCTCAAGGTCACATGGCTAGTAAAGTGTTAAGTGTCTGAGGCTGGATTTGAACTCAGGTCATCCTGACTTCAGGCCAGTGCTCTATTCACTTCACCACCTAGTTGCCTAGCTTAACCATTTTTAATACCATATGATTTCTCTTTCCTATTTACCTTCTTATGCTTCTCTTGAGTCTTGCATGTATTTGAGTCAAATTTTCTATTCTGCTCTCATCTTTTCCTCAGCAATATCTGAAAGTCCTCTCATTAAAGGTTCATTTTCCTCCCCTGAAGGATATACTTAGCTTTTCTGGGTAGGTGACTTTTTGTTATAATCCTAACTCCTTTACCCTACAGAATATCATATCCCAACCTCTCCAATCCTTTAATGTAGAAGCTGCTAAATCCTGTGTTGTTCTGACTATGGCTCAATGATATTTGAATTGTTTCTTTCTGGCTGCTTGCAGTATTTTTTCCTTGACCTGGGAACTCTGAAATTTGACTATAATATTCCTGGGAGTTTTCATTTTGGAATTTCTTTCAGGAGATGATCAGTAAATTCTTTCAATTTCCATTTTACCCTCTGGTTCTAGGATATCAGGACAATTTCCCCTGATAATTTCTTGAAATATGATGTCTCGGCTCTTTTTTTGATCATGGCTTCCAGGTAATCCAATTAATTCTTAAATGATCTCTCCTCAATCTATTTTCTAGGTCAATTGTTTTTCTGAGGAAATATTTCACATTTTCTTCTATTTTTTTCATTGTTTTGATTTTGTTTGATTGCTTCTTGATTTCAAGAAGTCATTCATTTCCACTTTGCTAATTCTAATTTTTAAGGAATTATTTTCTTTAGTGAGCTTTTGTACCTCCTTTTTCATTTTACCAATTCTACTTTTTATGGAAGTCTTCTCTTCAGTGAATTTTTGTACCTCTTTTTCTGTGATTCTAATTTTGCTTTTTAAGGAGTTAGTATGTTTTTGTTCCTCTTTTACCATTTGGTATATTCTGATTTTTGAAGTTTTATTTTCTTCAGTAATTTTTTTGTGTCTCCTTTACTAAATTGTTGAATCTTTTATCATGGTTTTCTTGCTTCACTGTTAGTTCTTTCCAGAATTTTTTCTCTACCTGTCTTACTTGATTTTGAATGCCTTGTTGAGCTCTTCCAGGAATTCTTTTTTTTTTTTTTAGCTTGAGACCAATTCACAATTTTCTTTAAGGCTTTACATGTAGTTGTTTTGACATTGTTGCCTTCTGAGTTTGTGTTTTGATCTTGCTTGTCACCATAGCAACTTTCTATGGTCAGGATCTTGTTTTTGTTGTTGTTTGCTCATTTTCCCAGACTATTTATTTTTCTTTTTTTTTTTTTAAAGCAATCGGGTTAAGTAACTTGCTCAAGGTTACACGGCCAGTTATTTCTGGGTGTGGTGCTAAGTATCAGAGGCCGGATTCAATCCCAGGTCATCCCAACTCTGGGGCCGGTGCTCTTACTCGCTGAGCCACCCAGACTATTTCTTGACTTCGTGTTAAAGTTGGACTCTGCCCCCAAGATGGAAAGGGCACTATCCAAGCTTCAGGTTCTCTGTGCTGCTATTTTCAGAGCTAGTTCTAGGGAATCTATAAGTTTTCAGTTCTTCTGAAAGTATTTTCTTGAATATATTCCCTGAAAGTATTCGTTTCTTCGAGGTGATATGATCTAAGGAGAGATGTGGTCACTGCTCTCCTGGACTGTGTTCAGCAAGTGAGCTGTGTGAGCAACCACAAGCACTCTTTTCTGCCCTGGAACTGTGATCATGGTTCTCGCTCCCTTGGGGTCACAAATGCTATTGCACTAGTACTTCTCCTGGCCCTGGGACTACAACCCAAAATTCCATCTGGGCAATGAAATCGAGTCCTGCAACCAGCGCCAGCAAAGGGTCTCCTATAATCTCCTTCTGACCAATTATTGAGCCCCCACCCACCCACCATCTGTGAGCTTAGAGCTCTAAAAGCAGAGGAGGACACCTGCTTTGGATAGTGCTTGACTCTTACCCCCAGTGAGACAGACTTTTCCTGCCAACCTTCAAAGTTGTCTTGGGCTAGAAAATTATTTCACTCCAACCTTTTGTCGGTTCTGCTGTTCCAAAAGTTGGTTTAGGGCATTGTTTTAAAGTTGTTTGGAAGGGAAATTGAAAGAGTTCAGGTGAGTCCCTGACTTTACTTTGCCATCTGGACTTCACTTCCCAAAACTACTACTTATCATTTTAAGGAGACTTTACTTATTCTTGTGCTTTCTGGTCCTTTCTTAAAAACAGAAATGGGTGCTGCATTTAGCCAAAATTCTTTTCCATTGCTATGGATATAATTATATGATTTTTGTTGGTTTTGTTATTAATATGGTTAATGAAGTTTATAGTTTTCCTAATATTAACCTAGACTGTCATTTTTAGTATAAATCTAACCTGGTCATAGTGTACAATGTTTATGATATGTTTTAGCCTCTTTGTTATTTTTTTAAAATTGTATCTATGCTTATTAGAAATACTCACCTATAGTTTACTTTTGATGTTTTGTCCCTTCCCCCCACACACACACTTCGTGATATAGGTAGTCAAGAAAACTGAAGCATGTCCATTTTGTCTGCCGTTCCTCTATCTTATCTCTGATTCTCTTTGTATTGCAGCCCCTACCCTTGCTTGTAACCTTCCTTACTGACAATACTGCAAGTATCTGGAACAGTCCTATCTATTAGGGCATGGTTACTAGAAATAGCTAACCCAAACAATTGCTTTTTTTTGTTATATGTCCCCAGTGTTATCCTCAAGTCCACAATAGCAATGCTTGTCCAATCAAGAAGCATTGGTTTACCTTTTGCCTAATTGAAATCTATATAATCCTTTGTCTTTTCATTTCTTCCAGGAGTCTCTGCCCTCACAGGTGGGGCTCCCTTGCTGGTGAATTCAAAAAACCTTGTTAGTTTCTAAATTTCTGGTTTGGGTTTCTTTTGGCACCAACAATTTTACCCACAGTAACATAGAAAAAAAAAATTGGTAGGATACCCTTTTGTGCTATTCTTGCAAATAGTGTATGTAATATTGGAATTAATTACTCTTCGTATATTTGGTAAAATCCACTTGTGAATCCATTTGGTCTTGAAGTTGTTTTCTTGAGAATTTCTTCAAGGATGATTTCTAGGCTCTTTTTTTTATCATGGCTTTCAGGTAGTCCAATAATTTGTAAATTATCTCTCCTGGATCTATTTTCCAGGTCAGTAGTTTTTCCAATGAGATATTTCACATTGCCTTAGGTGAAGGTGACATTCAAGTGATTCTCACTTCCCTCATTCTTTCCATGTTTGTAGATAGGTTTATTTACTTTATTATTTACACTATCTGATTTTAAAAAGTTTTCCTATCCTTCCTCCCATTTCTCCCTGTTATGTCCTTTATTCTCACTCCCTTTTCTTTTATTTCTTATAGCATCTTCAATACATAATGAAACTATTTATGTATTTTCTGTCTCAAGTGACTTTCTCTATAATGTTTTGGGGCATTAGGATTCTGTTTGGGGGCATTAGGATTCCAATGGAATGTAAATAGTTAATTTTTATAAAGTTCTTTCTGATTGTTCCTTTGTATTTACTTATTTTTTCACATTTTTCATTTGACTCCTATTTTTGTATTTCAAAATTCCTTTTCAGCTCCAGCTTTTTCATTAGGAATATTTGGGTGGGGCAGAGCCAAGATGTCAGAGAAAAGACAGGAACTTGCTGACCTCTCCTAAATTCCCTTCCAAACAACTTTAAATAATACCTCAAAATAAATACCAGAGTGACAAAAATTATAAAAGGAGGAACTGAAACAATTTACCACCCCAAGATAACTCACAAGATAAGCAAGAAAGGTCTGTTGCACCAGGATGAGACTATAGTGCAATCCAATGTAGGCAAACCAGTAGCAGGACCTAGAGGTGACTGAATCAGCAACAGCAGCCATGATGGCTTCTGGAATTCTCAGCCCACAGACAGTAAGGAGGTCAAATTACAATTGCTGTCTCTGGATACAGGACTTTGTTGCATTGCCCATACTTGGATCTGGGTTGCAGTCCTGGATCACAGTGCCAGAGCAAAGAGGAACACAAACATCTCAGAGCTTGTGGCTACAGGGGAATGGAGACTCTGGTTACAGTTCCAGGGCAGAAAAGAGTGCTTGTGGTCACTCATAAAGCACAGGTCAGGAGAGCATTAAACATACTTCTTCTTAGATGCCCTTGGAAGAACTGAAAACTTACAGACTCCCATAACTAGCTCTGAGAGCAGCTGCACAAAAAAATTCCTAAAGCTTGGGACAATGTCCTGTCCACCTTGGAAGCAGAGCCCAATTTTAACATAAAGTTAAAGGTTAAGAAATAGGCTGGTGAAATGATGAAATGACAACAACAACAAAGAACCTAACCATAGAAAGTTACTATGGTGACAGACAAGATCAGAACACCAACTCAGAAGAAGACAAAAAAGTAAAAACAGCTCTATCCAAAGCCCCAAAGAAAAATGTGATTTGGTCTCAAGCCCAAAAAAATAATTCCTAGAAGAGCTCACAAAGGAGTTTCAAAATCAAATATGAGGGGTAGAAGAAAAATTGGGAAAATAAGTATGAGTAATGCAAGAAAATAATGAAAAAAGAGTCAATAGCTTGGTAAAAGAGGAACAAAAAAAAATGGAGAAAATAATACCCTAAAAAAAGAAGAGGTTAAATGGTAAAAGAGGCACAAAAATCAAATGAAGAGAATATCTCAAAAAAAACAGAATTGGTCACATGGAAAAAGATGTGCAAAAATTTGCTGAAGATAAGAATTCCTTAAAAAGCAGGTGTCCACATGGAAAAAGAGATACAAAAATTTACTAAAGAAAAGAACTCCTTAAGAAATAAAATTGTCCAAATGGAAGCTAATGATTCCATGAGATATCAAGAAACAATAAAACAAAATCAAAACAATGAAAAAATAGAAGAAAATGTGAAATATCTCCTCCAAAAAACAATTGATGTGGAAAATAGATGGAGGAGAGATCATTTAAGAATTACTTGACTCCATGAAAGCCATGATCAAAAAAGAGCCTAAACATCATCTTTCAAGAAATTATCAAGAAAAACTGCCCTGAGATTCTAGAACCAGAGGGTAAAATAGAAATGCAAAGAATTTACTGATCATATCCTGAAAGAAATCCCAAAATGAAAATCCCCATAAATATTATAGCCAAATTCCATAGCTCCCAGGTCAAGGAGAAAGAAACAATTCAAATATCATTCAGCCATAGTCAGGATAAAACAAGACTTGGCTGCTTCTGCATTAAAAGGTTAGGGGGCTTGGAATATGATATTCTAGAGGGTAAAGGAGCTAGAATTATAACCAAGAACTACATACCCAGCAAAACTGAGTATAATCCTTCAGTTGGGGGGGGGGGATGGATATTAAATGAAATAGAAGACTTTCAAGTATTCTTGAAAGTTAAAAGATTAAAAGACCAGAGATGCATAGAAAAGTTGACTTTTAAGTGTAAGACTCAAGAGAAGCATATAAAAGGTAATCATGAAAGAGAAACCATAAGGGATTCAATAAGGTTAAACTGCTCACATTCCTTCATGGGAAGATAATATTTGTAATTCCTGAAAACTTATTCATTTTTAGGGAAGTTAGAAGGAGTATGGGTTTATAGAGGGCATGGGTGTGAGCTGAATATGATGGAAAGATATCTTTAAAAAAAAATTAAGGAAGGAGAAAGAGGAATGCCCTGGCAGAAGGGTGAAAGGAGAGGTAGAATGAAGTCAATTGGGGCGGCCAGGTGGTGCAGTGAGTAAGAGTGCCGGCCTCAGCGTAGGGAGACCTGGGATCAGTTCTGGCCTCAGATACTCAGCACCCACCCACACACACACACAAAAATAACTGGCCTGTGTAACCTTGAGCATGTTACTTAACCTAGATTGCTTTAAAAAAAAAAAGAATGAAGTCAATTACCTCACATTAAAGGGGAATGAAAGAGCTTTTATAATGGAGGGGAAGGTAGGGAAGGTGGTGGGGGGAACTTTAGCTTTACTGTCTTTGGAATTGGCTCAAACAGAGAATAGGATATACATTCAGTTGGATACAGAAATCTGTCTTACCCGACAGGAAAGTAGGAAGGGAAAGGGATAAAAGAAAGGGAGTGCTGATAGAAGGGAAGGCGAAGTGGGGAAGGCAGTTGTAAGAAGCAAAACACTTTTGAGGATGCATAGCATGAAGGGAGAGAGACAGAGAGAGATGCACAGAGACAGACAGAGACACAGAGAGAAACAAACAGAAAGAGATAGAGACAGAGACAGACAAGCAGAGAGTAGGACAATCAGGGTAGGGGAATAGGATGGAGA
>NW_027185755.1:1277890-1299253 GCF_028583685.1 Petaurus breviceps papuanus | reverse complement strand
CTGTGGAGAGTCATCTGTCTTTCATTCAAATATCAGAGCACCTCCCAATTGGATTAAGGATTTATTTGCACCTAGCTTTTGCTTTTGATTCATGGTTTCAATCCAAGTATCTCTTAACTCTCTTGCCCTCTTGTCCTATCACAAATGTTACCACTCTTTAGCCCTGGATCAACCTACCATCCATCTGAGCCACCGTTCACTTCTGAGTTGCTGAGCTGAACATCACAAGAGGAAGTCCCCTCAAGCTATCATCCTGTTTCTCTCCTCTCTTGCACTACTGTACTCCTCAAACCATCTACATTTGTTTCCTCCACTTCTTTACCACCTACTCAATTCTCAAACCCTTGTAATCCAACTAAAAACCCCATCACTCAACTGAAAGTGTTCTCTGCAAGGTTAGCAATAGTCTCTCAACGGTTAATTCCAATGACCTTTTCTCAGTGTTAACCCTCTGTTTCATCTTCCTTTGTTGTGAATCCTTCCTTTTGATGTTATTAATTTATTTTTCTTTCTGTTTTTGTGTGTTCAAATTCTCCCTGTATTTGTCTATTTTACTGACTTTTTAAAAAAATAACCTTATTTGTCATCTCAATAGGTTGTTTCTTTGTTTTATTTTTGTTTTGCTTTTGCTCAATAGGTTTTTTGTTTCCAATTGTATCTCTTTGATTTTTCAGAATTTCTACTTTCGTGGTTTTGGGAGATATTATTAAGTTGTTGATCTTTGAGGGTTTTTCTGAAAGTATGCTCAATTCATCAATGTCTTTTTTCTCTATTTGCTGATTTAACTGTTCAGAGACAGATATTTTCCCTATGGAAGGCTTTGGCTACATGCCTAAGTTTTGGTGTATTGCCTCATGGTTTTCACAAACTCAACTTCACGAGATCTCCATGGGATAGCACTGTTATGGAGATAAGAGCAACAAATATAATCCCCAAATCCATCAACTGGTGACATCTTTCTGGAATTGTTCATTTGGAATCTTCTGAGAAAGAGAAGCCAGAATGAGAAGTCATATTATGGAAGAAGCATTACAGGATGAGTAGAGCAAAGCGCCTATCTCTGGGTACCAGTTCCCTTTTCCCTTCCTCAGTGATGTCTGGAAACTTGGCACTGAGCAGCAGCCTTTTGAATACTGCTGCACTACATCCTGCCTCTGACCAAGAGCTGCCTCCTGTCCATCATGGTGACATTGCCAAACACCCAGAATACACCAGTGCAGTTATAAACAGTAGATCAGAAACTATTCACACTCCCTGGGGACCAGATTTAGAATGGGGCAATCTTGAAGATGATGGTTTGAAATGATGCTATGAACAAAGGCAGATATGACTCACAGTCCAGGGCTCAAGGTGTTGGGGGTAGGTTCCCTGTTGTGTTTAGGCATGTACCCAGAGTTTGAGGAGCAGAATGACACCAGGGCAGGGTAGTTTCAGAAAGTGTCATAAGGTATTACAGGTCAAGACTTAAACTGGGGAAAAGAGGTTGCCCTGGGCCTAGCCCAAATTTGTCTAAACCTCAGCCTTACCTCAATGGGAAAAACCCAGAAAACAGCCAGAGCAACTGAATATCATTCTTGTTCCCTCTAGGGAAGAAGTTCTTAATCTGGGGTCTATGGGTAGACTTCAGGGAGTTGGAGAATTTAGATGGAAAAAAAAATCTGCATCTTTATTTTCACAAACCTTACATTTCCTTTGTAATCTTATGTATTTAATTGTGTACCTTTGAAAATAGAATTCTGAGGAGAGGTCTCTAGTCTTTACTAGACTACCAAAAGGGTCTATAACACTGAAAAATGTAAAGAATCCTTGCTCTAAAATTTGAAACTATGTCCAAATTGCTTTGACCTAGCAATACCATTACTAGGTCTGTATCCCAAAAGAGATAAAAAAGAAAAAAACCAAAAAGGAAAAGGACCTATATGTACAATAATATTCTTAGCAGCTCTTTTCTGGTGGCAAGGAATTGGAAACTGAGGGGATGCCCATCAATTGGGGAAATGGTTGAACAAGTTGTGTTGTATGATTGTGATGGAATACTACTGTGCTGTAAAAAATGAGCAGTATGCTCTCAGAAAAACCTGGAAAAACTTACATCATTTACAACATTACATGATGCAAAATGAAATGAGCAGAACCAGAAGAACATTGTGCACAGTAATAGTGATATTGTAAGATGACCAGCTGTGAACGACTTAACTATTCTCAGCAATACAATGATCCAAGACAACTCTGAAGGACTTACGATGAAAAATGCTATCCATTCCTAGAGAAAGAAGTGATGGTGTCTGAATACAGATGGAAGTACACTTTTTTCCTTTATTTTTCTAGAGGGGTTTTTGTCTGTGTTTTCTTTTACAATATGACTAATATGGAACTGTGTTTTGTATGTCTATAATGTCATAACCTATACGAAATTGCTTGCTTTCTCAAGGAGGAGGGTGGGAAGGGAGGAAGGGAGAGAATTTAGAACTCAAGGTTTTAAAAATGAATGTTAAAAATTGTTTTTACATGTAATTGGAAAAAATAAAATACTAAATTAAAAAAAAAAGAATCCTTGTTCTAGGGGCAGAAGACAAGATGTTTGGGAGGACTAATTCTTTATCACTGACATTACCAGCTCTGCTCCATACTACTAACCATACATCCACTACCCAGTCAAATCCTCCATCCTCCCACTCCTGCCCTCCCCAATCCCCCTGGTCCCACTTCTTCTGTCCCAACTGTCCCCAGACTAAGAGTCAGGAGACTTGCATCCTAGTACTTTGGGCAAATCACTCCCCTCCCTGGAATTCAATGTCTTCACCAGTTACAGGAGTGCAAAGGAAATCCATAGCCACGAAAAGCATCAAACAATTGTGGCTAAACCTCTGTAGGAGATGCCTTATCCCAATATGTCTATTCATTTCAATATTTATTAAATTCCTACTATGCACAAAATTCAAGTATTGGAAATGTAAAGATTCAAGGATTGATCCTGACTACGGAGAAAATCAGGGAAGGCTTTGCAATGGGGATGGTGCTTTGAGCTGAACCTTGAAGGAAGAGAAGAATTCTGAAAGTTGGCGCTAAGAAGAAAGTCTATTCCAGGCAGGGGAGAACTTGCAGGAATACAGAGAGGCTGGTGATCTAATATTAAGTTTGGGAAAGGGCATGAAATTCAAGTTTGCTATAGCTTAGGATGCACTCAGGAAATAAGGGGAAGTAAGGCTAGGAATCTAGACCAGAAGCACTGCTAACAGAACCTTACTCAGCATCAGTTGTTAGGGTATTCACCTATCCTGGGTTACAGTGTCTCAAAAATCCAGGACCATTAGTACTTTGAAGGAGGGGGTGGGCATAACCACGAGGCTCCAAAGAAAGTCTCATCACCATTGGGTGAAGGCACTAGGGGATATGTGAGATTGACATACAGGGTGTCCTGGAAGCTGAGGTTCACCTGGAGGCTGGCACTCAGTGAACATCGGCCCTGGAGGTGCCTTCGGAGGAGGCTGGAATGGCGGCCCTGAGCAGAAAGGATGCCAATGGTCAAGGTCTTGACCCCTCTGAGCTCAGTGTCCGGGTTTCTGGCCTGGATGCATTTGGCTAGAGTCACCTGGACATAGATGCCATAAATGCCACTGCGCTGGATCTGCAGGGAACCCTGGACCAAAGTGAAGCCATAAATGAAGGAGCGTCCCAGGGATGGACCCCCTTGCCACCGCAAGGTGTTGTCCTGACGAGAACCTAGGAGAGAGAAGGAAGGATAAGAGCTCAGACCCACAGGGAGCCCCTATCACCCATTTACCACTCCTCTCAAGTTCCCTGTCAGGGGAACTCCCAGGTCCCTCCCTATGCAGAAATACTATATTAATTATAAATTATTGAATTGAGATCCAGGTTTTTTCTTTACTATTTCCTCATTAAGGCCCATCTCTTATTAAAGTCAGTTTCTAAAGATTAAATTTTGTTTAGAGTATAAACAGAATTCAGTCTTGGCAAGTCCTTGACCTGGGGAAAGGAGCCACTATCCTTGCACCCCTCCATTAGGTAGGGTGATCCAGCTCATGAAGGAGAAAACCAACCAGAGTATTCTGGATGGAGATGGATTCGTCAGGCCAGATTGCTAGAGGCAGCTGAGTCTCATGATCAAGAGCCCTTCAGCAGGAGGATCAGAAGACTTTTAGATTTTAAAATCTCATTAAATATTCACCAATCAGGGTTGATTTTCACTTGTCAAGGAATATTGTCTTTCAGAATAGTTATTTAAAGTTTTCAGGATTTCCATTGTGCACTTTTGGTTACCATCAATTTATTGATTGCCAGCTAGCCTAGTTAATAAATTGATTATTAATTACCCAGAAATTCTTCCTCTTTCGGTTTTTTATTTCTCACAACACAAAAGGGGGTAGAAAACAGAGAGACCCAAGTACACACACATGCTTACAAATACATGCCTACACATAGACAAACATAGAGATGTACACAGAGACAGATATACAGAGAGGACAGAAAGGGAGACACACAACTCATTATTACCTGTGTGGTTGAGCAGGAGATGGGCTGTGTGAATTACTTCCTTACTTCCTCCCTGTTTTTCCCTGAACATGTTATTCTCTGGCTGAAGGAGGAGGACAGCACAGAATGGAATGAAACCAACTTTGATGCTCTTCAGGCACAGCACAGTCAAAGAAACCCATAAAACACTTTCCCTGAAGCCCTGAGTCTCAACCTAGGTCCTGCTATACTGGTCTATTTTTCCTCTTCCCTTCCCTTCTCTCTCTCTCTCTCTCTCCCTCTCTCTCTCTCCTACTCTCTCTCTCTCTCTCTCTCTCTCTCTCTCTCTCTCTCTCTCTCTCTCTCTCTCTCTCTCTCTCTCTCTCTCTCTCTCTCTCTCACACACACACACACACACACACACACACACACACTGTCCCTGTTCTCCCCTGCCCTGCCCCTCCCCCCACTTAACATTTCCTCTTTCCCCTGGGATCCTAATTTTTAAAAAAATGTTCTTTCATTGCAGTAAGGATTTATGAAAGGCTTTTGGAAGAACTTCTTAGCTTTCTGGAATGGGAAGAGATAATGAAGGGAGATCTGGGAACATAGTCAAGAGGCCCTGGCCCCAGAGGTAAGGGAGTCTGATGAGCTGACTGTCCCAAGGTTCCTTCCAGATCAAAGAACTTCTGGTAAGCCCCTCTACTTACTCTGTGAAGCTCCCCTGCTGTCTTCTGAGTCATTACCTGGGGAAGACCCATTGAAATCATTCTTGCCCTGGAGCTCTTGGCTGCCTACCTCCAACTACTCCATCTTGGGATCCCCCTGACTGACTCTGGAGTCTAGTGGGCCCCACGAACACAGCATGAGTAGCCCCACAAATCCTCCCCTCCTACAACACATGTACACATACATACACACACACACACACACACACACACACACACACACACACACACACACCCCAGAGCCTAAATCCAGACTACCTCTCACCTCCTCTCTGTCATTCTTTCCCTGTTCTGTTACATATATCCCATGCTTCTACCTTTCACTTTACCCTTGTCCCCATATCTCCCTTCTGTCTCCATCATTTCTCATATCACTATTCCCTTTGTCTCTCCCTGACTCCCCCTCTGTATTTTCTCTGTTTCTACCCAGCGTCTCCCCTCCTCCTTTTCTGTACCCCTACCTGGATTCCTTCCCCTATCTTCCCTAGGGTGTCTCTTCCTCACCTCTTCTCTATATTCCCACCCTACCAGAAATTAGGAAATCGGAAAGGCTTAGAGGACACGTGCACTTACCTCACGGTGGACCTTGCTGAGGGGTCGGTAGAGAAAGTAGCAAACCAGAGAGGACACCAGGAAACCAGCAAACAGTCCAATGAAAAAGCCAACCAGGGAACATCGAAAGTAGATCCTTAACTTCTTCCTGCCCTCCCCAGAGGCCATGGTTCTGCTCTCCTTATGGGAAAAGGGGAGCTGGGGGACAAATGGACTGTTGGGAAATATGAGCCTTGTAGGAAGATGGAGAGGTAGTCTCACACACACACACACACACACACACACACACACACACAAAAGAAAAGGGGGGGGAGAGAATGCAGAGAAGAAGAAAACAAGAGAATAGAGGGAGGGAGGTAGGGAGGAAGGGAGGAGGGGAAGGAGGGAGGGCCAAGAGTGTGTGGGTGACTCTAGGCAGGCTGAGGGACAACAGGAGGAAATCCAGAGGTTGAAGACACCCAAACCTCTCTCCTCCCCTGTCTCCTCCTTCTGTGCTCCCTTTTTCACATGTGAATTGGCCTGGGACTTTTTGCAAGGGGAAGGGAAATAAAATTTTCCAGGGCCCAAACCAGGAACCCTTGTGCATGTGACAATGCCCCTCCCCAATTCAGGAGTTACCTCCTACTCTTGACAAAGGTCTTGGCAACCCAGGTACTCTTCCCCAATCACCGGTGACCCCTCCCCACCACTAGACATCACAGCCCAGGAACCTGTTCTCCCCAAAGGACCCTCACTTTCTAGAGGTAAGAATGTGGGTGGAGTACCTCAAAAGAGGACAGGCTCCTGATTAGGATTCTTTATTGGTGAAAAATGAGTACTAGTTCCCTTCTTAACCACTGAAGGCCATATGGCTTAGTGATGTGCCCACAAAAGGCTGAAGGGCTCAGTGACCAGCAGCCACTAAGGGAGCCACAATCGTGAACAGGAAGCTGATCCAGGTCCAGTTCAAGCTCTTGGTTCTCTGATGCATCCCATCTATCCCTTTGAGATCCCAGAATCAAAAAGAAAGAACCCAGGAACTCAAGATTCATCTTCCCTGCCCCCTTTCCCTACCAAATCTCCACATCTCATTCCTTAAATGGGATCAAAACACAGCCCATATCAGAAAATCTCACAAACCCATAGAATGTCAGGAACTGAAAATGACCTTAGAGATGATCTCCTTTTAGATGAGGAATGGGGAAACTGAGACACAGGAAATGTTTACCTGCAAGGGAAAATTGGATAGATCATGTGTGTCCAGGTTTCAGTGTGCTTCAGGATCAAAAGGTCATTCTCACCCTGTTTCCAAAGCCATTCCCTGACTGTCCTGAAGATTCTCGTTACCCCACAATCTCCTTGACTATCTCAGTCTGCTTTTCTAAGCAATAATGTTTTTTTGCTTTTTTAGAGGGCAGTTGGGGTTAAGTGACTTGCCCAAGGTCACACAGCTAGCTTTGTGTGTGTGTGTGTGTGTGTGTGTGTGTGTGTGTTAAGTGTCTGAATCGGGATTTGAACTCAGGCCTTCCTGACTCCAGGGTCGGTGCTCTATTCACTGTGCCACCTAGCCACCCCGCTAAGCAATAATTTGCTAGCAATAAAAAGCTAAATCATTCTTACGTGCCCCCGCCCAATACATCTCATATTCCTTTGAGTCATAGCAAAATCATCCTATCCACTTCACAGACCACAATTCATTACAGAAATCCCCCTTATTCATAACCCCCCTCCCCATGCTTCTTTCCCTTCTTACCTACTCTCCCTTCAAGGCTCAGTTAACATGCCAACTGAAACAAGATGTCTTTTCTAATCCTCCCAATCATTAATACTCCTTCCTTAACCCACCCTCTCCCTGCTGCTTTATATTTCCTTTGTTGATATGTTGCATTTATTTTCAGAGTACATTTGTTTCCCTCCATTAGAGTGTAAGATACTTGAGGGAAATAACAGTTTGTCACCCTCAGCACCCCCACAGTGTCTGGCACTTATTAATGCTTGTTGAATTGAATTGACCATCCCACAGCCTCTCTGTCCCTCCCATGCCATCCTCGATACACTCCACATCTTCCTGAGCTATGGCATACTCTCCCAATGAAACTCAAAGCCTCCTAGAGACATTCCTCAACTTCCTTCAACTCTTCAGCCCCTTGAACCTTCCCATAATTCTAACACCTCCCAACCTGCACTTCTAGTTGAGTTTCCCTGAGCTAACCCACAGCCTTCTTGAGAAATCCCACAGTAGTCTAATTATCCCAAAGCTGCTCTATCCATCTCCAGCTTCTCAATTTATGTCATAGTTTCCCTGTTTTTTGTCCTCAGGGTGACCTCCTGTGCCTTGTCCCTTGAGTTCTATCCAGGGTCATCATCCTTGCCTGAGCTAATTTTTTATCTGTAATGTTAATGGGATTTAAGATCTTTCCTGACCATTAATAGGCCTCACATGGAGCCCATTAAGGGAAGCTTGCTTAGGGGAGGCTTGCTTGTAGGGAAACTTTCACACCTTTTGCTAATTTCTAATTAGACTTAGTCAAGAGGGTTGTGATGCCTTCTGGCTCTGAGAAGTATATATACTCTGAGTTGGTATTTTGCTTTGGGGGCTCACTTATGAGAAGGATCTTGTGATTCCCTGGTCCAGATTCTGAGTGGCCAGATGTTCAGAGTTTCCCAACTGCTCAGATATAAAGGCTTTCTCAACCCAGGGATGTATGTAAAGTGTATAGTTGACTCGGGCAGTAAGAGTCTGTTGGTCTTTATTTCTTTGTGTATATTTTCTCTGAACTTCAGGGTGCTGATTTTTCCCTGAACTAATGAATATAATTTTAAAAGACTGTTGACCCCTTAAACAGCTCTCTTTCCTAGTAAAGCAGATCTAAGAACCTGGGCTAGCAGTCATCCTGGGTATGCTAGGGTGCTTGCTGCTACATTCTCCCATCCCCATCTTGATCACTTTGTGAACCAGTTCAAATCTACACTGTCCTCTTGAGTCTCTTGTCCCTCAGATGCTACTGAATAAAACTGGAGAAAAATCACAAAACCACCCCCTACAAATACATATTACATAGTCTCTTCTAGGCCACATGTAGTAGTAATGGGATTTAAAGATCCCCCTGTATTGGCTTGGTTTTAGGGTTGAGTGTTAAAACCCAGAGCTTGTGAATCCCACTTGTGGGATGGACTTGTTGAGGTGAAAAGAGAGGGCTGAACTGGGAGGAGATGGTGCCATGGATTTAGAGAGGCACAAGCAGAGGAAGAGAGGCAGAAGAACTTTTAGAAGCAGCATCGTGGACGCAGAGGGAGAGGATTGCTGAGGGTCAGTAGGAGCTGCCCAGGACTTTTGAGAGCTGCCACCCAGAGCTGCCAAGGACTGAGGAGACATGGCTGTGATGCCTGTATTTTGTCTGTCTGTTTTGATGTTGTTTTGCCAGATTCATCCAATGGTGAAGGATAGGGCTGTTGTTGCAGAGGTCCTGGAACCTTGCTGTTGGTTCAGAAGCCCTGAAGAAGGATTTTCTTGTTGTATGTTTACAGAAATCCTGGAAGAGGGTCTTGCTAATGTTTTCAGGGGTCCTAGGACTGCTCTGCAAGCAGAGAATGAATTAATGAGGACACTGGCAATGTATCTTGTGACCTTGTTAAGCTTTGTCTCCCCAGGAACATAGATTGCTGAGAACTTGCCTGGGTCAAGATGAAGAAAAGACCTCTCTTTGGGTATTAAATGCTGTGGTGATATCTTAACCTTGTTGTAGCTCAGGGTTAGATGGACTTTATGCTCTCTACTGCCCCTTTTAAGAAGGTGCTTGGCGTTAACTGATGATAATTGTAATTCAGTTATGATCCAGGGGTGGGAAACTTTTGACTTTTTTTGTGCTCTGTGACTTACCAAATGAATGTACTTTGTTTATGATTGGAAACTAATCTTCATTTGAGAAGAGGGACTTTGTGATTGACTAAATGAATGTACTTCCCAGGGATGTAGTAATAGTGAGAAATTATTGAATTATACTTGGTGAATGCTGTATTTTGATTTTCTCTGTTCTTAATTTGTCACTGAATAAAATGGAGAGCTGTTATGCTGGTATTTTGAACCTTGGAAGTTGCCTTTGATTGGCATTACACCACACTGTAGCAAGGAAATCCTTTTATTAACTCACTATCCCACTCAAACACAATAGCTTTCACCAAACTGTTCATCCTTCATTAAATTTCCCATAGTTGGGGCAGATAGGTGGTACAGTGAACAGAGCACCAGCCCTGGAGTCAGGAGGACCTGAGTTCAAATCCAACCTCAGACACTTAACACAAAAAAAACTAGCCATGTGACCTTGGGCAAGTCACTTAACCCCAATTGCCTTCCAAAAAGCAAAAAAAAAAATCCCATAGTTCCTAATTCTCCCAATCTCTTGGCTGAGAACCTTGGCTCATATTTCAATGAAAAAAAAATGGAAGTCATTCATCAATAATGTTGTCTCCTCCATTCCTCCTCATCTCATGTTATTTACATATCTTTTACCATTATCTTCTTATTACCCCTGTCTCAAATAAAGAAATGATCCTTCTCCATGCCAAGGCATACCTCTCAATTTGCACAAGTGATCCCATTCTATTCCATCTTCTCCAGCAGATTACCCTCTATCATTCTCACTCTCTTTCATCTTCATCTTCAGTCTTTCTCTGTCTACAGGATTCTTCCCTATTACAAACAAATATACCCAAGTCTTCCCTATCCTCAAAAATCACACTTGATCCATCCATCCTTGATAGCTATAATCCCATATCTCTCCTTCCTTTAGCAGCTGAACTCCTGTAGAAGGCTATCTTCAATCAAAGTCTCTACTTCCTTTCCTCTCACTCATTTCTTAACTCTTTATAGTCTGGCTTCAAACCTCATTATTCAACTGACACTGCTGTCTCCAAAGTTACCAAAGATCTCTTAACCGACAAATCTAATGACTTTTTCTAAGTCTTCATTCTTCATGCCCTCTCTGCAGCCTGCAACACTTTTGACCACCATCTTCTCCTTGATACTCTCTTTTCTGTAAGTTTCTGTGAAAATTTTCTTTCCTGGCTCTTCTCTTACCTGGCTAATCAGTCCTTCTGAGGATCTTTCCTATATCTTCATCCAGGTAACCTGTCTTAACAGTGGTGGTCCCCCAGTACTCTGTCTTTGGCCCTATTCTCTTCCCTTTCTATCCTACTTTCCTTGGTAATCTCTTCAGCTCCCATGGATTTAATTGCCATCTCTATGCTAATGATTCTCATATATCTTTTCCAGGTCTGACTTCACTCCTAACCTAAAGTTAGGATGGATGTCTTGACATCCTGAACTAGATGTCCCCTAGACATCTTAAACTTAATATGTTCAAAATTAAAGTCATCATCTTTTCTCCTGTTTGCCATATGGATATCTTAAATTCAGTATGTCCAAAACTAAAATCACCATCTTGAAGATGGCCATATAATGGCAGGGGCTCACCTGAGCTCTCCCACATCCCCTCTCCCCAAACAACTAAACACCTCAAAATGAATTCTGGAGCAGTAGAATGAACAAAAATATGGGGTAAAACAATTTTCAGGCCAAAACAACTTAGAAGGTCAACAGAATGTGAGAGTGGAGCATGGTCCAGTGCAGGCTGTGCCCTAGTAAGCCAGCAAAAGACCTTGGGGGCAACTGAATCAGCAGCAATGGCTCTGGAGCTCTCAGCCCACAGAAGGCAAAGGGGTCAAACAACTATTCAGAAGGAGATTAACAGGGACCCTTTATTGGCACCAGGTTCAGGACTCTGTTGCATTGCCTATATATGGTTATGAGTTGTAGTCCAAGGGTGAAGAAGAACAACAGCAGGTGCAGTGACCCGGTCACAGTTCCAGGATACAAAGTTGTTCTTGTGGTTCACAGACCACAACACAGGTCAAGAGAGCAATAAATATGCTTCTCCTTGAATCAAACTGAAAACTTACAAACCCCCATAACTAGCTCTGAAAACAACAGCACAAAAAAAAAAACTGAAGCTTGGGACAGTGCCCCTTCTTCCCTGGGGGCAGAACCAAAATTTAACATTAAAAATCAAGAAATAGACTGGGAAAATGATCAAACAATAACAAAAATCTGGCCATAGAACGTTATTATGGTGACAGGCATGATCAAAATACAAACTCTCCCCCAAAAAAATACAAACTCAAAAGAAGACAACTATGTCAAAATAGCTACATGCAAAATCTCAAAGAAAAGTGTGAATTTATCTCAAGCCCAGAAAGAATTCCTGGAAGAGCTCAAAAAGGAGTTTCCAAATCAAACAAGAGAGGTAGCAGAAAAATTAGGGAAAGAAATGACAGTGATTCAATAAAATCATGAAAAAAGAATCAACTGCTTGGTGAAGGAGGCATAAAAAGATATTGAAAGAAGTAACACCCTAAAAAATAGAATAGGCCAAATGGTAAAAGAGACACAAAATTCCACTGAAGACAACACCTTAAAAAGTAGAATTGGGGCAGCTGGGTGGCACAGTGAATAGAGCACTGGCCCTGGAGTCAGGAGGATCTGAGTTCAAATACAGCCTCAGACACTTAACACTTACTAGTCATGTGACCTTGGGCAAGTCACTTAACCCCAATTGCCCTGCCATCCCCCCTCCAAAAGAGCAATTTAAAAAAAGCAAAATTGGCCACATGGAAAAAGAGATACAAAAATTCACTGAAGAAAAAAATTCCTTAAAAAGTAGAACTGACCAAAAGGAAAAGGAGGTTCAAAAGCTGAATAAAAAAAAATCCTTAAAAAATAGAATTGGTCAAGTGAAAGCTAATGACTTCATGAAATATTGAGAAACAATCAAGCAAAATTAAAACATTGGAAAAAATAGAAAAACGTGAAATATCTCCTTAGAAAAACAACTGACCTGAAAAATAGATTGAAGAAAGATCATTTAAGAATTATTGGACTACATGAAAGCCATGATTTTAAAAAAAAAAGAGAGAGACTAGACATCATCTTTCAAGAAATTATTAAGGAAAATTGCCCTATTCTAGAATCAGAGGGTAAAATAGAAATTTAAAGAATTTACTGATAATCTCCCGAAATAAATCCCAAAATGAAAACTCCCAGGAATATTATAGCCAAATTCCCAAGCTCTCAGGTCAAGGAGAAAATATTGCAAACCATCAGAAAGAAATAATTCAAATATCATGAAGCCACAATCAAGATAACACAACATTTAGCAGCTTCTACATTAAAAGATCAGAGGGTTTGAAATATGATATTCTGAGGGGCAAAGGAGCTAGGATTACAAGCAAGCATCACCCACCCAGCGAAACCAAATATAATTCTTCAGAGAAAAAAATGAATATTTGATGAAATAGAACACTTCCAAGCATTCCTGATGAAAAGGTCAATGAGAAATTCCATTTAAAATAACTGTAGACAATATGAAATACTTGGGAATCTACCTGGCAAGGCAAACCCAGGAACTATATGAACAAAACAAAACACTTTTAAAGTCAAAACTAAAAAACTGGGAAAATGTTAATTGGTTATGAGTAGGCTGAGCCTATATAATAAAAATTATAATTCTACCTAAATTAATTTACTTGTTTGGTGCTATACCAAAATACCAAAAATTATTTTATAAAGCTAGAAAAAATAATAAAATTTATCCAAAAGAATCAAAGGTCAAGAATAATGAGAGAATCAATGAAAAAAAATGTGAAGGATGATGGCTTAGCTGTACCAGATCTCAAACTGTATTACAAAGCAATAATCATCGAAACAATATGGTACTGGCTAAGAAATAGAGTGGTGGATCAGTGGGATAGATTAGGTACACAATACACAGTAGTAAATGACTATAGTGATCTAGTGGTTGATAAACACCAAGATCCAAGATTTTGGGACAAGAAATCACTATTCAACAAAAACTGCTGGGAAAACTGGATAGCAGTTTGGCAAAAACTAGGTATACATCAATCTCTCAAATCGTATAGTAAGATAAGGTTAAAATGGGTACCTGATTGAGACATAAATGGTGATGGCATAAGGAAATTAGGGGAACATGGAATAGTTTACCTGTCAGATCTATGGATAAGGGAAGAATTTATGACCAAACAAGAGACAGAGAGTATTACAGGATGTAAAATGGATGATTTTGATTATATTAAATTAAAAAGGTTTTTCACAAACAAAACCAATGCAGCCAAGATTAGCAGAAAAGAAAGCAGAAAACTAGGGGGAAATTTCACAGCAAGTTTCTCTCATGGAGAACTGAGTCAAATTTATATAAGTACAAGTCCTTAACTCAATTGATAAATGGTCAACAGATATGAGCAGATAGTTTTTAGATGAAGAAATAAAATATAATCATGTGAAAAAATTGATCTTCCTAAAGCCCAAATCAGATCATGTCACCTTCCCTCACACCATTCAATAAATTCCAGTGATTCCCTATCACCTCAAAGATTAATTATAAAATATTCCATTTGGTATTCAAAGTCCTTTATAACCTGGTCCTGTTCTACCTTTTCAATTCCATTCACCTTATTTCCCTCCATGTCCTTTGCAATTCAGTGTCACTGGTATCCTTGCTATTCCTCACACAAGATAATCAATTTCCAAACCCCATACATTTTCACTGGTTGTTCCCCATGCTTGAAATACTCTCCTTCTTCATCTCCATTCCTGGTTTTTCAATTCCTAAGAAATCTTTCTCCATCTCCCTTATGCTAATCTCTCCCCTCTGTTGATAATCTACAATTTATTCTGTCTTGATCTTGTTTGTACATAGTTGTTTACATGGTCTCCCTTATTAGACTGTGAATTCCTTGAGAGCAGGGACTATCTTTTGCATTTCTTTATAGCACCAGCATTTTTCACAGTGCTGGCAGACAGTAGACACTAAATCCATGCTTGCTGAATGACTTGCTGACAATGAGTCATCCCTCAGCCTCGTAATTCTCCCATAGCTTTCCTAAATCATCCCATAATCTGACTTGGGGAATATGGGCATCAGTGAAACTCTTCTATCTCTCTAACCCCACCATGGGGACCCTGTACTCAAATCATACTAGAAAACTCACTGCTCAGCAGAATAGCACTGAGTGTTCCCACCTCCACACACATTTACTGGAACTCCATTTCTCAAAACTAGCCCCAGTCAGCAAGATCCATTTCCATGGCTACTCCTACGGTAAATACTTATCAGTCAACTGCCTCCGGACCTCATGAACACTGATTATTGCCATGTATGGTCTGAATCACAACTTCACACATACAGTAGTTAATTAAATCAAGATTTCCATACTGGAAATTTAATGAGCCAGAGGAACGGGGAACAGCTGGGGTCCAGAAAAACCTCAGCTTTGAGTTGGAAAATGAAGTGGGTCAAGATACAAAAAGAAAATGTGTGGTTGATAGTGGATAGTAGAAAATGACTCCCTGCCAACCCCACCTCCTCCTTGCCACATCTCTCTCTTAAGGAAATTGAGGGAATTAAGGAGACTGTAGCAACAAGTGGTAGTAGGAATTAGGTGAATTGTGACTCAAATCAGGAGCTAGATCAGTTCCATTTCTATTCAGTTATGAGTCTAGTTCAATTTCTGTCCTGTGAGGAAACTTTATTCAATTGTGGGAACTGAGACAAAACCTTATTACATTCCTTGAACCTAGCCTTGCATGTCTGGGAAGCTGGACCACCTCTACCAGCTGTTTAGAGACCCTTAAGGGGTATAGGGTATGTTCAGGGAAGACTACTACCTCTGATGTGAGTGCTACCAAACCTTTTTCAGGGCTGTTTTCCACCATTGGTGTCCATCTGATTCACCCACCTCTCAACTGTGGCTCCAAGAGGCCATAACATGTGTAGCAGCCATACCCCAGTAAACCATTTTGGCAGACAGACCAGGTTAAGGGTAACAGACAGGTCTCAAACCTGTCAGTGAGTTGTGGTGGGGGGGGGGGGTCTACCCCAAGCTTATGAAGACTTCCCTCATGTGGAATGGGCAGATGAGAAAAATTTGTCCCAACATCCACGAAGGCGGCTGTAGAAAGTGATGTGAAGTGCTTCAAACTTGATCAGACATCAAAGATGCCAAGGTCAGCCATTGCATCCTGAGTCATCACCAGACAGCTTGACTTTTGTCTTGCCACTGGACTTTGATGACTCTGGAAGAGAGAGTGAAACTAACAATTCTGTACGACTCTGCCTTCCTTAAACACAATTTACGAGTGAGTCAATAGGCATCACCCAATTTTATCCTTCTTCCCCTCAAAGTCCTTGAGACAAGCAAGTGATAAAGCAGTAGGTGGGGATACACTGAGAGCTGTAGTCACAACCCCATACTTGGGCAGCCCAGGCCAGAGGGTCGTCTTCTCCCTGGACTGAAGCAGCATGGGATTTGACAGCCCTCTGGGTGTCTGAGCAGCCTTTTTTTTTTTAAAGAATTGCCCTGCTCACCTCCTGGCATGATGAAGGACCTAGAAAAGGTACCCTAAAAACTGTCTGCTTCACCCTGCCTGTTTGTTGTAGCAGGAGGGGATTCTACCCTTTGGTAGAAACACACAAAAACTTTTACAAAGATGATGCCATTGACCATCAGTACATGGAATGTGCACAATCTGATGGACAGTACAAAATCCAGTAGACTTTAAAAATGAATGGCTCTTGTTGCAGGAGAACTCAGTGGGTATCTCATCCAAATAGCAGCCCTGAGTGAAACAAGGCTCGCAAATGAAGGCCAGTTTACTGAAGGTGGAGCTGGATATACTTTTTTTTGGAGTGGCTGCAGAGATGGGGAGCACCAAAAAAGGGGGGTAGGTTTTGCAATCAGAACTAATCTAGTCAACATGCTCATATGCCTATGAAAAGGAGTGAATGACTGGCTCGTGACAATGTGATTGCCACTTTCAGGAAAGCACCATGCCACCATGATCAGTGTGTATGCTTCCACCATGAAGAACCCTGATGAGATCAAAGAAAAAATTTATGAAGATCTAGAGATCCTCATCATCAACGTGCCAAAAGAGGACAAGCTTATGATTCTGAGTCACTTTAATGCCAGAGTAGGCTCAGACTACCAGACTTGTCAGGGAGTCCTAGGGAGGCATGGAATTGGAAACAGCAACAACAACAACAGTCACTTACTACTGAAGACCTATGTGTCTCATGACCAACACCATGAGACAGATGACCAACACCATCTTCTATTTACCTAAATGCAATAAAACTTCATGGATGCACCCTCTCAGCAAATATTGGCTTTTAATAGACTATGTCATTGTAAGGACATATGTAAGAGTGATGAAGGGGTGTATGGTGCAGAGTGCTAAACCAATCATAGACTTATCCTCTTCAACCTAATATTTGCATGCAACAAAAACAGCCACTCTAAGGCAAGATGATTACCAGCAGACAATGTCAACAGACAGAGCACTTTTTTATGAACAGTTTTTATTGAAGATTTTCATCTTTGAAAACAAAAAAGAAAACACTGATGTACAGTGACTCTCAGTGGCTTATCACAAAGGCACAGTCCTTTCTCCTTTTGATCTAGATTTTCCTTTTCCTATTTGTACATAATTTCAAATCAACCTTGCCTCATAATTTATACAGCATGTGCTTCTGCTTGTGAGATTCCAATTTTGTTGTCAAGTAGAAATAGCGATTACTTTTTACCTATTGTAGTATGAGTTTGCAGTGAGGCTTTGAGATCAGAATTATTAAGTCCTGTGTTTTAGAAACTGTTTGTACAGTGTATGTACTTAATGGACAGAATTAAATACACTATATCAGTTCCTGAAAATTTGGGATATTTCCCTCCTTCCCAAAATTTCCGTGAGATACTATGGTATCTTGCACTAACAGTTAAGGGGATGATGGGTATATATGTGATGGATTATGCTAGTGTGGTAAAGAAGAAACTAGCCTACTTGAATATTAATGAAAGGTGTATCTGAGTCAAGAGAGCCAAAAAAGGGATATCAGGAGAACAGCTGAAACACAGAAGGCCTTATTTTAAATATATCCATCACTTAAAGACAAAACAAAATACAGCCCTTACAAGTCTGAAGTGGTGCCTGATGGTCACCGTAATTTTAAGAACTTCCAAGAAAGCTACTAACAGGGACTGTAATGTCTCTATTCTGCAGCTTTCTCTGTGTATACAGCTACATTCTTTCCACAAAAAAATGTTAATTTTTAAAATTTGAACTCAATTCTTGATATGTTCAGATTTTCATCTAAGATGTTACTAAGATCATGATTAGGAATAATCTTTGCAAGTTAGCATATTCTTATCTAGTAGCAACACACTGATACTGACAAATTCAAGGACATTAAATTAGTGTTATTGAGATTAAGGACTCAAATCTTTGAGTGATTAAGAGAAATTCCAGCAAATACTCTATATTATTTGTCCTTCTTTTCTCTGACTGGACTTAAATCAAGGAGAAAAGATTCATCATCTAGTTTGTGCGCAGGCTCTGCCTGGACCACAGTTCATACAGAGAACCTATTTCTTGGATTAAGAAACTTCATTGTGAGACTTGAGATATAATTGTTTGGAAAGTTTCCTTAGCTTCTCCTGGGTTTGAAGTCCATGACTCTGTAGGGGAGTGAGTACCATTGGAGGCAGGTGAATTGGCCTTGGATATGGGATCTGATAATGTAATCCTATTTCAATTCTTGCTGTACATTCATCTATACATTGTTTAATTAGTTCTGAATCTGTAATATTTTTGTTTTTCTGGAACAAGGAGATGGCATGCAGCATTGGGGCAGATGGCGGACACTCTCAGACAGAAGCAGTACATTATAAAAAAAGCCAGAATGTTGTTCTGGCAATGCATGGTAATTACCCAACAAAGCAGGACCAGGTCCCTTCCTCAGCTTAAGCTTGTACCCCCAATACAGGGGGAGACAGACTTTTATACATTAAAAACAATTAAATAAGGTCAATTAATTAAAAAGAAACATTTAACCAAGATACAGCATTAGGTCATCTGATTTCTTAAATGGAGGAAAGATTAAGGATTTTCTGAGTTGGGAGGGGGAGAGTGAAGAGATGGAATTCCTTGAAATCAGAAAAGGAGATTTCTCACTCTCCCCCTGACCAAGTGTTTGTGAACAATCAAAGGAACTTGGAAACAATAACCGGTTTATCAGCATGAGGCCAGTTTTCAGATAAGACGTTTATATGGTCGGCTTGAGATGTACAACTGTGAGAAAGCTCCTTGCAGCAGTCTTTGGATCTGACTGGGTCTCTAGTCAGCATAACCTAGGTCCCTAGTTAAGGGGCTCTTGGTTGGTTGTCCTTCATCCTCAAAAAGGACCAAAATGACATCACGATGTTGGGGTCAAGGTATAGTGAGTCTGACTAGGGCTGATCAGACTAAAACAAGCTTGGAAGGCCCTACCGAAGGTTGGGTACAAAGAGTCCACATGAACATTTGGAGTGGAGATGTCTCTAAATGTGAGTGTCTCATGTTTCTTTTTAGTTACTGCAGTTCTGCTTTGCTTGTACAACACAGCACCTTCTTTGATTTGGGCATGTCATGTTGGGTGATGCTTTGCCAGTATCTCCCATGTCACACTCCAGAGTTCTTTAGAGAGACCTTGAGAGTGTCCTTTATTGCTTCTTCTGACCTCCATGTGAGTCCCTGCCTTGTGTGAGTTCTTCATAAAATAGTCTATTGCTCCCACCTTTCAAAGCTCTCAAGTAGGTGGTGTAATGGATAGAATGTTGGGCCTGGAGTCAGGAAGACCTGAGTTCAAATCTGCCCTCAGATATTTTACTTTATGACCCTGGACAGGTTGCCCTAACCTCTTTCCGCTTCAGTTTTTTCAACTGCAAAATTGGGGTGATAACAATAGCACCTGCCTCCCAGAGTTGCTGTGAGAATCAAATGAGATAATATTTGTAAAGTACTCATCACAGTTCCTGGAACATGCTAGGTGATGAATAAATGTGTATTTCTTTCTTTCCTTCCAAAAGAAAGAATACATAAATAGGAGGCAGGCAGCCCAGTCCTAGACATAGGTTTTCTTGGAAGGCCATGCCCACAGGTCCACAGGGCACCCCCTCACCTGCCCTCCAGAGTGACTCTTATATCCTGTGGCTAGCAAGAAGAAAACAAAAATTAATTTCTCTGTTGGGACCTTTCGCATTCACTCCCAGTTCTGGTTCAGCACCCAGTCTTTTCCTTACCATGTAGCAGGACAGGAAACAGTCACTGAATACCTTCTCCGAAGGGATGAGTCAGGTCCTTCCATTCCCCATCACCACAAACTCTCAAAGAAGGCTCACCAAACTCCCATTCTTCTGGGATGTATCTTCATTTGTCAACCACCTCATGACATTTCTCCCCAACTAGATAAAGCAACCTATCTTTTTGGTCCTTAGTTCTCATCCATGTTGGCTGATGACTTTGTCTCCTGTATATACTTGGTGTTCTCTTTAGATAGCTTCACCTTTCCTTCCTCATTGGAATAGGTTCCGTTTGTGTCTTTAGAATTTAATTTTTTAAAACTCTCCTTCCTCCCCATTCCCCACCCCCATTGACCGATTTCCTCTCTGGGATTTTGAAGCATGAGATCCTAACCTATCCTTCTCATGAACCCTTTGAAATCTACTCTGCCCTTATCACAGCTTCATGTGGGACTGTCCCCAGCTCCTCTCTTCTTTCTCTAAGACAGAGTGTTCACTTCCTCCCAAAATTCTCATCCTTTCCACAATCAGTTCCTTCTTCTTAGTCAGAACCCAGTCCAGACTAATTGGTCCTACTCATGGTTCCCTCCAAATTTTGAAGGCTGAAATTCTTGTTAGGACAATTCAAGTATAAATTAGCTCTTCTGTTTTTGAAAGAGAGAACTCTAGTAGATTTCCGGATCATTGAAAGTCTTGTCTATCTTTCCCTTCCCATCATATATGATCTCTTTCAAACCTCCATCTCCCTTCTCTCCTCCCCCCTCCCTTGTCCCCTCCCTACCACACTCTCTCTATCTGCCTCTGTCACTCTCTGTCTCACTCTCTCCTGATTTCTTTCTCTCCTTTCTCCCTTTTTTCTCTTTTGTGCTCCTTTCTCACTTTGTCTCACTGTTTGGAAGGCATCGACAAAAAAAGAGCATTGGTGGACAAGGAACCGTCACTTAACCTCTCTGGGCCTTGGTATTCTAATCTGTACAATAAAATCCATGGTCTACGTGGCCTCAAAGATTCCTTCCCACTTTAGATGTGTTTCCATATCATAATATGATCTCCTTGTCGGTTGAAATCTGACTCCTTCATTTTCAGTCTGTCTGTGTTGGTTTTTCTCTCCTTCAGGTTGGTCATTATTTCCCCTCCCAGTATGAGTGCTATCCTAAGACGCAAATGGTGATTCCCACCCCCTTCTAACTGCTCCTCTCTCCCAAACATGCCCTGATACTCACTTCCCATCTTCATACTCTTATCCATCAAGACATCCCCCGCTTTGTGAGACTTCTCCGAGCTGTGGTCTCCATTTTTCACTCCCACTGGTCCTACTGGGGGAAGGAAGGGGAGGATAGGACTTTCCAGGCTAGAGACAGGAAGTAAATGGCCTCTTTAGGTGGCTAGCAGATGTGGGGGTGGGGTGGGGAATACTGGAAACAAGGCCTGGTTCCTGAAGCCC
>NW_027185755.1:1264478-1277880 GCF_028583685.1 Petaurus breviceps papuanus | reverse complement strand
AACAATTTGCCAGTGTCCTTGGTAAGAAGCAGTATGTTTTGTTATTGCAACAACAAAAAAAAAAAAAAAGAGGGGGATGGGGGAAGAGGTGAGTGGGGTTTCCATACATTAGGGAATAGCTAAACAAGCTATGGTATATGAATGGAAGAAACTATTATTGTGCTGTAAGAAATAACAAAAGAGATGAATTCAGAGGCATCCAAAAAGAATTGTATGAACTAATGCAGAGTGAAATAAGCTGAACCAGGGGAACTATTTATACAAGAATCAAAACATTGTAAGTGAAAAACCACTTTGAAAGCCTTGAGTAATGCAATGACCATTTACGGGCCCAGGAAACTGATATGAAGCATGCCTCCCACCTCTTAGTGAAGAGGGGATGTTAAGTGAAACATATTTCAGACATGACCAATACAGCACACACTTGTTTTGTTTAAAGCCCTCAGATCATCCTTAATTCTAGTGCCGTCCTTCTGTTGATTATTTCAAATTTATCCTGTTTAATAGCTTGTCTGTACATAGTTATATACATGTTTTAGTCCTTATCAGGATGGGACAGCTAAGTGGTACAGTGAATAGAGCACTGAGCTAGGAACCATGAAGTTGCATTTTCCTGAGTTCACATCTGGTCTCAGATACTAACTAGCTGTGTGGTCCTGGGTAAGTCATTTAAGGCTGTTTGCCTCAGTTTTCTCATCTATAAAATGAGCTGGAGAAGGAAATGGCCAACCATTCAGGATCTCTGCCAAGAAAAATCCCAAACAGTGTCACGGAGAGTCAGACATGACTGAAGTGACTAAGCAACAAGTCCCATTATACTGGGGGCTCCATGAGAGTAGACACCTTTCTTTCTATTCCCAGTGCCTAGCACATAGTAGGTGGTTTAATATATAATTGTTTATATGATTGATATATTCAGTTCTTACAAAGTTGGGGCTTCATAAGAGAAGAGAGGAGAATTGAGGCGAAGAAAGGGTATGACCGTGCTCATGTTTGGGGGGAAGATAGAAAAAAGTGTCAGATTAGCATTTTAAAAATTTTTTTAAAGAGAGCAAAAAGAAATTCAGGAGGGGAAACAGACAAGCAGGGTGTTGTTGGTACTTGTCAAGTCAAATTTAATGTATTTTGCATAAACAAACAAGTTCTTTCAACAGAAAAATGGTGTCATGTTGAATCCTTTTTTCTGGCCTTTTCCTGTGGAAATGTTTGTTTTTCTTAATGACTTTTGAGCACATAATAAGAATGGTTTCAATTTTTTTAAAAAAGACTTTCCTTTAAAAAAAAGAATCTGTGTACTACTCAGAATGGAAAGAGTACTGAACCCATACACAGAATGTATAGATGCCTTCTCTCAAATTCTCTGAGTAACCTTTTACAAGTCACTTCCCTCTTTCTGAGCCTCACTTTGCTAATCTCTAGAATGGGAATATTTACACTATATATTATATGGTGTCATAGTAAGGAAACTGCTCCGTAAATCTGAAAGTGTTGCAGATATAGCAGTTAGCAGTTATGATTATAATTTCTGAACTTTGTTAATGGGCTCTGTGATAGTAATGGCAATTAAAGATTCCCCTGTATTGGCTTGGTTTTCAAACTGATTGTGTTAAAACCCAGAGTTTGTTAATCCCACCTGTGGGATGGGCTTGTTGATGTGAAAAGAAAGTCCTGAACTGGGAGGAGCTGGTGATGTAGATTTGGAGAGACACTAGAGAGAGGCGGAAGATTTTTTGTTTGGAAGCAGCACCTCGTGGAGGGAGAGAGAGACTAAGAGAATTGCTGGTGGCCGCTTTGAATTGACCTGGACTTTTGAGACCTGCCCCCTGAGCTGCCAAGGACTGAGGAGACATGGCTGTTTTGCTGGTACTTTGTCTGTCTGTTTTGATGTTGTTTTGCCAGATTTGTCCACTGGTGAAAGACAGTCCTTTTGTTGAAGAAGTCCTGGAACCTGGCATTTGGTTAAGAAGGCCTGCGACTGTCTTGCAGACAGAGAGTGAATACTGTCCACTGGTGAGGGACAGTACTGTTGTTGCAGGGGTCTGGAGACTGTCCTGCAGACAGAGTGAATACTGTCCACTGGTGAGGGACAGTGCTGTTGTTGCAGGGGTCTGGGAGCCTTTCTGTTGGTTCAGAAGCCCTGAAGAAGGATTTTCTTGTTGTATGTTTACAGAAATCCTGAGAGAGGGCTTTGCTAATGTGTTCAGGGGTTCTAGGACTGTTCTACAGACAGAGGATAAATTCATGAAGGGACTGGCAATGTATCTTGTGGCTTTGCTAAGCCTTGTCTCCCCAGGAACTAAGATTGCTGAGAACTTGCCTCGTGTCAAGATGAAGAAAAGACTTCCATTTGGGTATTAAGTGCTGTGTTTAAACTTGATGTAACTCTGGGGTAGATTCAATTGTGATCCAGGGGTGGGGAACTTTTGACCTTATGTTTGGAAACTAATCTCCATTTGAGAAGAGGGGCTTTGTGGTGGACTTAATTAAGGTATAGCCTAGGGGTGGAGAAGTATTTAGAACGGAGACTTTGTAATTGATTGAATGATTGGAAGGTCCTGGGGTGGGGTAGTACTTGGAGATTATTTAATCACACTTAGTAAATGCTGTATTTTGAATGATGTCATGTTTTAATCTTCTCTGTTCTTGGTTTGTCACTGAATAAAATAGAGAGCACCTATGCTGGTATTTTGAACCTGGGAAGTTGCCTTTCCTTGGCATTACATTACAGGCTCTTAACTGTCTCCTGACTTTCTTCCTCCTGTACCATGTTTTCAGCTGATTCTTCAGACATGTTACTCACATTCATCTTGAGTGTTCCCCAAAACTCAATCCTAGACACGATTTTCTTTTCATCCTATGCTATCTCACATATCTTATCACTGCCTTTGGTTCAATTGTCATCTCTAAGTAGAAGATTTCCAAAATATATATACAGTAAAGTATATATAAAAATAAAGTATATGTATGTAAAGTATACATTTTATGTTTCTATTTTTATATATAAAGTGTGTGTGTGTGTGTGGCAATAGCTAGCATTTTTCTAGTACTTTAAGATTTTCAAAGTGCTTATCCAAATATTAGCTCATTTGATCTGCACAACAACTCTAGGATCTAGGTGTTGTTATCATTCATCCCCATTTTACAGATGAGGAAACTGAGGCAGGTTTGTTAAATACCTTGCCCAGGATCACACAACTAGAAAGTGTCTGAGGTCAGATTCAGACTCAAATCTTCCTGACTCCAGGTACAAGCTCTATCTAGCCCAAGCCTCCTTCAGTCATTCAACAAGATTTAGGCTCTTAGTATTCGTCAGGCCCTGTTTTAAGCAAAGAAAGGGGAAAAAATCAAGGATCTCACCTTCTAATGGGGGTGATAACATACAAATAACTAGGTAGGTACAAGATATATACAGTGTAAATGAAAAGTAGTCTCAGAGGCAAAGTTCTAGCAGTAGAGAGGGAACTAAGAGAAGCTTGTAGAAGGCCATATTTGGGTTGAATCTTAAAGGACCCTAGAGATGTCAGGTGGCAGACATGAGGAGGCAGCATCCAGAGTGTGGGGAGAGCAAGTACCAGCAGAAAGATGGATTGTTGTGTCTGAGGAACACTGAGAAGGAGAGATCAGAATTCAGGGTGGGAAGTAAGGTGGAATAAGACTGAAAAGGTAGGAAGGAGCCAGCTTATAAAGGGCTTTTAAAGGCAAACAGAGAAGTTTTGTATTGGATTCTGAAGGTAATGGGGTAGGTAACTGGTTTATTGTGTAAGGAAGTGGCATGTTTAGACTTGCATTTTAAGAAGATCACTTTGGTGGCTAATTGGAGAATGGGTTGAAGCATGGGAAGACTTGAGGTAGTTGTTGTAGTAGTTCAGGAGTGAGATGATGAGGGAAGGAAGGAAGGAAGGAAGGAAGGAAGGAAGGAAGGAAGGAAGGAAGAAAAAAAAGAAGGAAAGAAGGAAAAAAGGAAGGAAGGAAAAAAGGAAGGAAGGAAGGGAAGGAGTAAGGAAAGAATGGAGGGAGGGAGGGAAGAAAGAAAGAAAAAGGAAAGAAAGAAAGGAGATGATTTTTTAAATTGCAAAAGACATAGTTTGTCTTTTGGCAAAATTTAATAATTTTAATAATAAGGCCAGCACATTTATTAATAAAAAGAAGATCATTTGGTCATCTCTCTTGCCAAAGACTCCTAATGGTGATGGGGTCGCAATTTATATGCTCTTCAAAGAGTAGGTGTTTCCAAGGGGTGGCAATCAACTCTGTTTCATTAGCAATTAATGAGAAAATGGATATTACAATAAGAGGGAAGGCTATATTACAATAAGGGTCTTGGGGGTACTGATCTGGATCACACAAATATTGGTCAAAGGGACATAAATTTCCATATCTCCTGTTTGACAGAAGGGAAAATCAACACTTTCCAGACCAGTCTGAGCAAACACAATGAGCAGGAATGCACCCATTAGCCCAAACTTAGAATTTCTTTTACTGTCTGATTAGATTTAGCCTGGGTAAATCTCTGCCTAAGATTTCCCACATGGGTTGGTTTCCAGATGAGGAAGTAGAAAAGGGCAAAAACCTTGGTCCTAATATAATAATTAGTTATTAAATAAAAGAAACATTCATTTCTCACAGAAAGAAAGAAGGAAAAAGTGAGGAAAGAAAGAAATAAAAGAAAGAAAGGAGGGAGGGAAGAATGATACATTTATTAAGGGTCTACTATATGCCAGGGACTGTGATAAGTGCTTTACAAATTTGATTTCATTTGATCCACACAACAACCCTGGTAGATAGGTGCTATTATTTCCCCATTTTACATGTGAGGAAACTGAGACAGAAAAAGGCTAAGTCACTTGCCCAAGGTCACACAGTTAGGCACTATCTGAGGCCAGATTTGAATTCAGGTCTTCCTAACTCCATGATCAGCACTCTACTATACCACCCAGATGCCACCCAGAACCAGTACGAGGATATGGCTGTGTGAGAGGAGAGAAGGTACTATATGTGTGTGTACATATGCATTTATATGTATATTGTATATGTATATATATTCAAGAAATGTTGTAAAGGTAAAAATGATAAGATTTAGTAACAGATTGGATATGTGGGGTGAGTGGGAGTAAAGAGTAAAGTTGACACCAAGATTGTGAGCCTGAATAACCAGGAAGATGATAATCCCTTGGCAGTAATAGGAAAGATGAGAAGAGGAAAGGGTTTGGGTAAAAAGATAATGAGTTCTGTCTTAAACATGTTGAGTTCATGATATCTGTGGAAATCCAGTTTCAGAGATTTAGGTGAGAGGTTATGAATCTATAGATAGATCTGGGAATCATTTTCATAGAAATGATAACTGAATCCATGAGAACTGATGGCATCGCCAAGTGAGATAGCAAAAAAAGAAGAGGCCTTGAGCCAGACCTTTAAGGGAACACTCACTGTTAGTGGGTATTTCCTGGATGAAAATCCAGTAAAGGAGACACAGAAAGAGTCATCATACAGGTAGTAAAAAAAATTCAGAAGAGTATCACGAACATCTAGAAAGATTACTAAGGAGGAAGAGGTGATTGACACTTTCAAAAACTGCAGACAGGGGTAGGCCAGGTGGCGCAATGAGTAAGAGCACCAGCCCCGGCATAGGAGTAGACCCAGGATCGGTTCCGGCCCCAGATACTTGGCACCCACACAAAATAACCTTGAGCAACTTAACCCCAATTGCTTAAAAAAAAAAAAACAAACGGCAGACCGGTGGAAAATAAGGATTGAGAAATGGCTTTTTTCATTTCTTGTCATTAGATTGTCAATTAAGGGATTTTTCATGACTTTGGAGAGGGAAATTTCAGTTGCATGATGATATCAGAAATCAAACGGCCCAGAGTAGCGAAGAGGAGAGGAAAAGAGATGCACCTGTTGCAAGACTGTGAGCTTAGCAGAGAAGAGAAAGAAAAAAGGACAATAGATGCAGAGATGGTCATCATTCATTTCAATTAATTTTTAACTAACTCTAGGATTTTATAAATAAATCATATTATCTATAAGAAGGAATAATTTTGTTTCCTCTTTACCTTTATTTATTCCTTGAATTTTCCTTTCTTGACTTACATTATCTCTAGTGCTATGTTAAATAATAGTGGTGATAAAGTGCCTCTTTGCTTTACCCCTTATCTCTTTGGAAAGGTCTCTAGCTTTTCACCATTACATATACTTAAAATATACTCTGTGTGTATGTATGTATGTTTATATGGAGAGTGTGTGTGTTGTATTACTTGTAATTCACTTGTTTCCTCCACTATTAGAATGTAAACTCCTTAAGGGCAGGAACAATGTTTACCTTTCATTGTATCTCCAGCATTTAACATAGTACCTGACACATAGTAAGTGCTTAACAAATACTTCTTGAATTGTTGACGGGTACTTTGCTCAAATATGGATCTGACTGAAGTCTTCCCCTCTAGCTAAAGAGCTTCCTAGGACATCCAGGAGAAAATGACAGATTCAAAAATTATCAGAGCTGGTAGAAACCTTAAAAATCACAGAGTCCAACATTATCACTTAATTGATGAGAGAACCTAGGCCCAGGGAAAAGGAAGAACTGGCCTGAGTCAGAAGCAGAGCCTGGAGTCAAGGTCATTTCTGCTGGTTTTTATGTCAGTGCTCATAGACTCATTGAATTTTGGTCCCTAGAAGAAAAACTTGACAAACAGAACATAGAACGAGAGCATTGGAAAATAAATAGAATATTTAGAATTAGAATGGGCCATAGCACATGGAGTCAAAGTCACCTTCTTGTTCTCACACAAATCCCATTGCCCTTTTCTATGCTGCCCCTAAGGCCATCCCCAATACCTGGGATGTGCTCCCTCCTTATCTTCATCTCTTAATATCCTTCAAAGATAACCTCGAACAGCACTTCCTACTAAATAATAACAATAATAATATCTACCATTGATAGAGGGCAACTAGGGGTACAGTAGATAAAGGAGTCAGGAAGGCTGATCTTCCCGAGTTCAAATCTGACCTCAGACACTTACTAGCTGTGTGACCCTGGGCCAGTCACTTCACCCTGCTTGCCTCAGCTTCCTCATCTATAAAATGAGCTGGAGAAGGAAATGGCAAACCACTCCAACATCTTTGCCAAGAAAATCTCAACTGGGGTCACAAAAAGTAGGACATGAATAAACAAAATCATTTATATAGCATTTTAGGGTTTGCAAATTAATTTTATACATATTTGAGCCTCACAACAACCATATGAGGTAGGAACCAGGAGGAAAATTGTACCGAGAAAAGTTACATATGAGACTTGCCCAGGAGCATACATATCTTAAGTGTCTGAATCCAGATTTGAACTCAAGTCTTCCCGACTCCAGCTAGCTCCATAACTCTATTCACCACAAAACCTGGTTGCCTTGTGAGGCCTCACCTAATCCTCCCCCATGCTAGAGCCTCCTACAAAAATGACCTTTATTTATATTGCATATACATTTATGGGTGCATGTTTTCTCTCCCTGAAGAAGATAAACTCAGGGATTATGATGTCAGAGATTATAGCATTTTTGGCTTTGTATCCTTACCACCTCCTAAGGAAGTCACTTGAAACATAGTAGAGATTTAAAATGAATGCTAGTCAATTGATTTCTAGAAAGAATGTTGAACCTGGAAGGAACCTCAAAGGTGTAGGCTAGACTTCTTAATAAAAGGATTTGTTCTGTGCTGTTTGGATCAGTCAAAGGACCTCACTTGAGGACCTAGAGGGTCTCGTGTGGCCACACGGCCACGGGTCCCCACCCCTGGCTAGCCCAACCCACTCGTTTTGTTGTTGTTGTTGTTGTTGTTGTTTTTAAAGCAATTGGGGTTAAGTAACTTGCTCAAGGTTACACGGCCAGGTGTTTCTGGGTGGGTGCTAAGTGTCTGAGCCTGGATTTGATCCCAGGTCATCCCAACTCTGGGGCTGTTGCTCTTACTCACTGTACTACCTGGCCGCCCTCTCTTTTCTTTTTTCTTTGCTTTTTGGAGGGGGAAGGTAGGGCAATTGGGGTTAAGTGACTTGCCCAAGGTCACATGGCTAGTTTTTGTTAAGTGTCTGAGGCCAGATTTGAATTCCCATCCTCCTCACTTCAGGGCCAGTGAGCCACCTAGCCACCCCCCAACCCACTCATTTTACAGATGAGTAAAACCTTCCCACTATACCAAGTCCTAACCCAGTATTTGATACCCTTGTCACCTCCTGCCCCAACACACCTTCTTTGCTCAGCAGATCAGGTCATAGATTCTTTTTTTTTTTTTTTTAAGCAACAGTTAAGTAACTTGCTCAAGGTTACACGGCCGGTTATTTCTGGGTGGGTGCTAAGTGTCTGAGCCTGGGATTCGATCTCCAGGTCTTCTCAACACTGGAGCCGGTGCTCTTACTCGCTGTCCCCGGTGCTCTTACTCGCTGTGCTACCTGGCCGCCCCCAGGTCATAGATTCTTAACTGTTCCTTGAGTGACAAAATTTTTTGCTACCTATATCTGCTGCTCAACTTCACAACCAGTCAGTCAATAAACATTCCATAAAAATTTAACTGTGTTAAGTACTGAGGATACAAAAAGAAGAAAAAGTAAGTCCCTACCCTCAAGGAGCTCACAATTTAACAGGGAGATAATGAGCAAAGAAATAGATACACACATGTCATAAATAGGATAAACGGGAAATAAGTAACATAGGGAAGGCACTCGAATTAAGAGACGTTGGGATTGGAAGGAAGCCAGAGAGGTCCACTGAGTGGAGGAGGAAGAGCCTTCCAGGCATGGAAGACAGTCTGAGAAAATGCCTAGAGCTGAGATTGAGCATCAAGTTCTTAGAACAGCAAAGAGGGCAACGTTTCCCCTTTCTGGAACTTCCATCTCTCCCTCTTCCAGGTACTTGGCAGCTTTGCCCATTATGACTTTCTCTAGGAAGTCCTCCCTAATCACTTTCCTTCCTCTAAGTCCCTCCAGCTTTGCCTACAGGTGACCCTCCCCCTGGGGACACTATGCTGGAGGCCTCTTCATTAGTATATGTCATCCTCATAAAAGCTAACATTTCTATGTCCACTATGTGCCAGGCTATGTGCTAAGTCTTTTACAATTATTATCTCATTTGATCCTTACAACTGTTCAAAGTAGATTCCCCATTTATCATCATCCCCATTTTATAGATGAGGCATCCGAAGCAAAGAAATTAAATTATTTTCCCAGGGTCACATAGCTAATAAATGTCTGAGGCAAGATCTGAATTCAGGTCTTCCTGAGACCAGAATTCCATGCAATCAACCACTTGGCTATGCCCAGTATATGATCTGCCCCTCACACTCACACTCACACACACACACACACACATTTAAATATAGATACTATGGGAAGTTCCATAAACAGAGTCCAGGTATAATGTTTCTATCTCTCCAAAGCTCAGCCATCCAGAGCAGAACAGAAAACAGAACACAAAGTTAATTGGTTAGGTAGGAAAATGATCTCTTAAAACCCCATTCTGCTCTGTCTGTCTAGTCTCTCATACCTCCCCACCTTGGATCATGGTCAGCTATTTAGTAGAAGGGACCTTGGAGGTCAACCCCCTCATTTTACAGAGTAGGAATAAAAAGCCCTTGACTGATTGATAGAACTCTATAGATCAATTGCACTCTGGAATGCCCCACAATCACATAATGGATGAAACACACCGAATGTTTTCCATAGGTTTTCAGGATAAGTTTTTATTTATTTCAGACACACCCCCAGGGCATGAGGGTGATAAATAAAGTAATTTAAAGTGCACTTGCCCAGAATAAATACAAATTAGAGATCTGAGAGAGTGACTGGCACTCTCCCTCCCCTCCTTAGCTTGGGGTTCCCTGGATTAGCAAACTCTTGCCCAAGTCTCTTCTGCCACTCTCCAAGTACTTCATATGAAGGTCCCCATGAGGTAGTTTAACACCCCTAGAAGCCAGCAGGGAAGAGGTAGCCTCTTGGCCTCAGTCCCTGGCCTAGGAATGATTATATAAATAAATAAATAAAAACTGTTGTTTCTAAAATGCTTTCAGGTAGCAGATTACTTCTCTTCCAACAACCCTATGAAGTAGGCAGTGCAAGGATTATACCCATTTTACAAATGAGGAAACTGAGGATCAGAGAGAATCAGTGTCATACAGTAAATAAATGTCGGAAACAGGATTCAAAACCGGAACTACTCTGCCTCTCTACCGTTGGACATCCCCACTGTGAGGACCCAGAACCACTATGGTTCCCATTGCCTTCTACTGCCTCTCTCTGTGGCATGTTTGGACTTGCAGAGAACTGCCGGCAGTTAGGCTGGGGATTCCCCAATGCTCAACCACAAAGTGGGGGGTCTCCAGGTTAAATAAAACAAGGGCATTTCTGCCCACTCCCTCCTCCATCTTCCAAAGAAGATACCAGTCTCAGTTAATTGATCACAATAAATATGCCCCAGCTGCCGTTAAGGGCTGTCCCCCAGCCACCCAGAAAAGTCCAAAGGTACTGGCCCCTGACATCAGCTGCCAATCCAGGAAGTCCCCTGCTGTGGTGCTCATGCTAAGCTTGAGCCGCTCCCCAGGATCCAGGAAGATAAGGGAGGACTGGGAGGTGGTGGCAGTGGAAGTGCTTGAAGGTCCCACATCCAGGGAGAGAGTCAAGACCGATCGACGTGCAGAGGCCTGCATCACAGAGACTTCCACGGTGCCCTGGCTGTGGGCAGAAACCATCACTTGCTGCAGCTTCAGGTGGGCATAGATGAAGTAAAGCCCAGCGACCCCAACCTCCAGCTCTCCTTTATCAGCATCATACTTCATTTTTGAGTCCAGGAACACCCCAGAAAGACTAGGGTCGCTGTGCCAGCTCAGCGTCTGGTTCTGCACCAAGGCTGTGGGGGCCAGAGGAAACAAAGTCAGTCTGGCTCCATCATTCCCAGAATCTCAATATCAAATGTCCCAAAGAGGTGTCAAAGGTTTAGTAATGGGGGTAGGGGGTTCATTTTGGAGAGGCTTAGACATTTCTATGTCCTACCCTGGAAAGAGGCCAGGACTGGGGAGAGAGCATCCCTCTTTAGTTAAAACATACACACACACAAACACATGGGATGGGGAGTGGGGAACAGAAGGCATTAAAACAGAGAAGAAAACTGAGGTTACAAAAGTAACTTGCCCCGGGTCGTACAACTAAATAAATGTCTGAAGTGCAATTTCAAACTAGGTCTTTCTGACTCTAAATTCACTACAGGGAGAATGAATGTGGGTGGAAGGGGAAATTACACTTACCATTTTTCATCACCAGTTGAGCATAGGGGCCCTAGAAAGAAGAAAGACAAGTTGAGTTCACCTGGATGCCCCTGGGAATAGGGGAGACCTCTCTCCCTTTATCCCTTCTGAACTACCATGAGGCTCTCCTTCAGTACACTCACACACACACACACACACACACACACACACAGAGGATCCGATCCCACTACTGCAAAATCCTGGGTCAAGACTACCCCAACCTGCTTCCCTTCACATACCATCCACAGTGTCTCCCTAAGTAGTTAAAACCCACCCTACCAAACTCCACGAGGAAGGTCTAAGTCTTAAAGGGGAGCAGATTGGACGAGAGGGGACAAGGCTGGGGAGGGGAAAAAAAGAATGGGGGAGATGAAGACGGGTGTCTCTGGGGGCTCCTAGAATAGAAAAAAGATCCTTTGAGATTTTTCAATGCTGTTTCTTGGAGGTGGAGAGTGAAAGCAGCACCGAACTCTTTCCTGTATTTGGGGGACACGGGTACCAGTGTCCTTTCTTGACAGATTATTCAAGAGAGTTCAATGTCACCAGAGTCCCTTCATGTGGGGAGTGACAAACTACTTTCCTCGAGGGAGGGAGTTCAAGTCCTTTCATGTGGGAAAGTAAAGAAACTACAGGGTCCTTTCCTACGGTGGCGGGGCGGATAGGGGAGGCAGGGATCCGGTGGTCTTTCCCCACAGAAAGTGGGGAAACAAAGACACAGCGGCCCTGGGGTGAAGTGGAGCGAGGAAGGAAACAAGAACGTCAGGGGCTTTCTCTTACCTGAGAGGAGACCAGCGAAGCAGAGAAACGTTCGGAAGCAGGAGACTGGGCAGGGTTTGCTCTTAGAGCAGTGTAAGCGGCCAGGATTCCCGCTAGCAGCAGTAGCGCTGTCCCCAGAACCCAGTCGAGAGCACGGCAAGTGCGGACCGGAGCCTGTGAGACGCGATCTGGGTTCTCCGGGTCTGAACCGTGGCCCATGGCGAGATCGGGTCGTGTTCCCCCTGACCAGAGAGGGCAGCTTTATCCTCGCGACCAGGAAGTGTAGCCTTCCGGGGCGGGGACCAGATTCCACTCCCCGAATTCACTCTCGGCTTGGCAGGGGGTGGGTCCCTGAGCCCCAGCATCCAGCTCTGGGCGGAGAAGGGGAATTTCTTGGTCTGGGCGGAGGAAAATAAAGTGACCTTGCTGTGACTAAGGAGCTTTGGCATCTGAGTTCGAATATAGTCCAAGTGTGTTTCAGGTTGTTTCTTTGTCTCTCTCCTGTCTAGAATCATAGAATCTATTCTGTCTCCATCTGTGTCTGCCCTCCGTAGGACTCTCACCTCTGGGTCTCTCCTTTCTTCTATCTCTCTGTCTCTGTCTCTTCCTATCTCGGTCATCCAATCTCCCAGGGGAGTACTGGTTAAAGTTTAACAACTGGTTCTTGGGGGTAGGGGAGATGTACAAACAACACACTTTAAAATTTAATCTGCATTAACATTTTCTCCATCACTTTTTTTTTTTGCTTTTTTGGGGGGGAGAGGGGGAAAGCAGGGCAGTTGGGGTTAAATGACTTGCCCAAGGTCACAAAGGCTAGTAAGTGCATCACTTCCTTAAGTCTAGACAACCAACAAAACAATAAATCAAGCCCTGGTTTGGAGCGTTTGCGGATTTCCAAGCTTTAAATGCTTATCCTGAAAATTTAGCAGGCTGGTTCCAATACACCCTGAGTCCCGCCCCCAACCCAAGCCCCACCCCGACAGTGTCCTGGGATCTGCAGGTCGCTGGGAAGGAGGGCGAGAGAATGGAAGTTACAGAGGGGGTGGAGATGGGGGTAGGGGCGGGATGAGAGAGGAGGGATTTAAGAGTCTCCCTTCCGGCTACAGTATTTCCCTGGAGGGCCGGCTTAGATAAGCCTCTCTCTGGGGAAGGTTTGAACTGCAAGCATCAATGCCTCAGTGAGCCACGAACCTCCAGCCCACTCACAACCTCAGTCCTCCTCTAGTCAATCCCACCCCTAGCCCCCTCATACTCGAACTTAGTGCCTTGGTCTGATCTGGGGAGCTGAGCTGAGAGGCCCCGCTTCCGATTCTCCTATGGGGTCTTTTCCAGCCTCTTGTGACGCACACCAATCGCCACCACCCCCCAAGTT
>NW_027185755.1:1250369-1264468 GCF_028583685.1 Petaurus breviceps papuanus | reverse complement strand
CCCCTGCATGGAGAAAAGGGAGAGTGGGGCAAGGGTGTGTGGAGGAAACCCTGTTTCCCTTTTGTCCACGCTGCCACCCCCATCACTTAGAGGGCCTAAGACGTTTGCCCACGAGGATGGCCTCTAGAGGGGGAGAAAGATGCTTGAGGAAAATTATTCCCCGGGGTTTCTACTAGGTCTCGTTGTGTCCCAACTGTGCAGCTCTGAATGCCTGAGTCTAGCTCATTTTGCTCTTAATGTTGGGAGGGCAATAACAGAAAGGTGGTCAGGACCCCAGAGTCTTAGAGTAAGAGGCCTTAGAGACCTTGCCTTTGGCAGTTTGATAAAGCCTATGGACCCCTTCACAGAACAATTTTTTAAAAAAACATAAATGCATAGGATTACAAAGGAAACTAACCATATGGAAATATAATTGTCAAAATACTTTTAAAAACAAGTCTATGAATCCACCATCTAGTTGTACCAACCTTGTAAAGAAAATGGGGAAGGGGGAAATTGTTCATTTCTATTTGAACTGTGTATGAAGGAATCTGAATGCTCTCTATGTGGTAGATGGGGGTTTCTGTGTCTGTTGGGTGGGTCGTCTGGGCCCATATGTTCCTTGAGTAGTTGTGATTTGTAGTGTCTGTGTACTATGTGTTTGCAGTACATGGAATATGTGTGATTCTCTCTGTTTGAGGAGTGTTCATCTGTGTGCTTTGTGTTGTTGCTGTACAGCCTTTGTTTTGGAAGAGGACCAATGACATCACGGGTGAAATCTTGATTTTTCCGGTGAATTGGATTTAAGTGAGGCAGTGCTTAGAAGTCATCAGCCAGTGGGTGAGAATCATGTGTGCTTCGTGTTTCCATTTCTGTGTGTTTACAATGTGTGCAAGAGTATGTGGTTAAAGTGTGAGAAGAATGAACATTGGCAGAATAAATGTGGAGTGTATATTTCTATGTCAAATTTGTTTGTCTCTGTATATGTTTCTATAGTGCATGGGACAATTTATTCAATAAGCATTTATTAAGTGCCTGCTATATGCTAGGCACTATACAGTAGCTACAAAGACAAAAGCACAGCATTCCCTGCCTTCAAAAAGCTTACCTTCTGTTGCATCTTCTGTTTATGGTGTGTGTGTGTGTGTAAGAAGTAGTGTATGAAATGTGTGATATATTTGTCAGGATTTCTGGCGTGCCTGTGTGCCCTGCGTGTTGAAGCCAGCCAAGGAAAACCAATTGTTAAATTTTCAGTGTGGACATTTATGCCTCCGAAGTAGGCACATGTTTATTCAGGACCTGCTTTATTATTTGTTTGACTTTTTTTCTAATTATTATTTAGACTTAAGAAATTGTAGGAAAAAATATAATGCAGAGAAATTGGTGTGTGTATCAGCATGTCATGTATAGCTGTCATGTGTGTATTGCACACAAATCATATGTGGCCATCATGCATTCTGTAATTACAGGATTATATGTATTTGGAGGGTGTATACATGTCACCATTTTGTAAATGACTTTATGAATGACTGGGACTCCCCCCAAGACTTGTTATGAGGGGGCAGGACTTAGGAAAGAGAAATTCCTCCCCCACTTCCCCCATCCTCAGGGCTCTGGGGAATTTAGCCTTAGTGACTAAACAATGGAGAGCTGAAATTTCCTCCTGATTTGTGTTCCTGGGGACTCTGGGCAACTGCCCTACAACTCTACCCACCTCCTTCAAACTGCAGTTCTGAGATTGGAGGTAGGGGCTGGCAGGATGTTGATGGGGGAGGGTGCAAGTCTCACCTCGAACCAAAAGAGGAGAAAAGGAAAAGGAGGAACTGCTCCCTTAGAAAGGTGTTGCAGGTCACATAGATCCCACCGCCTCTCTTCTAGATCTCCCTTCACTGGGGAATCTCAATGCATAGAAGGCATGCTTTGGAGAGAGCCTCTGCTCCCCAAAGAGTCACCTCCCTCCTCAGCACCCTGGTTCAGGACTTTCCAAAAGCATCCAGGAACCCCTCTCCTCCCTTTCCCATCTGGGTAGTATGGGAATTCCAGGGAGAGTACTCAGAAGTTCATCCTATACTATTTTCCAACACCACTATTTTTACCCTCCTAACAACCTACCAGGTTCCATGGACAGGTACTGCCCCAAATAACCCAGAAACCAGATATCTACAGCCCATACACCACACAGAAGAGACTCAAGCATCTGCCTCCCCCACTTCTACCCACTTTTCACTGCCAGCCCCCTCACATGCCCACTCGAGCCCCCCCCACACACACACACAATAGTGATAAAAGGATCATCTTTACACAGAAGAGATCTAGCCAGGTATCCCCATCCCTACCCACAGAGGTGACCAGGTATCTAGCCCCATCATTCACATATATGCACATATCTCTATATACATACACACACAGGTGCACATACATGAACACAAAAAAGACTCAGGGGTCTGGCTTCCTTATTCCTCAACTCCCACCCTCCCACATACATACAAACACAGAAGGCATCCAAATGTCTGGCTCCCCTTTGCCCACCCTCAACCACTTTTCACAAAGAAGGAATCCAGATGTTCCGTCCCCAGTCTCACCCCTGACCTCTAGGCTCTTCAAAAAAAAATAAACAGGAGACCCAGGTAAGCCCAGTCCCACTACACAGAGGAGACCCACATATATCACCAGACCCCCAAATAGAAAGAAACCAGGTGTCTGGACCTCCAGCCTCATCACTCTCACCCCTAACTCCCTACACACAGAAGGAGTGCTCAGGTGCCCAATTCCCCAATTTCTACGACTCAACTCCCTCACAGCTCCAAACTCAAGCCACTGTGAGTTTAAACGGTTCAATGCTTCCCCACTTTCTGTTACAGCTGGTAATGGACTAATCCCTCTAGGTGTATGCTGCCTGAGCACCCTCTGGTGGTTGGATGGGATACAGAACCCTTGGAAAAGGAAAGCATTGTGATAAATGCTGGGGATAGAAAATCAAGACAGTTCCTGCTCTCAAAAACTCACATCCTAATGTTGTTGCTTAGTAGTTTTCAGTCATGTTCTACTCTTCATGACCCTATTTGAGGTTTCTTGACAAAGATACTGGAGTGCTTGCCATTTCTTTCTCTAGTTCATAGATGAGAAACTGAGGCAAACAAGGTTAAGTATCTTCCCCAGGGTCACACAGTTAGTAAGTGTTTAAGGCCAGATTTGAATTCAGGAAAATGAGTCTTCCTGATTCTAAGCCCAGTGCTCTATTCACTGTGCCACCTAGCTACCTCACATCCTAAAGGGAAAAGATAATGTACATAGGACGTTTCAGCTGCAAATCAGGTGGACAAACCCAATGGTCCTCAGGGAGCAGTAACACAACAGAGAGCACTATATCTTCCTTAATCCTTTTCCTGTGGTAAAACCATATCCATTTGGATGACTTGGTGGTAAGAACTTTCTTTTTTTTGAGGCTTTAGTAGTTGTGACTACAGGACCTGAAGAAAGGCAGTTGATAGGTTGGATTTGTATAAAGGTATCTCCCTTGGATGATGGCTTCAGGGACTAGGCTGGTAGCAGGGCTGACAGTGGGGGAGGGGGGCACTGCTAGTCCTGAAGTTCTTGAATTAACCTTCTCTATGGTGGCATTTGATTTTGGTGATGGTAGAGATAATAGTGGTTTATAATAATAATAATAATATAATAATGGTGCCTTCTTCACAAGTGTTGCTTCCCCTTGATAATGGTTGTGGGGGCTGGGCTACCGTGTTTCCTCGATAATAAGACCTATCCCGAAAATAAGCCCTCCCCTTACTGTGTAAGATTCCTCTAAAATAAGCCCTCCCCCGAAAATAAGCCCTATTGAGATTGCTACTGTAGTGAAGGTGATCCCCTGAGCTACAGGCTACATTACGGTACCCTCTGTATGCACCGTCCACCCCCCCACACACCCCGGGAAACGCACACCGCACTCCGAGCTGCATCCAATCAGAGCTGCAGCAGTGAGCATGTCATCCTGTTCTTCCCCAGTGATTTGCTTGCTGGCGCCATTGAGAGCAGTGCCTCGGAGGAGAGCTGAGGCAGGACAACATAAGCCCTCCCCTGAAAATAAGCCCTCTGGTGTTTTTCTTTCCAAAAAAATTAATAAGGCAGTGTCTTATTATCGGGGAAACACGGTAGAAGCAGAGATTCTCAGAAATTCCAGCCCTTGGATTCTGGAGCCTTAGCAGTTCCAAATCAATAATAACAATAATAAATATACTGCATGGTTTACTGGAAAGAGTTGGCTTCAAAGTCAAGGAAGACTTACATTCAAGTCCTATTTCTAATATATGTTGGTGATATGATTTTGAGGAAGTCATTTAATCTTTTATTGTTCTAGGCATCTCTCTAAGACTATAAATTACAAAGAAGGTGATGGCTTGCACTAATTGAGGGAGTTTCCTTATCTGGAGCTCCCTATACTGAAATCACAGACTCAGGTCCTATCCCCAATAATGATAATAATTAAAATGTATATAGTGCCTTAAAGTTTACCATTGAAACTTGACTTTAGCACAGTGATGTTATTTTGTTTCTCTTCAAATACAAAAGACAACAACCAATCAACCAACCAAGAACCTTACTTACATTAATCTCATTTGGTTCTCATAACAATCCTGTGAGATATCTGTTATTATTATCTCCATTTAGCAGATGAGAGAACTAAGGCCAAGAGAGGTTAGGCTACTTGCCCATGGTCAAACAATTAGTGTATGAGGTAAGATTCAGACTCAGAGATCCCTGACTCCAAGTCCAGAGAGGAATTGAGGAGGCTACTGGGCCAGTGGTTCAAGGAGCATACTGCCTGATATCAGTTCAGATATCTTCAGATCCCTTCATGGAGGCATGATGTAGAGATTTGCTGTCATTCTATAGGCTTAAGGAAGGCGGCACATAAGCCAATTTAGATGTCGAAGTGTCATGCAAAACAACAAGGTGTCATATTGCCTATGTGACTTAGAGTGAGTCACTACCTAGTCTCTGGTTTTGAGAGGACTGCCCTAAATGATCTCCAAGGTCTTCCAGCTCTAAGTCCTATGACCTTCACATAGACAGAAGCACTTGAACACCACACAAAGATACAGTTACCCACCATACAATAAGACAAAGAGATAGAGACACACACACAATGAGTCACTCTCAACTTATATGATGGTCTGCCTATGTCTGAATCCATGGTGTATGGCTTTGAGGACCAATAAACTCAACCAAAAGCCCCCCATACTTTCACAAGCCCCTTACCCTCCCAGTTCCTAGATCTTCTCACAACTCACCACCAACCTTAACCCAGCCACCCAACTCAACCCTTCCCTAACCGAATTCCCACTCATTTAAGCCCTTCTCGGGAAATGGAAGCTTCTCTGTTGGCCTCTGCCCTCCACATTCTGCCTTACCCCAAAATGCTAATGAGGCCCTTCTCCTTTTTCTGACAGTCCTTCTCTAACTCTTCTGGCTCATAGACTTTCAGAATTGTAAGGAAGCTCAGATATTCTATCTTCTGTCCCCTTGCCTTTGCTCAGATTGCTTCCCATACCTGGAATGCATGCCCTCCTCACCTGTCTCATTGAATCCCTAACTTCCACCAAGTGCCAGTCACCTCCTCCAAGAAGCTTATCTTGACTCTCTCCCTAGTTGCTAGTACTCTTTCTCCCCACTCCCCTACTAATTTACATTCACTTAAATGTCTAAATTATCTTATCTATATACAATAAAATATTAGCTCCTTAAGAACTGGGACTTTCCCTTCTTTTATTCCCAGTGCTAAGTGCACATGCCTGACAGTAAGAGTTTAACAAATGCTAATTTAATTGAATTTCAAAGAGGGAGAAATGCCGGGGATTGCCAAACAAAACAGAGAGTCTGTTTGAGATTAGAGAACATACATTTGTTGTGAAAGCAAGCGGCACCTCCTCATGACATGACGTTTTCCAATATTCTCAACAAGGGCTTCTCCAGCCTTTGCTTGAACGCCTCCAGTACAAGGCATTTCTAGAATGGTATTTCCTCTCTGTGGAGAGCCAAGGGCTCCCCCACCTCCCACCTAAGAAATTCCCACATGGGGAAACAGATTTATGAGACATAGAGAAGTGACAAGATGTGTGTGAAAGTGTCCAGGTCTCAGGGTCCCTAGTTCCTTTTTCCTTTGCCCTTGAAAGAGATTTCCTGTCCCATTGTGTGGGGCACAAGAAACAGACAGGATCATGGTAGTGGAACTAAAGTTTTCTGCCTGTGATGAAGCTAAGCAATTTTAAGTTTAGACTCCTGGATTGTCTCAAGAAAGACATAGAACTATTGGGCTAATATATTGAGATGGGGCATCTGCTTAATGACACATGTTCAGAACCAAACAAAGACAAGCTGAGCACACAGACAAGTCCTACCCAAGTCCACAGCATCCAGAGGACCATTTGGCAGACAGCAGCACAGAAGAGGCAAATCCAGAGTGGCTCTGGAGGCAGCTATGGAAAATCCTGTTAGCTTGAAAGACACAAGGGAACACAACTCACTTTTCCTGTGCTTTCCTGGTGACCCTCCAGCACAGTTCCATAGCCCAAAGCCAGGGTCCCAGACACACACCCCTCCTCCCTTATCCCAATCCCATGATGTACCAGTGAGTATATTTCAGGAAGGCCCTAATCTCACATGTAGAACTGGGAGTAAGAAGGGAGAGAGATATGATAAAGAAGGCTCCTATTAACCTGGCTTTTCCTTTCCATTTTTGCTACCTAATAGACCAGGAGTTTACTCAGAGTTCTTTGAGTCAGCCATTAGGTGGCAATCTAAACGTCATCTTGCTTCTACTTTGTAAAATATCAGCAGTTCTTAGGTTCCTGTATTAAACAACCCTTCAACACTGGCTGAGTATGTTCAAAGTATTCTGGTCTCCAGCTGCCTTAATTAGGTTGCTGTCCAGGGTTTTTATCTAAGGGTATGATTCAATCCCATCATATTTCATAAATATTTTGATTCATTCCCACAGGATTTCAATCTGTTTCACAACTGCACATGATCCAAAAAGACCATTAATTCACATTGGGTTAAGTACATGTAGCACTAATCTACTCCCTCAACTTATACTCACATTTGAAGGTTGGGAACCCAGTGGTTCTTCAGTTCTAGGTGAAATCCAGTGTGCTTCCCATAATAGTCAGTAGAGCTTCTAACCAAGGGAGAAAAATAACCCCTGTGTCAAAGTCCACTGGTATGGGACGCTTTCCTCATTGGTGGAGATCAATGCCCCAGACCTCTAGGAGGGCAGGGTAGCATTGATAACAGTGGGAGAGAGGAGAATTCTTCAGAGTCTCTCCAGACTTTGGGTGCTTCTGTCTTCCAGGTTGGAGAAATAAGATTGAAGATACCAACCCCATGAAGAATAACTGAAGGCAAAGACTCTGGGAAGAAGCCAACATGAGAAGGATTATTGCCAGCTTGCTACAATGGAGACTTTGGGGAACTTCATCTTGGGTGAGATCTAGGACTCTCTCTCTTGGTTGGGCTGTTGCCTTGTTCGCCCTGGGAGAGCTCTTTCCCTCTCTGTTGTCTAATATATGTTCTCCTATGCATACTTTCTCAGATTTCTATTTTGCTACCAATTTGGCTAATACATACATACACATGTATATGTATGTATGTACATGCATATTTAAAAGCCTCTCAGAAGACTCAATTAGCTTTTAGTAAAAGTATCACTTGAATGGCATGGCAAGAAAAGTAGTTGGTTCTCATAAACCTAGGACACACTCTCCCACAAATACACACAGCATCCTGGGAAGAATGAGTTAAAACTTGGTCTATTTCTAGTGGGGAAACACATGTTGGTTGTATGTATGACAAAATCAACTCATAATTTCTGGTACTACAAGGCCCAGAATTTCTTGCATTATTTGTAGAGTCCTCATGTGGTTCCTATGGTGTCAACAATCCTAGTTTCTTGAAAGTAGGGACTGTCTTTTGCCTCTCCTTGTGCCCACAGCACTTAAGATGGTGACTAAAATGTTGTTATTGAGTTGTTATTGAAAACCTGGGGTTTTCTTGGCAAAGGTACTGGAGTGGTTTGCCATTTCCTTCTCCAGCTCATTTTACAGATGAGAAAATTGAGAAAAATAGGGTTAAGTGACTTGCCCAGGGTCACACAGCATAGTAAAGACTTAAAAGTTTATTGACTCACTGATAGGCACATTACTCCTTGCAATGGAAGATAGGAAAATGAAAATCATGAAGTGAAATCTCTTGGTGGAGTGTTTATGGACCGAGGGAGATGAGAATGAATAAGAATGAGATAAAAGCCGCTAAAACAAACTAGAAATGGCTAGAAGATGCAGAAGGCAGCTGAACCCCACAGAGCTGCATACCACAGATGTGACCACACTGGCAGGATTGGTTGGTGAACACAAGTGGAGTTCAGTCCACAGCCTTTTTCTGCTCCTGCTTCCCCACATAACTGAGTTGGTAGTTCTTAATTTACCTTCCAGAATCACTTTACTTTCTGTTTTCTTCTGACCAGTGGGGAGAAAATGGGGAAACAGGGAAGAGAAAGAAACCAACCAATGCACATCATTGCAGAGAGCTCTGCATTATTTTAATATTTATTAGCAATTTTATGTTAATTGATAACATTAATAAATCACATTAACAGTTAATATTAGAAGTTTAGGTGGTTGAAGTTCAGGGGGCATCCATGGGAAAAGTAGAAATAAGCTAATTTTTAAACTACTATTTATTTAATTTTAGGAATTCTTTTCTTTTTTTTTTTGTCTTTTTATTTTTTGGAGGGCAATTGGGGTTAAGTGACTTGCCCAAAGTCACATGGCTAGTAAGTGTGTCAAGTGTCTGAGGTCAAATTTGAACTCAGGTCCTCCTGTCTCCAGGGCTGGTGCTCGATTCACTGTGCCACCTAGCCACCCTGAATTCTTTTCTTTTTGAATTCTGAGTTCCAAATTCTCTCCCTCCCTCCCACTCCCTTTCCCTACCCACTGAGAAGGCCGGCAATATGCTATCAATTATACATGTGAAATCATGCAAAACATATTTCCATATTCACCATATGTTTTTAAAAGCAAAAAAAAATAAAGAAAGTGAGAAAATTATACTTCATTTTGCACTCAGGTTCATCAATTCTGTCTGGAGATGGATAGCATTTTCTCATCGAGTCCTTGGGAATTATCTTGGATCATTGTATTGATCAGAGTATTGAGCTAAGTTTTTAAAATTTCTGAGTATATTCTAGAACCTACCCACAAGACAGACAATAAACCTAGAGAGAGATAATTTGAAGGGATAAGGGGATGGGAAAGGAGGTTAGAAAAGGATTCTCTCCAAGTACACCTTTTATCTCTGTCTCTTAGATCTGAGTCTAAGACATGCCACACCACACATCTACCCATTTTACACTTACAAAAACCTTCACTTGACCCTACTATTGATTCAAGATATCAATCTATATCTCCTCTCTTTCATTGTCAGACTCTTAGTGGGGAAAAAAAAATCTTCCTATACTCCTTGTTCACACTTCCCCAACTCTCAGTCTCTCCTTACCACCTTGAAATCTGACTTCAGACCCTACCATCAAATGAAATTGCTTTCTCCCAGGTTACCATTGCTATTCTAACTGCTAGATCCAATGATCTTTCCTCATCTTTTCTTGACCTTTCTTCAGTTTTGACATTGATGACCACTCTCTCCTGACCCTATGATCTCTAGGTTCTCATAACATTGTTTTCTCCTAGTTCCCCTTCCTACTTGTCTGAGCACACCTCAATTTTCTTTGTTGGATCTTTATCTAGGTGCCACCCCTCCTATATGGCTTAACCTTTGACCTGGACCCTTCCCCTCCCCTCCCCTCCCCTCCCCTCCCCTCTCCTTCCCTTCCCTTCCCTTCTCCCTAAATACTATCTCAATGATCACATCAGCTCCCATGGCTTCAATCTTCACCTCTATGAAGGCAACTTCCAAATCTACATACCCAGACCTCATCTTTCTCCTGAGATCCAATTGCATACTACCAACTACTTAATGGACATCTCCACATGAATGTTCCATAGGCATCTAAAATTCAACATATCTCAAACAGAAATTATTGTCTTTCCCTTCCCTAAAAAATCCCATCCATTTTCCTAACTTCAATATTTTTTCAAGAGCACTACCATCTTTCCAGGAACTCATCCTTAATTCAGTTGCCAAGTTGTATCATTCCCCACCTCTGCTTTCCTACCTCCTTTTGGGTATTGTCTTAGATTCTAAGCTCCTTGAAGGCAGGAACTGTTTTTCTTTTTATTAATTGTGTCCCTAGTACAGTGCCTGGCACCATAGTAGGCCCTTACTAAATATTTTTTGGATTGGATTGGATTAGAATGGATTACCACTTGCAAAATATTTTTCCTACCTGATCGCTTCTTACCACCCTTATTTAGGCCTTCATCATTTCTCCAATACCCACCTAATTGGCCTCCCTGCCTCCGGGCTCTGCCCTCTTTATCCTCCACAGCTGCCAAACTGATATTCTCGAAACACAAACTTGATCGTGTCAGTGGCTCCCTCTTGCCTCTGGGATAAATCTTCACAGTCTGCCTCCAGCCTGTCTTTCTAGATAGATTCCACATGATTCTCCCTTGTGCAAGCTACATCGAAGTTAAACTGCTCCACTCGGTGTTCCTTGGGGATGATATTCCACCATTTGCTAGCCCGTGCCATTATGCTGGCTATCCCCCAAGATCTCTCACCTCCTCTCCACCTCAAAGAATTCCCAGCTCAGGAGCCACATCCTGCACTGGATAGACTGCTGAATCTGGAATCAGGAAGGCTTCAGTTCAAATCCAGCCCCAGATAGTAACTAACTGTATGACCTTGGGCAAGTCATTTAATCTCCACCTCTCTCAGTTTTCTTAATTATAAAATGAAAATAATAACAGTACCTCCCTCCCTCCCTGGGTTGTTGTGAGGATCAAATGTAATATTTGTAAAGTGCTCAGCATAGTGCCTGGTTGTAGCAGCAAGCACCCCAAGCGTCCTCAGGGTTTGCAGCTACCACAGGTTCTTGGATCTGCTTTGTTAAAGGAAAGCAAATCAAAATGGGTTAACAAGCTTACTTTAATCAGTCAGACATATATCGTTTACCTTGTTGAGGGGAAAAAGGTCAGCACCCCAAACTTCAGAATATACAGACAGAATTATCAAGACATTAACAGATCAAGTAGACAGCTTTCCAAACTGTCCAAGCATTACATCCATACCCAGTCAACATCTGGGTTTCCACATCTGGGTTTTTTCAAAGCCAGGGGACTCTCAACAACGGCTTCCCAGAATTCAGATCAAATCACAGAACACTTCTCAAAGTGAGTCCCAAAACAAAGCTACACATCAGGGCTTATATAGCCTTCTCCTGGCTCAGAGAATGTAACAACCTTTTGGACCCACTGGCCAATCAAAAAGTATCTACTGAAAAACAAGCCTCCCACCCCAGGCTCCAGGTGCATGTTAGCCTAGGGGCAGGGAAGATCTTTAAAATTTACATTCTTATTACACTGGTGCATAGTAGCACATGAAAAATCTCACCACTTATTGATTTCTCCCTCCTCAAAATTACTTTACATTTATATTCTCTCTCTCTCTCTCTCTCTCACACACACACACACACACACACACACACACACACACACACACACAAACACAAACACACACATCAAGGAATATCAGATATGCAAAACCTTGCCCATCCCATCATGTTTGACTCTTGGTCAGATTCTTCCAAGAGTGTAACCACATTGGTCTACCCAATGTGCTAGAGACCTTCCTTCTTTCTCCCAATAGCAAAAGGATATCAGGGGAGCACTCTGGCCATCCACATCTCACCCTTGCCACACAACTGGCTCATTCTCTCTTCCTTTCATACAGTTCCTTGAACATGTCCTTAACTCTTGTTATTCTTCAGAGTTTCTCATTGGTTATGTGGTGCAGCCTCCTCAAATAAACACTTATTAAGCACCTATATATGCCTAGCACTGTGCTAAACTCCAATGATACCAAGAAAGACAAAAGACTGCCCTCAAGGACCATACAGTCTAATGAGGAAGAGACAACATGAAAACAATGATGTTCAAACTTTCCTTTTTCTTTTTCTTCTTTTTCTTTTTTGGAGGGGGGAAGGTAGGGCAATTGAGGTTAAGTGACTTGCCCAAGGTCACAGGACTAGTTTTTGTGTTAAGTGTCTGAGGCCAGATTTGAACTCAGGTCCTCCTGACTCCAGGGCCAGTACTCTATTCACTGTGCCACCTAGCCACCCCCTGTTTTCTTTTTAATAATAATTTATTTTCCCCAATTATATGTAAAAATTACTTTAACATTAATTTTTTAAATGTTGAGCCCCAATTTTTCTCCCTCCTTCCTTCTTCTCATTCCTCTCTGAGACAGTAAACAATCTGATATAGGTTATACATGTTGTTATACATGTTATTCATGTTGTACAAGCTTTTCACTGCTTTTTGCATAAGGAATGGACTTGTAATTACATCTTTAATTCTTTAAAGGCAGTGGTATTCTATTTTCTATTGCCATATAACAACACTATTAAACTGTTAGTTTAAGGGTGAGGGTTAATTTATTTCTCCATTCCCACATCAAAGTAATTGCCTTTGTTAGGTAAGACCCTTCTTGGTTGGACCAATCAGAACTAGGAGTGAACAAGGTCTATATGTTTCCATGAATCGTTCAAAGACATTTCAATCGGTACAATAGGAAGTCAATCGTGATTGTGTAAAAGGTTCGGTCACTCTCTGTGGAACCTGTAAGATACTAAGAGTTATCTCAGAACTAAAGAGAGCCTGAGCATCTGAACAGGGAGAATGGAATGGGAACATCAGGGGCTGAGATGGAAAGAATCAGAAGCACATGGCCAAGTGATAAAAGGGGAAAGAGGAAGTAAGATTGAGATATAATCAAAAGGGGATCTAAGAGGTACACATACACACACACACACACACACACACACACACACACACTCTCCCCACACCTCCAAACAAAAGACTTGGGCTGACACCACCAGTTGTACCCACCTCCTCAAGGACAGAGGGAATTTCCAAGACAGGGTATATATTCTTTCTCCTACTTCCTCTCCTCCTGTCTATGAAGAGATACAGTAATATATTTCAATCTTTCTTTACCAAACATTTCCAGTAACCGGAATTTTGCTTTAACCACAAAGAGGCCAGGGTTTAGCTAGAGCTAATATGCCTGTAAATTAAGGCAGAGAGCCAAACCTCTACCTAAAGATCAGGGATTTTCCCCACTGAGGTCTCAGAATGATTGTGACTGTACTCCTAACTATTTATTTAATATAAATGCTCTAATGCAGTATTGGAGGGAATAGTGTCACCTGAAGACCCAATTATATAGCCCTTTAGACTTCATACAATCCATCAATTGTAATAGGCTGTTAACATTAGTATTAACAAGATGGGTCTTTGCTTTCATGGGAAGTCTGGGATCAGTAAAGGAGCTTTGCAATTTCTCCAAAACAATCCAGTTCACTCTCTTCCTCTTCAACTCTGGGACAGGCTTATTATCCATCCATACTTTCTGTCTCTGACATACATGCTGGTAGATAAACTCTATAAGCTATCAAATGCATGCTGAAATCTGGGCAATAAATAAATGTGGCATAGTGGGAAAAAAGCTGACCTCAAAGTCAGTAAGATCTGGGGTTCTGCCTCTGATACAAGCAGGCTGCATGACCCCTGAGTAAATCACTTAACTTCTCAGGGTTCTAAGAAACTCTTTAATACTATAAATTATAGCAAAAGTACCAACTTGCACTGTGTTAGGGGAATGGGAATCTAAGATCTTCCCTGCCCCTAGGCCCTTTGATAGGCTTAAGTGACTCTGAGAACCTTTCTTGATTTGAAAATATACTCTGTCCCCTAATAGGCTGAATGTGGTCACATGGAGCCTGTGGCAGGAGGCTTGTTTTTCAGGAATGCCTGCACCTCGGGTGCTTTGTGATTGGGCAGTGGGTCAAGAGGGTTATAACATTCTCTGGGCCAGGAGAAGTCTATATATACCCTGATGTGAGATTTTGTTTTGGGGCTCACTTTGAGAAGAGTTATGTGATTTGA